>NC_056732.1:1159816241-1160176241 GCF_019279795.1 Protopterus annectens | reverse complement strand
CCAGAACCATAAATGGCATCTGGACTAGCTGAATGGGCTAGCATGAAGAATTATTGCCACTTTTAGGGGGCACAGGGACACATCTGAAGAATGCCCATTCACAGTTGATCACCCTCACCTTCTATAAGCCCTCCTATCACCATTTTTTCTCAGCCATCCTATGTGAGCATCAATGATGGCTCCCAGGCTCATTCTCCTCTTGTACCCAGTTGAGGACCCCAACCTAGAAGGTTTAATCCTCTGAATTACATGGAGTAACTCGCTGTAGGGTAGAGTACGAATTCAAGGAGACACCCATCCATAAAAATAAGCCCAACTCATGTAATTTCCATGAATTTTCAAACAAACACACACACACACACACACACACACACACACACACACACACACACACACACACACACACACACACACACACACACACACACACACACACACACACACACACACACACACACACACACACAGTCTTCCAGAAGAATATGCATATGATGGAGTACTTGCTACAAGAGTGAGTGCAATTACAGAAACATGGACATTACAGGTTTGTCTAGAAAATCACAGCTAGAGTACCTTGGAGGACATCTATGCATAGACACATATGAAGCTGATTTCATGTTATAGTCTCATCAGCATATCTGCTTATGGTATGGAAGAGTGTACCACATAAAGCTCTGTGTAACAATAAGTCAGTAGTGTTTCATATATGTGAGTACTCTGATTGTGAAACTGTAACCATATACTCCCACATCCCTCCTGAAAAGTACCCGAAGCTATAACATGCCTTGTCATGCCAGTAAATGTAAGGTACTTCACTTGTAAAATAACATTTACACATATGGTTAATGGATTACTTAATTACCCTGAGCACATGTTCTATACTTATAGTAGAAGCTTGTTTCAGCTACATATTGTACTTATTTTATTGCCTGCACTTTAACAAATTTGTTTTTGTGTTTAAATTACCTGTTTAACTGTTGTAGGCTACACACTCAAGTGTGATAGCCATTTCTGTGCATTTAAAGTGTTTTTTGATTGTATCTGCTTTATTTTCTAAATATATATATATATATATATATATATATATATATATATATATATATATATATATATATATATTTGTTTTCCCACCTTTCTAAGCTAGTATAGTCCAGTTTTCAGGTTAGTGCTGAATTCAGGGCTGTGTTAAAAGTTCTGTGTTTGCCCATACCTTACTTGGATAGAAGTTAGTTTCTCTGTTCACTGTGAGAGAGGTGGCTTTGAGCAGCCTATCTGTCCCTGGAGGAGTGGTTTCAGCCCAGAAATTAGTAGTTTATTGGCCATTTTGGGCTAATTTCTATCTCTTTCATTTCTCTGCTATAAAACCCACATTTGCAATGTTTTTGTGCTTGTATGCAGCTCAGCAAGCTCCTGCCTGGTGCCCTGCAGAGGTCTACAGCAGCATAGAGACAAAAGAGAGACTTTGGCGTGATTAAGTATCATTTTCTGCATTTTCTTGCTGCCTTTAGATAATTCCACTTAAAATGCCAATTTTATAGAGTTTCTGTGATTTAAAAAGCTTGTTTCAGGTATATATTGTACTTATTTTACTGCCTGCACTTTAACAAAGTTGTTTTTGTGTTTGAATTACCTGTTTCACTGTTGTAGGCTACACACACAAGTGTGATAGCCATTTCTGTGCATTTAAAGTGTTTTTTTTTTATTGTATCTGCTTTATTTTCTGAAAAAACAAAAAATATATACTTGTTTTCCCGCCTTTCTAAGCTAGTATAGTATAGTTTTCAGGTGAGTGCTGAATTAAGGGCTATGTTACAAGTTTCTGTGTTTGCCCATACCTTACTTGGATAGAAGGAAGTTTCTGTTCACTGTGAGAGAGGGAGCTTTGAGCAGCCTATCTGTCCCTGGAGGAGTGGTTTCAGCCCAGAAATTAGTAGTTTATTGGCCATTTTGGGCTAATTTCTATCTCTTTCATTTCCCTGCTATAAAACTCGCAATTGCGTGGTTTTGCGAGCCGGGCAGTGCCGGTTAGCTAGGGTATAACTATTCCTGGCTCCACAAAGTCTACTCTTCAATTTTTCCCTGGAACTAGACAAACTTTCAACTTAAGCACTCAAACTATTCACTTCTCATATCGGCATTTGCTCAAAACTCATAGCAAGCACTAATAAACCTTTGCACTAGACCCCCCTATACTGTAGAGAAGGACCAGGGTCTCTATTTGACCTTACCAGCCAATCAGTAAAACAGTTCACTGTACCTATCCAGGCATGTCCAAAGGGCAGTTTCAGGTGTACTCTCTGGACCAACTGGTGAATCTGGGCATTTTGAGGCAATGTTACAATTGCCTCATAGGTTCATAGATTAGTACTAAGCTAACTGCCCTTGCGAGCCATTTTAAGCCTAGCCAATTATCCCTTGTGAGACTCAAACCCCACACCTTGTGTTTGTAAAGCAAACACCTTAACCATTAGACAACCCTCTCCTCCTCCCACCAAACATTAATACATGCGAGAGATGATTATACAGCCAAACTGGAGGCTAAGCTCTCTCAACCCAAGACTGGACAAGGCAGTCAAGAGGAGAATGGAATTACTTGCATCACACCACCAGTCTCACATAGACCTATGAAAACAGTACCGGCAAAAAACACACATAAATACACAAAAACATACTCGGAGGCTCTAAATAAAAATCTGCAAAAGCAATAGAGACCTCCAAAGCAGACATCCAAGCAACTTCCACCCCCAACACAAACCATGAAACACATACTTCACAAAACCAGTGTGCCACACAATCACAGCCTTTAAGGCAAAATAGCATACCCAACACACTAGTAATAGGTGACTCTATAGTCAGGCACACTGACGTCCCACTCACTAGGCCGAACAAGGAGAAGCTTACTGTTAGCTGCCTGTTGGGTGCCAGGATCCGCCAAATAACACAAGCACTCAGGTCACTCCAGAACAAGTACAAATATGACTCTGTCATTGTCCATGTTGTTGTGAATGACCTGAGCCATACCTCCCCGGACTACATGAACAGAGACATGGAGGAGCTCTCTGATCACATAGCCCAGGCCGGTATGTCCCTGACCCTGAGTAGCATCCTGCCCTCACCAAGAATGATACGACGGTATAGAGAAAAAATTATCAATTTCAACAAATGGCTAAGCTTCTGGTGTCATTCAAAGGGGGTCCAGTGTCTGTCAGCCTGGGATAACATGCTTGACAAGCCACTCTGGTTCACTAGAGATGGCTTGCACCTGTCATCCTTAGGCTTTCGAATACTGGCCAAGGCTGTTGCCACCTACATAGTGCCTTTTTTAGGCAAGGCTCAAAAGACAAACCCACCACCATAAATAGCACAAGTAACAAAAAACTGAGGGTAATACTACTCAATGCCAGAAGTCTAAACCTCAAAATGCATGCACTTGAGACACTCCTCAGTATGGAGAAAATCGATATATGTGTAGAAACAGAAACCTGGTTTAAGGCTCCAGAGAGCACCCCATACATTTCGGCCACAAAACCTGGACCGAAATACAAAATGTGGGGGACTATCCATATTCATCAAGGATACCCACACCTCTAGGTTAGTGGCACAGCACGATGCTTCAGAGATCATCTATGTACAACTAACAATGGGCAAAACTACTATTCAAATTATAGCTTGCTACAGATCACCCACCATGTTCCAGGAACCCCACTCCACATTCTTGGAAACACTGGGAAACTTAAAGGTCCTACCAAACACCCTGATATTGGGTGATTTCAATTACCCAAACATTAACTGGGAGAAGTACTCAAGTACAAACTCCCTTGCCCAACATTTCCTAGAATTTATAAACTCAAACGCACTGGATCAACTGGTCAACACCCCCACCAGAAGTAACAACATATTGGATCTGGTTATCACCAACATGGGTGACCGATGTTCCACACCAGAGGCCAGCCCCTCACTGGTTAGATCTGACCATAAACTAATCACTGTGGATATCCACATTCCACCACCACCCCCGATCAAAGAAACCACCATGAAAAACTTTTCAAAATCAAACTTCATGTTACTTAAGACCGAGGTGGGAAGTTTCAAAGCCCCCATGCTAAAGGATAACGCTGTCCAAGCTGCAAAATCCATTACTAATGCACTCTATGGGCACCTACAAGAATGCATGGATCATGCTATCCCAAACAAAACCAAGACTTACTCCTCCAAGAAAAGGAAACCAGTCTGGTGGACCCCTACCATAAACAAGCTATACAATAGAAGGAGGAAACTAGTACAGAAAAGAGTAAAATCCCAAGAAGGGAAGACATCCCTGATCAGTATCAGCAAGAAACTACATTCCCTCATAAAATCATCCAAGGCTAGCTTTGAAAGAAAAATTGCCATGGACTCCAAAGATAACCAAAAGGCATTCTTTAGCTATGTCAAGAATCTAAGTGGCAATTCTCAGATCTGCTTGGAGTTAGTGCAGAATGGCACAAAATACACTGAACCGACCGATATAGCCAACATCCTGGCAGGCAGGTTCAGTGCAAACATCACCCCCCTTTCACCCCCAAAAGGGCCCATAACTATACCAGAAGAATGTAGTGCCCCTGAAATCACAGACACTCAGGTTAAAACAGCCCTCTCCAAAGCCAAAAACTCAGCATCAATGGGACTGGACGGTGTCCCAGGCTGCGTCCTGCATGAGCTCAAAGATGAACTTACCCCTCACCTAAACACACTGTTTAAACTCAGCCTCTCCACAGGCTATGTGCCCACAGAGTGGCGCACAGCAACAGTTATTCAACTCCACAAAAGTGGAGCCACAACAGACCCCGGGAACTATCGCCCTATAAGCCTGACTAGCTTGGTCTGGAAAGCTATGGAGCACATCATCATGGATCTCATTAACAGAGATGTTGGAAGCCTCCAAACACTGGACCCTACCCAGTTCGGTTTTGTTAAGGGTAGATCATGCCTCCTATACCTGGTGGACTTCCTTGAGACAGTTACCAGTAACGATGTGAGGGTGGCCTAATGGTTAAGGTGTTTGCCTTGCAAACACAAGGTGCAAGGTTTAGGTTGGGTGGCACAGCAGACTAGGGAAGTTAGCACTGGTGATGCTGTTTATGGTTCAAATCTGGAAGTTTCCACATCTTTTAGGCTGGGAGGATGGCCTAATGGTTAAGTTGTTTACCTCATAGATACAAGGTGCAGGGTTTGATTCTCAGATGGGGTAATTGGCTAGGCTTAAAAGGGCCGACAAGGGCAGTTAGCCTAGTAGTAACCTATGAAGTCCTATGAAGACTAAGGCTATAGATGAGGGAAAGGTGATCCACACAACTTACCTAGACCTTGCAAAGGCCATTGACACCATTCCCCAATCAGGTATTATAGACAAGCTCACCAGCCTGAACATAAACCCCTATGTCACAAGACGGGTTGCCAACTGGCTCACGGACAGAACCCGCATGGTAAGAGTTGTGGGAGCTAGGTCTGATTCTAAACTGGTTACAAGTGGCATTCCCCAGGTCTCAGTCCTAGGACCTCACCTGTTCGGTATATACTTCTCAGAGGTACAGGCAAGCACAGGAGGACTATGGCTGACCAAGTTCACAGACGACTGCAAACTAGGGGCTATAATTGACTCTCCAGCTGACACAGACATCCTCCAAAAGGGTCTCACTGAGACGGATACATGGTGTCAAATCCATGGCCTCAAGCAAAATGCCAAAAAGTGCATAGTCATCCCCTTTGGAAAAAACAAAGTACAAACAAACTATCACATAGGTGGTAGCCCCCTAAATGCTGAAGACATAATAAGGGATCTGGGGACCCAAGTAGATAGTGACCTCTCCTTTGATAATCACATTGCCAAAGTGGTTAGAAAATCCTTCTGTGTGGCCCACCTAATCACAAAAGGGTTTGCATCCAGATCGAAGAGGTCATTGGGCCCCTTTATGCATCACTCATCAGACCCGTCATAGAGTACAACGCCCCATTTGGGATGTACCTTACAAGACACCTGCAACAACTGGAAAGACCATAAAAGTACCTCACCAAGAGGATCACTGGCCTCAAGCAGATGCCCTATGCAGCTCGATTGAAGAAACTCCAGCTGTACTCGGTTGCATACCGCCTACTCAGAGGTGATCTCTGCCTGACATACAAGGCCATGTCCAACCCAAAATTGATGGACATGCTCCACCTAAAGAAAACCATATCTCCTCGAGCCACATGCTCCAGGGATCTAAACCTCACCACAACAATAAATAGGATGTGCTGGGGGATAGATTCCTGTCCCAGAGACTTCCCATGCTCTGGAACAAGATTCCAATCTACATTAGGCAGAGCTCCTCGGTAACCCTCTTCAAGAGAAACCTTGACAAGTGGATGGGAAACTGAAAGTTTACCCCAGGGATCACGTCAATAGCTCTGCTGGACAGAGGCACAGGGAACTAATCTAAGGGGACGGCGAAAGCATCCACATTCCGGCTAGGCTTATAAATGTCATCGGGCAGATTGCCTAGTGCGTACCTATGAACCTATATGATTACATATCAGTAAACATGCACTACGTAATATACTGACATCAGTGGCATGCACAGGTAATATAAAATATGTTCAGCATGCAAAATGATTATCAGACAAAGTGCCAACCACATATGTATTTTAGAAGTATAATATATTTTCTGTAGATGTGTACATTTTATATCTATCTATTTATATATATATATATATATATATATATATATATATATATATATATATATATATATATATATATATATATATATATATATATATATATATATATATATATATATATATTTGGTGGAGATCCTCATTATTGTTAGAGTTTTTTTTTCTATAAAATCTTTTTATTTCCTTTTTTTGTGTGAAAACAGATACAGTAAAATGTAACAATATTAATATACAGGTAGTAATATGACAAGAAAATACATTGCTGAATAATAAAACATAAATGCAAAACAATAAGTTTTACTTACACATATGCCAAAATTCCATCATTGATTACATATATTTTAAATCATTAAGGCTTTTGGTTAAAGGAACTTTATTTTGTCAAACTTCTGTTCTTTCAGATATGTGTACAGTTGATGGAGGTGCTCATTTTTGTCAGATCTTGTGAATAAAAGTGGTTTGTGCTGGTGTATTATTGCATTATTTCTGATGTGATAATTTTAGGAAAATTGATGTCCTTATTTGTTGTGTTAGTTGGATTACTTTCTGCCTTTTTAGGTCAAGTTGCTTTGACGGACACTTCAAAGTAAAGGTTGTGTAATTCACACATCCATTTGGACCTCCTATACAGAGGTGTAATAGAGATGCATTCAGCTATAGATTGCATACTACCCATGAGTCCTTGGCAGATATCTGTATTATACTTGCTATTGCATAATTGCATCTTAATCCATATTTATTGTGTGTTTTGGCACAATTATATTAAGTATAGTATACTATGCACATATACTATACAATCAAACAATGTCATCACTGTGATGACCGTGCCCTGGCCCAGCAATCAAGGAGCCTCAATCCTCACCACTAACACCACAGAGATTGTCTCCTCGAAGAGGAAAGGATAACTAATACACACAGTAAAGTACAATTTCCCTTATGTGCACACAGAGATCACAGTCAGTTTGGGGTTGGTTGATCCCTTGCCCCCTTGCTCACCAGGTCCTCAATAAGACTCCCCACTGGCACAGCTATAGGATCCAGATCTCAGTCTAGCTGGCAAGTTAACCTCCAGTACCCTCTCTGTCCAACCAGTGCTTCGTGTCCCTGCCCAGGTAGCTGACACACACCCACACTTTGAGATAAATATTTATACAACTTCACAGACACTCCTGGGAAAGGCTGTCACAGATTCTCCAGCTGTGCCCCTTTACCCAGACTATACGGTAGTAATTTCTGCCACCACCAGCTAATATTATTATCAGCTACCCAAAGGCCCTTGAAAGGGTGTCCAATTATTACTGTGCAATATAATTATCCAATTGGTAATGTGACTATTAAGTCTACGGCTTATTTTAGAGTGGCCTATTACATTGAACTCTATAAATATGCAATGTACTCTAGAGCCTACTTCTCTATAAAATCCAGTCACAGGTAAAGGTTTTTAAAATATTTAATGATAAATAATTAAAACACAAGACAATACTACTACACCACATAGATATCTAAGAGTTCAAAGATCACACAGAAACTTAAAATAATTCAGTAAGTCAGGTCTGATGTCAAAGAAAAACACTTAATCTAACTTTCTAATCTTTAGCTAATATTAAGAGAAAACACAGTGCTATAATCCTGCTTACATACATAAAATGCAAGCAGTGCTGGGTTAGATGTCCAAGATCAAAATGCTTCCAGTCTCTCAATGAACAATAGTTTTTAAACACAAACCAACAGCTCTGCTGATGCCCTCCCAAATTACATCATTTTGACACTTAGGTTTTCTCAGTAGTCACATTACATCATCTTGACATTTAGTCTGGAGTTCCCAGGCAAACAAACAGCATTATTTAGCAAGCTAACACATGCTCAGGAGACTACAACAATAGAAGGCATTTTACATATACACTCTAGCAGAAACCAGAGCAATAAAGCACCTTCCACATGTAAATTTTGGCCCTTAACTTTCAAGCAAATGGGCATGAAACCTTCATCCAGACTCACTGGAGCCGACTAGTAAAACATCAAAGAGACTCATAAAATCTTTTCAATTTCAAAAGACACATTTGAAATGCTTGGCTTGGTTTTCCTTATAGCAGATGGCCTTCACCCATCTTCCTCCAATCTTTACACCCCCCCCCCGGGAACTTAAGCAAGTTTTTCAAGTGCCCCTTGAGAAACATTGCTTGAGAGTGTCAGGTCTATCTGGGTGTACCTCACCCCATTCCCTGTCTTGAGAGCCCATCTGCATTGGCATTGCTACTCCCACTGCGGTGCTGCACTGACATATTATATGCTTGCAACCACAGACTCCATCTTAGCAACTTGGCATTTTGCTAACTGGCTCTGTTTAACCATGTTAGAGGGTTGTGATCTGTCATCACAGCGAACTTTCTTCCATACAGATAAGGCTGAAGTTTTTGTAATGCCCACACGATGGCTAGATATTCCTTTTCGACCGCTGCATGGCATTCCTCCTTGGGATGGAGCCTATGACTGAGATAAACCACTGGGTGCTATTCTACTTCTGAAGAAGTCTGGCTAAGTACAGCCCCCACCCCATAGTTTGAAGCATCTACCTGCACAACAAATTCTTTGCTATAGTCCAGACTGGCTAACACAGAGGGTCCTCCCGAAGCTTCTTTAAGCTTCTGAAATGCACACTCACATGCTGGAGTTCACACTACCTTATATGGCCTGTTTTTTCTTGTCAGGTCTGTGAGGGGAGCAGCTATGGTACTATAATTGGGAATGAACTTTCTGTAGTACACTGCTGTCCCTAAGAATGCCCTCATCTGCTTTTTGATAACAATTGCAGGCCATGCCTGAAGGTCTTCCACTTTGGCAGGTTCTGGCCTTATCTTACCACTCCCCACTCTATGTCCTAGGTAGGAGACCTCTGCCATACCCACCTGACATTTGCTCAGCTTAATGGTCAACCCTGCCCTCTGTAGTCTGCCCAGCACTTCCCTGACATGCCGAAGGTGCTCTTGCCAGGAATGGCTGCATATAGCAATATCATCCATGTAAGCAAGGGCAAACCCTCCTGTTCCTGCTAGGATAGTATCCACCAGCCTCTGGAAAGTCACTGTGGCATTCTTCATCCCAAAGGGCATCTTTGTGAACTTGTACAAGCCAAAAGGAGTCACAAAGGCTGACTTCTCTCTAGCACTGTGAGTCAAAGGCACCTGCCAGTAAATCTTGGTAAGATCAATGGTTGCACGATACTTAGCCCCACCCAGCTGTTCTAGGGCCTCATCTGTCCTAGGCATGGGGTAAGCATCTGCCTCTGTGTGACTATTTAATTTCCTGTAATCGACATGGAACCTGGTGCTGCCATCCTTCTTTGGCAGCAGTACCACAGGGGAGGCCCAGGAACTGTTGGACTCCTGGATCACCCCTAGTTCCAACATCTCCTGTACCTCTTCCCACAGAGTCTGTTTGACTCTCTCAGGCACCCTATAAGGGGCCTGCCTGATAGGCCTTTGGGGTCCTGTATCCACCTGGTGCTGCACCAGGTGGGTGCTCCCTGGTTTCCTGGTGAACATGCCCCCAAACTCCTGCAACACTGCTCAGATTTCTCGAACCTGGGTAGGAGATAGCTGTTGGAGCATTGCTACCCCTTCCATCGAGGTGTCTGCCCGAGCCTCACTGTGGAGATCAGTCACAAGATCTCTCTCAGACTCCTCCTGCAATCCACTGCAAATGCTCAGCACAAGGGCCTCCCTATCATGCTAAGGTTTCATCATGTTAACATGGTACAATTTGTGCCCCTGCCTGCTGCCTAGCAGTTCCACCATGTAGATAACATCACTTACCTTTCTTACCACCTTGTAGGGTCCCTCCCAAGATTCTTGCAACTTGTTGTGTCTGACAGGAATGAGAACCATCACCTGCTGCCCTACAGCATACTCTATCGCTCAAGCATTCCTGTCATACCACACCTTTTTCTGTTGTTGGGCTTCTGCCAGGTACTCCTGGTCCAAGCCCATGAGTTCTCTGAGCCTTGTTCTGAGGATTAGGACATATGCCATAACAGACTCCTTGTGAGACTCACACTCACCTTCCCACTCATCTCAAATTAAATCTAGAGGTCCCCTCACCATATGCCCATACAGCAACTCAAAGGATGAAAAACCTGTGGATTCTTGGAGAAACCTCTATGTAAGAAAATAAAGGATGTGGCAAATATTTGTCCAAGTCCCTCTTAAACTGATCTGCAAATGCCCGTAGTATGGACTTGATTGTAGAGTTTAACCTCTCAACAAGACTATTAATCTGAGGATGGTAGGGGGTGGTCATTATGTGCTTCACCCTACAGGACTTCCACAGACAAGCCAGCAGGTCTGACATAAAACTGGCACCTCTGTCGGACAGTATTTCCTTTGGGAAACCTACCCTGCTGAAAATCTCTAGCAAAGCATTTGCCACCTTCTCGGACTCAATGGAGGAGAAAGCCACTACCTCAGGGTATCATGTAGCATAATCCACTACCACTAGGATATACGTTTTCCCTGTGGAACTTGGGCTACTCAGAGGACCAACAATATCAATAGCTACCCTCGGAAATGGCTCCTCAATCACAGGCAAAGGCATCGAAGGAACTCTCACCTTGTCTCCTGCCTTGTCTACCTTTTGGCACTGCTCACAGGTCCTGCAGTACCCTGGTACATCTCTGGAAATTCCAAGTCAATAGAAGTTTTGCATAATATGCCTCTTTGTATGTTTTATGCCCATGTGACCTGCAAAGGGAATATCATGGGCTATGGCTAGAAGCGCCAGATGGGAAGCTCTAGCCACTACCAACTAATGTACTCTATCACCTTCTATCCCTCCCTCAGGGGTCCACTCTCTGTACAGTAACCTTTTGTTCCAGTATACAAATTCCCCCTTCCCTTGAGAATCAGGTGCCTCCCTAGCTACTTGCCTTAGGCCTTGCAATGTAGGGTCTGAGAGCAGAGCCTGTCTCAAGTCTCTCCTTGTAACCCTTCCCAGCTCCCCTTCCACAGGAAGTTTGGCATCCTCTGACAATGGTGCCTCACTGTCAGTCTGGGTACTACTACTCACCTGTACCTTTGCAGTTACCCTATCCAAGGGAACATCAGTACCCACAAGCAGCTGTGGCTCACATTCAGTCTCACTGCTACAGTGTAGCTCACTCCCTGAAGTAACCACCTCACCAGTCCTGGCTGCAAGTATGCAGTCTGTCTGGGTCTCCCCCAGGCTACCAGACTCACATGCTTGTCTTCTATCCTTACTGCATTTAACTGCATAAGTACATGGTACTGCTTCATCCAAATACTTCCCTCTCAGGACATTTGCAGGATGGTAGTTCCATACCTCGGTTGTCTCAAGACAACCTACTATTGGCATTTTGTCTTTCCCACTTACTGGCTCTTTCAACTTTTTTTCCCCACCTTGCCTCCATGGGCATCTGTATGCCACATGGCCCCAGTGGTTGCATTCAAAACATTTAACCCAAGCTCCTGGACGTATACCTGGACTAGTGGCTTCCCCTACTACTGGTAGATTCTGTTGGGGCAGTCTGTGCTGCCCACCATGGGTTCCTTTAGTCCCATTAGCAGTACCGGGGGTCTGTTTCCTGTGCAGGGCTGACCTGCTTGCTAGGTATAGGTCTCCCTTCTTCCCCAACTCATCTGAAGTAGCACATTGTCTATCAGCTAACCAGATCCTCATGTCCTCAGGCAAAGTGCTAAGGGCTTTTTCCCTTATCAAAATGTCTGTCAGCCCTTCAAAGGTGGTGACTTGACATCCACTCACCCAGCTATAAAAATAAGTGCTCAGTTCAGCAACATATTCACATACATTTTCATCTGCCTTGCGTCTATGTGCACAAAACCTTTTTCCTATACATTTCAGGTGTTAGCTTAAAACATTCCAACAAGTGTCTTTTTACAGCAGTATAATCAAAACAGTCATTGTCATGCATGTTTGGTAAAGAAGTTACAGCTTTACCATGTAGTAAGGGGGTCAGGAACCATACCCAAAGCCATTGGTCAACTTTATACTATTTACATACCTGCTCAAACATATGAATGAAGCTATCAACATTATCCCCCTCTTTAAACTGTGGAAGAAATTTACTGACCTTTTGTGCTTCTGGGGTATGGTTACTCTCTTCCCCATTATCTCCATGACTCTGGCGAAGAGTCAGCATTTCCCTCTCATGCCTCCTCTGCCGTTCATTTTCCTCAGCTTGTAGACTACTCATTTCCTCAGCTGCTTCTAGTTCCATATGCCTGGCCTCCAACTCAGTCTCTTTAGCTCCAGCTGGAGTTTTAAGTCCACTGCAGAAAGATTAAGCTGTACATTCTCTGAGGACATTGTATCGCCACTGTCAGTCTGATTGTCCTCCAGGCTGCTGTTTTCTGTTGCAGCTGTAACCAAGGCTGCAGTCAGGTCTGGCTTAGTCTGGTTTCCATGCACCAGTCCCCTAGCCTGGCACATCTCCACCAGCTGGCTCCTTGTCAGCTTTCCATACTCCTCAGCTGACATGCTGCCTGCTCACCCTGACTAACACTAAGCTAACAAAAGAAATAAAAAAAATTGTGATCTGAACTCTGAGTATACACTGCATGGCTGTTTTAGAGTACAAAGCACTTTTAGAGATCACTGTGCATAAGCTACAGGAATTCGCTATACCCACACCACTACAAGCCAATTAGTGTTTGCCAACTAATCAACATGTGATGTGGATCCCACCACAGCAAACCAATATGTGATAGGATATCTCAACCACTGCCACCAATATGTTATACCCGTGCCCTGGCCCAGCAATCAAGGAGCCTCAATCCTCACCAGTGACACCAGAGCGGGTGACTCCTAGAAGAGGAATGGATAACTAATTCACACAGTAAAGTACAATTTCCCTTTAGTGCACACAGAGATCACAGTCAGTCTGGGGCTGGTTGCTCCCTTGCTCACCAGGTCCCCAAGAAGACTCCCCACTGGCACAGCTATAGGGTCCAGATCTCAGCTTAGCTGGCAAGCTAACCTCCAGAACCCTCTCTGTCCAACCAGTGCTTCGTGCCTCTGCCCAGGTAGCTGACACACACCCACACTTTGAGATAAGTATTTATTCAACTTCACAGACACTCCTGGGAAAGACTGACACTGATTCTCCAGCTGTGCCCCTTTACTCAGACTATACGGTAGTAATTTCTGCCACCACCAGCTAATATTATTATCAGCTACCCAAAGGCCCTTGATAGGGTGTCCAATTATTACTGTGCAATACTATTATCCAATTGGTAATGTGACTATTCAGTCTAAGGCTTATTTTAGAGTGGCCTATTACAATGAACTCTATAAATATGCAATGTACTCTAGAGCCTACTTCTCTATACAAACCGGCCACAGGTAGATTAGGTTTTTAAAATACTTAATAATAAATAATTAAAACAAAAGACAATACTACTACACCACAGAGATATCTAAGAGTTCAGACATCACACAGAAATTTGAAACAATTCCGTAGGACAGGTCTGATGTCAAAGAAAAACACTTAATCTAACTTTCTAATCTTTAGCTAATCTTAAGAGAAAACACATTGCTCTAATCCTACTTACATACATAAAGAACAAGCAATGCTGGGTTAGATGTCCAAGATCAAAATGCTTCCAGTCTCTCACTGAACAATACTTTTTAAACACTAACCAACAGCTCTGCTGAGGCCCTCCCAAATTACATAATTTTGACACTTAGTGACAATTAGGTTTTCTCAGTATTCACATTACATCATCTTGACACTTAGTCTGGAGTTCCCAAGCAAACAAACTGCATTATTTAGCAAGCTAACACCTGCTCAGGAGACTACAACAATACAAGGCATTTCACATATACACTCTAGCAGAAACCAGAGCAATAAATCACCTTCCACATGTAAATTCTGGCCCTTAACTTTAACCTTAAAACAATGGGCTTGAAACCTTCATCCAGACTCACTGGAGCTGACTTGTAAAACATCAAAGAGATTCATAAGATCTTTTCAACTTCAAAAGACACATTTGAAATGCTTGGCTTGATTTTCCTTACAGCAGATGGCAATGTTGCAACAATCTTGAAGTTCACATTTTACAGTGTTTTCTTTCATTTAAAAACACAAGCCTGTATTTTACATTTATTTATACAGTTGATAGAATTATGTATCAATTTCTATTTGACTAGGCTGACAGCCTTTGCCCATCTTCCTCCAATCTTCACAATCATCACAACTGGAATACATATTGCATGTAGTCAAAATATAACCAGAAAGATCAGCTTAAGCTTTATTTTGTTTTTCATTGTTGATTGAATGTTCTTTTTCTTTGGTTGCTGTATGAAGTTCTTTTTACAGTTGTGCTTTGTGTATAATCATAGTAGTTAAATACAGCGAACTATGTCAATGAAAAATGTAGAGAAAAATTAAATGATGGAGTTCCACAGAATGCCAACAGCAATCTAACATATTAAGCACAAATCTGACAATGAAGTTACAGCTTACACAATATTAATATATGTATTTCTAATGTGGACTGTGCATGTGGTGACTGTTCAGTACAACTGTACTATATGTGGAAGGTATACCACACCCACAGTTGTATAAGAACATTATTCTAGAAGTGTGACAAAGACTCATAGATAATACGTGAGTTAATTGTGGTAATATCGCAAAGTTGTGCAGGAATAGAAAGCTGACTATTAACTCAGAGTCTCACTGTTATCTTGGTACTTACCTGATTTTGGTAACATATCACCATTATATGCCATTACAGTTTTTCTTTCCATAAAATGCACAATAAAATGCAGGAACATTGGAAGACTACAGCTGAAGTATAGACCTCCAAGAATCATACACTAACATTAACTGTACATATTCAACAGCAATACCATAACTGGATCAACAGTGTACAACTACTAAAGGCCTTACAATGCATTGGAGAGCATGTTGAACTTATGACACATTAGCCACGTCACTAAATCCACTTATTAACTAGTAAATGCACAGCACATTTACAAAGAAATAGGGGGAAGAAAAGTCAAGGAATGAAGAAAAAAACCCACTACCATATACTATTTTATATATTCATAATATTCACTACAGGTACAGTTGTTACAATTTTTTTGTATAAACATAAAGCATGTTGAATATAATTCATTCTTTCTGTATATACCACTACAGGGGTATACCAAATATCACGTGTGTCCTGGCATATAATCCTATAACCTTTTTTATAAGTATGTGATGAGCACTAATGAATGATTGGGACTATGTCATCATGACTGCTCAGTTCTTTACATTTTACCATGATGACACAGCTGTAATACAATGAGACATGGGTTAATATAATGGGTCAATATTAAAAGACCGAAGAGGTGTTTCACAGAACACCTCTTGGTTGACACGTAATGAGCAAACACACTAAAGCGCGGACGCTTAAAACAGCAATTTCTTTCCCTGGGAAAGAAATCGCTTGGCCATCAGCGTGTGTTCGCCCCTTTCCTCACTGTAGTGCGATCTCGGAGGTGGCATATTTACTTTGGGGTTGGCACAGCCCCCCATGTTGGGGGGTGTGGGGGGGTGAAGCCCCCCACATTGTCATGTTTTAAAGTGTGTGTGCGTATGTTTGTGCTAGCAGTTTCTTTCCCAGGGAAAAAAAACACTGTTTTGAATGTCCGTGCTTTAGTGCGTTCTTTCAATACATGTTGACCAAGAGGTGTTCACTGAAACACGTCTTCAGTCTTTTAATATAACTATTATTTGTGATTAGGAGTGCTACGTTTCCATTGGTTAAACTAGTATGCACACTAGTTGCATTACTAATATATATGAACCGATATCAACTGTGTGCTAAATATTGTATTACACTGTTCAATATTGTACAAAATGTAGTCTTACTACTCACACTGCAACATATTAGCAGATATCAGCTGCATGTATATCCAGGTAAGACCATGTTGCATTTTTCTCTGTCTACAATATTCAAGACATACCAGAAAAATGCAGGCATTTCTGTAACTGTGCTCATCTCTCACTGTGGCAATATGTCCTGCATCATACACATTCATCTACAGTACATTTTTTTTGTCACATA
Organism: Protopterus annectens; assembly: GCF_019279795.1. Taxonomy (NCBI): domain Eukaryota; kingdom Metazoa; phylum Chordata; order Ceratodontiformes; family Protopteridae; genus Protopterus; species Protopterus annectens. Next base: position 1,160,159,457 of record NC_056732.1, on the reverse strand, counting down.
TACAGCTGGAGCTGTAGTACAGGCTTTTAAAACTGTGGGAGAAAGCCTAGGCTTATGCACATGCATGGTGCGGTGTAGTGTGAGCCATTCCCAAACTCATGAGAGGATGGCTCTCAGTGTTCTGCTTTCAAAAATAGATTTAATTTCCTGATGGACTAGTGCTCTAGAAGCCTTTTCCTCACCTTGGACAAAAGCACATAAGCCAAGACTAGAGCCTGGGTGATCAAGCATTTACAGGCTGCCTTTGTCCATTATGGACATAGGTTTCATGCCAGGGGTACATTTTTAATTCCCCTTCCAATTGTACAAGTTATGCTTTAATTAAGTTAGGGAATAACTCTGTTTCACAGAGATGTGAAGCCTGTTGCAGAGAAGTGGTGGTCTCTTAGACATATACCTGTCCCTCCATCATGTCCTTTTTATTTTGCAAGCAAGGTATAAGTCCCTAGATCTAGTAATTCTGATGTTAATTGTTTTGCAGATATGCAGAAGATCTGTCAAACTGAGAACCAAGGATGCCTTGTATGCCAGGCATAGACTGCTCTTCAACAGTTTGTAAGAGACTGAATACATGGAAAGGGTTTGAGGTGATCCATCATATTGGACATATTGTTTATATCATGTGTCCTTTTTCTGAGGAGCCTCTGTGGATGTTCCAGTTATTGCATGCTCCTTGTCAGGAACATATTGAAGGTGACAATGTACTCAATGATTGGTCAGATAAGGGTCACATATAGTGGAATGATGACATCCTTGTTCCTAGATGCCATACCCTTGCTTCTAGGCTGTGCAACATAATGAACTTCTTATTAACATAGCCACATAATAGTTGAAGGCCAGGTCACTGTTTACAGACGTCCCCAAATCCATGACTACTGGATCTTTTCCTAGGGGTGTATTATTAATGAGGTAGAGTCTCAGGAAGCCAACTTTCCAAAGGATACTATTATGTATTTCTTGGAAGTCAGTTTTACTCCATGGTTCTGGCACTAGTTATTTGTCTAAGTCAGCCCTTCTTGGAAGATATTAGTGTCTTGTGGAGATCCTATGACTGCACCTAGTTTGCAGTTATCTGCAGACTTCATCAGACAGATGTCCTTGATGTTGGCCCTGTCTTTACTGCTTAAAAGGAATGGACCCAGCACTGAGCCTTGAAAGATGCTGCTAGTGACTGGTCTCTTTGTGGAGGTTGGCTCCTCTATCCTAACTTCTTGGGCATTATATGTGAGCTGCCAGGCTTTCCAGAGGATGACATTTATTTATTTGAATTTATTTACATGGGTAGAGTGTTCTGATCAGTTCTGACCAGTTTCAGTCTCAGGCCAGGGGGTTGCACCTAATTATGAGAGTTTGTTTACAATGCCCAAGTGAGATATTGTATCAAATGCCTTGGCCAGGTTAATGTATGCAGTATGTACCATTTTGCCCTAGTCCATTGCTTTGATAACCTTCTTGAAGAATTCCATCAGATTAAATAGGCATAATCTGTCCTTTGTGAAACCAAACTGAGCTGGATCTAATGCCTGAAGATTTCCTATGCCATCGTTAATGATTTCCATAATATTTTGTTCCATGGATTTGCATATGAGACTAGTCAAACATATGGGTCTGTAATTACCTGGGTCCATAGATGGTCTGCCATTGTATAGAACCATGATTGTTAAAGATCTCCATTTGTGTGGAACAAATCCATCCTGGTGGCTCTGGCTAAATGGTAATTGGAGTGGCCTTGGTAGGTCATGTTTAATACTATTTATAAGCATCCCGGAATATTATTGTGGCATGTTGATGCAGTATTTTTGGCCTTGTCTGAGGAGCAGTGGTGTAAGACTATAGCAGAGTTTGTTGGCCAGTATATTTATTATAGCTTCTAGCTCCATGTAGTTGGCTTCATTTACAAATAGTTCTGCACATGTTTGTGTACTGCCTTTCAGGTTGATGACATAGCTAAAGAAAGCCATGATTGTCCTTGGCCTGGGGGGGGGGTACTTTTACATCAAATTTGGCTTTGATATACTTCATTTTCCCTCTGAATTGCTTGTTTAGCTTGAAGACTTTTTTGTATCCTGCTGAGCATAGAATTTTCAAATTTTGGCCATGACTTTCTTCTGTTTGTTATACAACATATTGATGTTAGGTTTCCACCAGAGTGGATTGCTTTTTCTTTTTAGAATTTGATCTGTGCATATCCTTGGCAGGCACAGCTGTCTCTGTGTATCTACTAATATGATTGTACATAGTCTCTGAGAGCAATTCTGCATAGGAAACAGTGTTCTCATGGTTTGGTGGAGCTTGAAGTTTTGATAGGTTAGCACTTAGCAACAGGATGGTTTCCTTAGACGAGTTCCTAAATGTTCCAGGGTTAGCAGGGGCCCTGGCTTTTATTTGCATTTCAAATAAGACAGCTTTATTGTCTTACCTTACCATGGAAGACAATACACTAGGGTTATGCAGTGTTATCCATGTTGAAGATGAGTGGATCCAGTATACTCGCACCACTAGTGGGGATTTGGAATATTTGATCCAGGGTTTTGTTTTGACAATGTCCAGGAATATCTGGACCTGCAAGTTTGGGATCATGTATGATTCCCACTTTATAGTGGAATAGTTGAAGTCACCCATAAATATGTTAGTGGGTTGACTGGTGAGAGTCTCCAGTAAGTTTAAGTGCATGTTATGGGTTTCCTGGGTCATAGAAGGGAACCTGTAGATTGCAAGGAAATATTATGTCTGGGTGCTCTCCATGGATTTAACCCATATCTTGGTTACTGTGCAATCATCTGTATTCTCCATGGTGAGGAGAACTTGGAAGGAGTGGGGTTTCTTGTTTAGACTCCTAGCATTGAGCGGTAACCCCCTTAGATTTTCTAATGTTGGTTTTGTTATTTTGGAACGTTTATCAGTTTGGCAATACCTAAAAAAAGTTTCAGTGTGGAAGGATTATGTTTTAGCCAATATTTGAAAGCCTAGAGGGGAAAAGTGCAGACCGTCTCTGATGAAGCAGCATGGTCTGTTGACCATATCCTCTTATGCTGATAAATATTGTACTCCTCTTGGTGTAACATCCAAATTTAATCCTATTGTTAAAATTAATTATCTTCTGTTCATATTGTAGAATTATCCTTGGAGAAGATAGAATCCCACCCAGTGCTAGGCTCTTACTGGCCTAGGTCACAAAATCTGAGAGCTCCATCATGTCTCTCTTCATATAGTCGAGGGTGGTATGTCTCAGGTGATTTACACCCACATGAGCTATAACTGAGTCGTACTGGAACTTGCAGTCTAATGACCTGAGTGCATGTGAGATCTGGTGGATCCAGGTCCCTGATAGGCAACTGAAAGTGGCTTTCACCTTACTCAGCCATGTGAGTGGTACATCTGTGTGTCTCACAAAGGGCTATCCTATTACCAAAATATTGGGTTGTGTGTTGGATTGCCTTATTGGCTTAGACGTTGAGGCTCTATGAGATGTGGTTACATTGTTTTGGTGGTGAGCTTTTGGGGCTGCTCAGGATATTTGTTTTAGGTGCAATGTATGGGAGGTATTTGGGGTTTAAGAAGATTACATTTAAGAGTCTGACAATATGTGGCTTTATGTGTCTGACTCTGATCCTTGCTGTGTGTGGTGGGTGTAGTGTGTGCATTACTGACAACCTGATTAGCATTATGAGTGATTGCATGTGAAAGTTTTGCTTCCCATGATATTGTATAGTTGCACCTCTTACATACCGTATCATCTTGTTTAAAAATTAGTTGATTGTCAGTAAACATGAGGTAATTGTTTCATTGCTGTAGGATATCCATACCCAACAAATTGGCTGCAGTGATAGCAGTAGAGTCCATATTCATGATTACAGGCCCTGTTTATTTTGATTAGGAGATTGCTGATGGATTATAGATTAAAAACAGGAATATCTAATGCAAAACTCAAGAGGCAATCCTTGATACTACATAAGCTAGTTTCACACCAGGCAATCGATGACTGGGGAAGTTTCAAAGGTAGTCTTATAAATACCTTTTAAATTCTAGATGCCTGTGTCAAAGGCACTGCTAAAATCTGCTGTATGATGGGCAGTGTAATGTAAACAGGCTGACTTTATCAGACACAGAAAAGGTTTTTTGGTTGATTAAAGAATCACATTCCAACTTTTTTCTCTATGATTCCCAGTGCAGAACAGGCAAGGCTGCCCCCTCCACCACCACAAGAGCACATGCATGAGTCTCCTTAATCTAAAACCACAAAGACAAAGCCCAAAGGTGAGGAATTAAGCTGTAAACAACTGATTCAGCAGGAAACATTCTAATAAAAATGACTTAACTCATTCACTCCAATGTAGTGCAGGAAGTTTGCACTGTAACTTCCAATGGGCAGATCCTAAGCCTTTTGACAGAATCAAATTATGTTCTCACATTTCAAACAAATGTTCATATCTCTGAAACCATATGGGGTTATGAAAGAAGTGTAAATGGCAAACTCTTCAGTACAAACTATTTTTATAGTGGTAGTATTATTTAGGTTCTAGGTCTTAAACTTAATCTTATAAGTCAAAGTAAATGCAGTAACTATTACATTGCAATATTTTGTTAACAACTTAAAATGTCTCAGCAACCACTCAAGTTACACATATACTGTGAACAACATTTATTTCATCTAATTTAGAGCCTTCATATGAGACTAAGGAGTTCTGTCTGTGTTACTTGGTTGTTGAAATATTTAGAAAAATGTGATAATTAAATCTATATAAATTAATATAATAAAACAGTTATTATCTAGTTAATTGCACTAGAGACAGGTCAAATATTAATGCAGTTAAGTTTGCCATTGTGTAAACTTTAAGATTAAATCTTTTAAAACCTTGTACAAAGCACGGTTTTGGAACTATTGATGTAAATATGAACAAGCAATACTTGACGCCTAGAGGCATCAGTAGGAATTAACTGCAGATGCACCTGGAGGCGTCACTCAGATGTAATGCGCTAACAATGTAGGAGCCAGCAATGAGGTTATGAAATGTAAGGGCACTTTACAATGATAAAGTGCAACTAAATATAACAAATAATATGAAAGTGTAGTAGGTACACAGCCAAAATAAGTTATATAAGTGCAAAAAACACCAGAAGTACTTATCTTGTGCTTGGATTGGATTCATGCCATACTCTCTGGAAGCAGCAGCATAGTCAACCATATGTGAGCCCTGTGTAAATCAACCAATGGCTGCACAAATAAGCTAACTTTAAACAACAACACAAAACTGACTTAATACACAAAATAGTCTTCTGGCCAGTCAGAGGGTCATACTCAAACTCTGATTCCATGCTCAGAACAGACCAGGCTGAATCCCACTGCCACTATAGCACAGTCCCGAGTCACCTTAATGTCAGACCTGGTTTTGAAACCAGGATGCCTGTCTGCAGTATCAGTTCTATCACAGAGGTGGTGCTGAATGACCATGAAACTGTCTATCACAACAGCTCCATCTACAAATGAATTGGCGAACATATCAAGATGGCTAGGATGGCCAGCATATTTGCATCCACCACTTTGAAGAACAGGAATGAGGAGATAGGTCACTAACCCACTGGGATTGAAAAGCCATCAACATTACCTTTTTTCACTAATTATGGCCTTGTTGTGTAGTACCACATTCTCATGATGCAACAGGGGTACAGACAGCCTGTAGTGGGTACGCATGTTTTACATAGTCTGCAGTTCATGTCTACCATTTCTACGCATAAGGTGTTACAAACTGCAAAACAATCAATCAGACAATCAGGTAATCAGATGATCAATCAATCAATCAATCCAATCAATCAATCCAATCAATCATTCAATCAATCAATCAATCAATCAATCAATCAATCAATCAATCCATAAATGCATTTGTATTCAAACAAAAAGAAGATTAAGGATAATATTTTTAGTGGTGTGCTTGGCATGCAGTGTAATATAATATTGAAATAAATAATTGTCTACAATGGAAATATCACATTTAGGCAAACACCTAGGGATATATGGATTACTTCAATACTAGTCTACATTAAATTATGTTTGTGCATTTGTGTGTTTGTGTGTGTGTGTTACATGTTGAGTGTGTTAGTGCTTAAATGAAAAAAATAGTCATTGAACTTAATGAGCTACTTGGCAAATAAGAAACACCAGCTTTATATGGGCTTAGATACTGTAGGTAGTACCTGATGGAAATCAGACTGCCTGCAGTACCAGTGTCAAAGGCTCGCAATAATTACTAGGCATTTTGTCCAGGATAACTTTGAGGAGCCTAACCCAGTTTCTTAATTTCCCCAAAGTACTGACTGATTAAATGACTTGCTGATAAGTGAAATGAAAGATGAGGAAATCAAACTCTGTAGCACAGAGAGCAGATTGTTAACAGCCTATGGCATTAATCTTCTGCACTAAATACCAGAAAAAGGAAGGAAATGACCTGAGGTGGGAAAAGAACTCAGAGGTTACTGATTTTGCAGTATCAAAGAAGCTTAAAAATCAAGTGGAAAGTTTTTTTTACCCCTTTTTTATTGTGTGATTATGCTGTTATCATAGGAAGTGGGCTTTCTTAGGTTCATAGGTTGTTACTTGGCTAATGGCCACTAGGGCCATCACAAGCCTAGCCACTCACCTCAATCTATTTGGGTCATGAGTATCATAGGCATCTATATGGTGGGGGAATGTTAGTAGGGAGGCAAGTAAGGAATTTTAGTGGAGGTGTTAGTCAGGATAATACTTTTCTTACTGATGGCCTGTGTCCATAAAGGACATGGGAGCCTGACTGGGGATAAATTTACTATTTCATGTCTAGTTGTCAAGGTTTAATTTAAATAGGATTAGGGATGAACTCTGTTTTACATGGATAGAGACTTATTCCACAGTGTGGGGATTTTTTGTGGCACATATGTGTCTCTCCAGCATGTTATATGTATGTCACAATCAAAGATCAGATTCCTGAATCTAGTGTTTCTTGTGATGTTTGCTTTGTGGATGTGCAAATATCCATCAGCGATGGATGTGAGGAAGTTTTGTAAGCCAGATAAAAGTCTTCTGTCAGCACCCTGTAGGAGACTGAATACAGAAACAAGCCTTTAGGCAATTAGTGTACGGTAGTGTATTTATGATATGAATTCTCCTGGTGAGAAACCTTTGTGGGCATTCCAACTGTTGCAAGTGCCTAGTTAGATACCAGGTAAAGGGGGCATTGTATTCAATTATGGGTTAGATAAGAGCTGAGTAGTGTGATACTGTAACATCCCTGGACCTGGATGCCATACATTTGCCTATAAGTTTGGTGACATAGATTGAGTCTGTCATCATCTTAACTATGTGATGGCCAAAGACCAGATTGCTGTCTTCATATGTTGCCAGATCCCTTACTACTGGGTCAATTCTTAAGGGCATTTGTCTGTGTTAAACCCAATTGCAAGATGTTGGTGTCTTGGGGAGAATCTATAACAGCTCCAAATTCACAGTCATCTGTGAACTTGGTGAGACAGAGGCCTTGAACGTTAGCCTTGACTTCTGAGAAGCAGATGCCAAACAGGAGTGGTCTCAGCATGGAACCCTGGGTTGTTCTGCTGGTGACTGATCATTTGCTGGAGATGGTCTAATCAATCCTGATTTTTTGGGTCCAGTTTGTGAGCCTGCATGCAGTCCAGTGAGTTATGTAAGGTTTCATGCTTAGCTCAGAGACCTTCCTAACAATACCTGAGTGGGGATTGTAGTTTCTAAATTTTTTATTTCAAACATGTGTCCCCTCAAATGGTACAATCACAGCTGCTTTTATTAAGAATAAAAACAATATATAACTAAATGGGATAAGTTAGTCCAAACACAAGCACCCACCACCAACAACCCCCCAATAAAATAACCCAACACAGCAGCTAAACTAACACCCAGCTATGCAGCATTATGCAGAACATATTATAATACTATAATATTCATGAGACATGTGATTGTCAAAATGTCTGGTAGCTATAATGTAAGTTGAACATATTTTGCAGCTCTTGTGCATACCACTGCTGTCAGTGCATTGTGTAACACATGTGAGAGATGCACTTATATCACCAAATTGGAAGCTATACACTCTCCAACCAAGACCGGAGTAGCTAGTCAAGAGGAGAAGGTCAACACCTGCACCACACCACATGGAGCACATAGCCTGACAGAACACCCACTATCACAACTCTCACATAAAAACACAAACCACATACCCACCTTCATGGAGGCACTCAATAGAAATTTACCCAAACAGCAGAGACCTCCAAGACAGAAATGCAGTCGACCACCACAACACAGCACAAACCCAGGACACATAGCTTACCTCCACAGTGTCCCCCTCAACCTGAGCCCCTAAGGCTAAACACCTTGCCCAATACACTAATCATAGGTGACTCAATAGTGAGGCACACAGATGTCCCACTCACTAGGCTGAATAAGGAGAAGGTAGCAGTCAACTGTCTATCAGTTGCCAGAATCCGACACAAAACACACGCATTCAGGTCATTCCAAAACAAGTACAAGTATGACTCTGTCATTGTCCATGTGGGTGTGAATGACCTGAGATTCACCTCCTTGGACTACAGGAAAAGAGACATGGTGGAGCTGTCACATTATGTAGCTCAGACGGGTATGACCCTAGCCCTGAGCAGCATCCTACCATCACCCAGAATGATACCGCAGTACAAACAAAAAAATGATTGACTTCAACAATTGGCTAAGTTTCTGGTGTCATTCTAAGGGGATCCAGTATCTGTCTGCCTGAGATGACATGATTGACAAACCTCGATGCTTTGCCAGAGATGGCCTGCCTCTGTCACCCCTGGGTTTCCGGCTACTGGCTAAGGCTCTTGCCACCCCTATAATGCCTTTTTAGGTGGTGTTTCATAGACCAAATTACCACTATAACAGCTATAAATAAATGTAATATGAGGATCATGCTGCTCAATGCTACAAGTCTAAATCTCAAGATGCACTCGCTCAAAGCACTCCACAAAATGGAGAACATCGACATTTGTGCTGTAATGGGGACCTGATTTAAAGCGGCAGAAAGCACCCATGTGCTACCAAGCTATAACTCATTCCACATCTTTCAGCCCCAAAACATGGACCAAAGCTCCAAAGGCAGTAGTGTCTCCATATTCATAAAGGATATGCACACTTCCAGACCAGTAGCCCAGCATAATGCATTTGAGATACTTCAGGTACAACAAACATTGGGTAAGACTGCGATGCAGGTCATAGCCTGCTATAGGTCCCCAACAATGTCGCTAGACTCTCACTCCATCTTCCTAAGCACCCTGGAATCAATCAAGATCCAACCCTCTCATACAAGGAAACGTCAACTACCTCTCCATCAACTGGGAAAACTACTCAAGTACCAATGCACTTGCCCAACCCTTCCTGGAATTCATCAATTCCAATGCCCTGGACCAGCTAATTCTTACCCCCACTAAAGGAAACAACATCCTTGACCTGGTTATTACTAACATGGGCAACCGCTGATCTACATCAATAGTCAATTCCTCCCTGGTTAGATCTGACCACAAACTAATCACCATGGACATCCACATCTCACCCATACCCCCCGCAAAGGTATCCACCATGAAAAAACTTCTCCAAAGCTGGCTTTGGACTCCTAAAAACAGAGGTAGCTAACTTCACGGCATCCATGCCAATGGAAAATAGATGCATGGCTGCTGAATCATGCACCAATGCACTGTACGAACAGGTCTATAAATGCATGGAACTAGCCATACCCAATAGAACCAAGATGTTCTCCTCCAAAAAAAGGAAGCTAGACTGGTTGTCCCCTGCCATTAGTACACTCTACAACAGAAGGAATAAACTGCTGCAGTAAAAGTTGAAGTCCCAAGACTGGAAAAATTCCCTTATTAGCCTCAACAAAAAGTTGAGATCCCTCATCAAAACCTCCAAAGCCAGCTATGAAGGCAGAATTGTGGCAGACACTAAAAACAACCACAAAGCCTTCTTTAGTTATATCAAGAATCTCCATGACAATACCCATATTTGCTCTGAGTTATTGCACAATGGTACCTCCTATACTGAGCCAACAGATATTGCCAACACACTGGCTGACAGATTCAGTGCAAACTTTACACCTCTCCCGTCCCCTAAAGGACCAATCTCAATACCGGAGGAATGCCAAGCACCCTGTATTATTGCAGCACAGGTTAAAGCTGCATTGTCTAAGGCCAAGAATACAGCTTCCATGGGACCCAACAATATCCCTGCCTGTGTTCTACATGAATTACAAAGTGAACTGACACCACATCTGTGTGCTCTGTTCAGTCACAGCCTCACCTCAGGCATTGTCCCTACCAAATGACACACTGCTACAGTCATCCCTCTCCATAAAGGAGGAGCTACTACAGACCCTGGAAATTATCTCCCCATTAGCCTGACAAGTCTGATATGTAAAGCTATAGAGCACATCATCATGGACCTAACTAACAAGGATATAGGGAATCTACAAACTCTAGATCCCATGCAGTTTGGTTTTGTGAAAGGTAGATCATGCCTGCTCAATCTGGTTGACTTCTTTGAGTCAGTCAGTTGATGAAGGTAAGGCAATTCATACAGTCTACCTCGATCCAGCCAAGGCCTTTGATACCATTCCTCACTCAGGAATTATTGATAAACTCACCAAACTAGGCATCAACCCCTATATCATTAGGTGGGTTGCAAATTGGCTCACAAATAGAATACACAGTGTGAAAGTAGCGGACTCCAAGTCAGACTGCCAACCAGTGGAGTCCCACAGGGATCAGTCTTGGGTCCTCTCCTGTTTGGAATCTACTTCCCAGAAGTCCAGGTCAACATGGAGGGACTCTGGCTGACCAAATTTGCAGGCGACTGCAAGCTGGGAGCCATTATTAACTCCCCAAGTAATGCAGACATCCTACAGAAAGGGCTCACTGAGACCAATGACTGGTGTTGAAACCATGGCCTTAAACTTAGCTTAATGCCAAAAAAATGCGTCATCATCGCCTTTGGGAAAAACTCAGTTCCCATAAATTACCACATTGATAAGAGCCCACTGAACACTGAAGGCATTATAAGAGATCTGGTGACACAGGTTGACAGCAACCTCTCCTTCAACCACCATATTGCCACTGTGGTCAGAAAGTCCTTCTATGTGGCACATCTCATTACCAAGGGTTTTGCATCCAGAAAGAAAGAGGTCATCATCTCTCTTTACTCTTCCCTCATTTGACCAATCATTGAGTACAATGCCCTATTTGGCATGTACCTCACTAGACACCTGTAACAACTGGAGAGGCCAAAAAAGTACCTCACGAAGAGGATCCTAGGTATTAAATACATGTCCTGCATGGACAGACTCAAAAAACTCTAGCTATTCTCTGTCTCATATCATCTTCTAAGAGGTGATCTCTGCCTGACTTACAAAGCCATGTCTGACCCAGCTCTGTTAGAAATGCTACATCTAAAGAAATCCCAATCCCTCCACACCCCATGCTCCAGAGACCCTAACCTCATTACCACAATCAATAGAACATGTTGGAGGGACAGGTTTATAACCCAGAGACTGTCCATGCTCTGTAAGAGACTTCCCATACATGTCAAGCAAAGCACCTCCACTAGCCCTCTTCAACAGAAATCTTGATGAGTGGATGGTAACTAGCAAGTTCACCCAGGGGATCACTCCAGTGGCTCTACTTGATAGAGACACTGGGAACTAACGACAGGTGGCACAATGCCAGGGCATCTCTATGGGCTAAGCTTCTAAATGCCCCAGGGCCATTAGCCTAGTACACAACTATGAACCTATGAACCTATGTCACATAAGCATTTCTACAAGAATGAAACAAGTACTCATGGGTAATTCAGTAATATGTTAACCACAACTTTGAATGTTATTTTCCCAGTATGCTGCGCATATAAATAAATGTTTAGCAAAATGACAAGGCCTATCATGATAGCATATAATATGGGATAATATTGCTACTGGTGGTATTCAGAAGTGGAATTTGAGTATACTGTGTCACAATCCAGCACATTACTAGTATATATGAACCACTATAGTGCTGCACATTAACAGGTAATTGATGTATGTTTTTCCAGACATAACATATTTAGGTATTGTTATACTGTATAGTAGTTTAAGCTCTGTGATACTATACACATACCTGAAAGTCTGGCTTTCTGTAAATCCATTCCCGATTCCTGTATCACTCTAGTAAATTTTGCATCATATGTGTATTCTGCAATATTTTTTTTTTTTATGGAGGTTGAGCTGACATTTCTAGAAGTATATAACCCCACCCCCTCATAAGCCCTCATCTGACAAGACAGTAATTCAGTATCACTCAGTAGAATAGCCTCTCTGTGCTAAGAGGCGACCTGTGTCCTGTGGTAAATTTTCTGTGTCCCATGCATAGGTCTAAGTTGTTCTTTAAAATGGACAGGAGTAAATTTTGTTTTGTGTGTATGGGAGTCTGTTCTATAGCAATAGAATCCTCTGTGAAATATACCTGTCTATCCAGACTGTTTTATTGACATTGCAGAAGACGTTTAGATCCCGAGACTGTGTATTTATGATGCCATTTGACTTAATCCTTCAGTAATGGATCGGAGGATGCCTTGTATGCCAGACAGAGGTCACCTTTTAGCAGTCTGTAGGATACTGAGTCTAGTGACAGGGCTTTGAGTAGGTCCATGTAGGACATATTGTTTAGACCTTGTATTTTTTTAGTGGAATATCTCTGTGGGGGGTCTAGTTGCTGCATGTTTCTGGATGCATGCATGCTGTGTAACTGTCATTTGCTTTTTGTTGGGCTGTTGTCTATATAGTTGCTGGGTATGTATAGTTGTTAGAACTTGGAGCTAATATAGCTTTGTGTTGTGGAAGCATTATAGCATCATTGGTGCATCAATGACTGTAGAAGTTGTCAAGTTCCTATCATTTGTATTGTTTGGGTACTTTTCTGCCTTTTTAATTCAAGGTTTTCCACTTGGACCTTATATTTTTGAATACAGAGGTGCAATAGAGATGTTCTCAGCTTTAGTTTTCATATTACCCACAAGTCTAGTAATATACATGATCTGTTAACATAATTGTATCCTAATTTGGGTTAAGAGTATACTTTGATGCCACTGTATTATATATATACTGAGCAAGCATACAATGTCAACTCTATAATTTTAATGAACTCTGTATAAAGTAAAATATATAAGTTTCCTCAAATGCCTTTTCTTTGATTGCTATTAAAAAAACATTGTCACACTTCTTTAGCAGATATAAATGACCAACTCTGAGTTTTGAATGTAATTTCTTTCAGTACAGTACATGAGTCAAATAGTGAGGTATTTTTCCAGTTAAATTCATTCATGAGCACTGTCCTAGTAAACATTTTCTTGAAACTGAAAATGTCTGACATGACTTCATGAAAGACTGTACCCATGATCCCTAACTTCCTACATTAGTGTATAAGCTACTATTTTTCATGTAGCAATAAGGGAGTCTTATATTTTAGTAAGACAATTTATCAGCTATTTAGCACAGGTGGAATGCCCACATACATTTCAGTTGTATTTCTTTGAATTTTGTGGTCATGTGATTTAACACTTCACTTTTTACTTAAAAGCTAGCTCTGGTTTAATGAGTTTGTTATTTGATGAAGCAGCAGTAGCTGCAAAAGCACTTATGACCTACAATAAATTAAGTTTTTAACCTGGAGAGTTGTGCCTTCCTTGGGTCCATCAGTGTTCTTGGAAAGTTAAGAAAAGCTTCTAATTGGAAAACTCCAGGCCCAGATGCAGTACGTAACTTCCCATACTTCTCAACTGTACAGATTTTCACATAATGTCTAGATATTTACTTCATATTTTTGGTCTGTTTTCCATAAAATTGTGGTTTTCTGTCAAATTAGTGGCAAATCATTAAAAACTGAAGTTAGAAAATAATCCCTTTTGCCCAGACTATAAGGTAGTTATCACTGCCACCAGCCAACTCCTTATCAGCTACTTTAAGGCCCTTAACAAAGGGTGTCCAACCTTACTGTGTAATAATAATAATATAAATGGTAGTTTGACCGAGTGCAAGGCTATTAGGAGTGGCCCGCACAGTATCATCATATAAATATGTAAGTACTTTCAAAACTTAGACAGATCAGCCACAATGAAAGATTTAAATATATTTAATAATAAATAATAAGAGAACAAGATAATAGTATATAATCACAGTGACATCAGAGTTCAGAAATCACAGGAAATATTTAAAACAACATTGCAGGACAGTCTCAAATAAAGAAAAAAAAATCTAAACTAAACTTTTTCAATATTCTTGACTATATCTAAGAGAATTATAATATTCCCTAGTACCTTGCTTCATCAGAGCAAGGAACATGTGGTGAATGTTTTTTGTCATGTCCAAGACATAATGCAGAATGCACTTTCTCTCTCAGAGAATTCTCAAATTAACATGTCAAATATTACTGCTGGGATAGCTTGTACAATGACATAATTTTTGTCATCTGATGCTATCCATGGATAAACCCCCACTGCTGGAAGCTGGCAGTAGTTAGCATCTACCTGTGAATATACATAGGCCTCAGATCTTTGGCAAATGCTGGAAGTTATAAAACAATTGCATTCCTTCATACTTTCAGATGTGGTAATTAGCTCACTCTGAAGACAATACAGAAATCTTCTCAGCATAGGCTTTGTGCCTGTAGTAGCTGCAATGAAAACTGAAAGATACCACCTTTCATTGCATAGACATAAAGTAATTTAACTTCAGCTGTTTTTCTTTTATTTTTTTAAACTTTTTTTATTGATTTTTATGAAATAAAATAATGCAAGAAATATGATATATAAATATGCACAATATATGTCTAAAAACATCATAACATGGAACAATGACTATTTACAATGTCCATAAAATATATAATGTCATTGTTGTGATTACATTTTATCTAGTAGTTTTTCAAGCTTCAACCAAGTTAATTTCTTATGTGTTATCTTAGTAGTTCTTTCTGAAATAGTTTGCAACTCCCTATTACATACAAGTTTAGCTAATAGTAAAAAATCTGTAAATGATAGGATTTTTTACACTTCCAATTTGAAATAATGATTTTTCTTGCAATTGCAAGCAAGGACCAAAGAAGGTGCACCTGTATTTTGGGGATATGTGTTGGTATCGGTGCATTGAGCAGTAATAATGAGTCAGATACTTCACACTTGCCCGACCACAATGCTTTTATGAAAGTTCTGAACTCTATCCAGAATGGAATTATTATTTTACATGTAAGAAACATGTGTACACAGTCTGCATAAAGTATTTCCTCACATCTCCAAAATTTATTAAGATTATTTTTTGATATCACGTCCATCTTATGTAAGGTAATAAAGCTCCTATGGATGTATTTCCAAGTGAAGATTTTCCAAGAATGGGATGATGTTGTGCTACTTATTGATTTAAGTAAAAATTCTTTATTACTATCTGAAAAAATGGATTTGTTTATTCTCTCTGTGAAATTCCATAAGGAGTCCTCTGGGATTTGCATATTGGTTCTTAAAAATTTATATATACTTTACAATGATAGAATATTATTAATGTGCAAAGTGTTTATTTCACAAAGAAGGGAAAGTATTTTAGATTTTGTGCTGCTGATATGACATATTTTGAATTCATTAATGATGTATTCTCTAAATGTTTGTATGTTCAACCAGTTGTTCTGCTTTATGTTATACTTGGCCATAAGAGAATATGGTTCATGGATATCATTATTGCAGAGAAACTGGTGCCTGAAAACTAAACCATTTTCTTCCATTACTTTTATTTTAAATATGTTGAAAGAGTCCAGACATGTCTTCGTGTATGATATGGGAAATATTAAAAATAGTAAGCTTTTTGTCATAGGATTTTTGTTTATTATCTTTTTAAAATTATCTAATACATTATTATTGAAAAGAGAATTTTTTTATTCTTATTGGTATTGTAGAAATGTTCTTTGACAACAAAGAAGATTTTTTTATTTTCTGAGAACATATTATTGTCAATATTTGTGTCTGTTTCAGATAATAAGATACTTACATGGAGATTTTTCCAATTAGAATATTTGCATATTTGCTCTTTATACTCACAAGGAAACAACATACCAATATTAGAAAACATACTTGCCTGGAATTCCAAAAATATAGATAATAAAACCATCATTCTAGGTGATGTAAATATCGATTGGCTAGATATAGGCCACAACAACCCCTCAAAAAACATAAATCTTTGCAACTTCTCCCAATTAATTGAAGACATCACTAGACCTCACAAAAATTACAACTGGGGCTCCACGATAGACTGGATATTAGTGTACCACCCTTTCAATGTCATCAGTGCTGGCATACTACCCAATACCATTAGTGACCACCACCCAGAATATATCATATGCAAAACTACTCCAACCACAGACCAACACCAATACAAATCTACCAGAAATTTTACTAAGTTCCAATCATCCATATTTAATGAAACCTTAGCTAAAGTAAATTGGAAACCCCTCAAATCCATACCACTTAATGAGGCTGTTGAATTCTTTAACTCAACATTTCTAGACATCCTAAATAGGCAAGCACCCACCCGCCAAAAACGAATAAAACATAACCATGCATGCTGGCTCTCAAAATCCACCAAAGAATTAATGTCCACAATGGATAAAATCTGGAAATCATGGCAGAAAAAAAGACCCCTCAACTCTACTACATTACAAGCAACTCCGTAACCAGGCAAAATGTCTAATAACAAATGATAAAAAAGACCACTACTTCCACCCACAAAGCCAACATAAAAATAATCCCCAAAAATTCTGGTCCTCCATCAGCCAACTATTATACCCAGGCTCTCAAAGCAATCCATCCCATGACCCACAGAAAACCCCAATTGAACTTGATATCGTCTTCACTTCCTACTTCATTGACACCATAGCTAACCTAACTGCCACCTTTCCTACAGTTAACAGCATCACCACCAAGACAGCTGATGAACAAATCATCTCAGAAAACAATTCTACCCTTAACCCTAACCTAAAATCCCCCCCACCCCCATACCCACTAGCACAATAAAAAAAATGTTTACTAAAGCTAAAACCCTGTACTCTGGCCCCTGATAATCTACCCCCACACTTCCTGCAGCTAGCAGCAAACTCTACAGCTTATCCACTCAGCATACTCATTAACAGAATAATTAAAGAATCTCTTGTCCCAGACATCTGGAAAAATGCATTCATTCTCCCCTTACACAAAGGTGGCACCAACACAGACATAACAAACTTTTGACCCATAGCAATTCTCTCACCCTTCTCTAAAATACTGGAAAAATGCATCCATGCCCAACTCCTCAACTACCTGCATGAAAATAAAATTCTATCACCCACTCAGCATGGTTTCACACCAGGACACAGCACCTCTACTGCCCTCCTATCCTTCCTTGATACAGTTAACCGGGCATGAGATTCTGGTAAAATAATTGCTTCACTTTTCCTTGACCTCTACAAAGTTTTTGATACCATTTCCCACACTATCCTACTCTCTAAACTATCCACCCTCAACATTTCTCCCCCTACCCCACAATGGTTCAACAGTTATCTCTCCAATAGGCAGCAATCCACCAAATGGCAACAGTCTTACACTACCTTCCTCTGTACTTCCACAGGGGTATCCCAAGGCTCCATACTTGGTCCTCTCTTATTTAGCATCTTTATTAAAAACTTTCACACCACACTCCCACAATGCTCAGTAATCCAGTATGCTGATGACTCTACAATAATATGCACTGCAAATTCCAGCTCTGAACACCAGCAAATTACCCAGAATGCCTTCACATCTACTGAATCTTGGATGCTTAACAATCATCTTCCAAAAAAAAAAAAAAACTAAATTAGTAATTTTTACTCCTAGGCAAACCACTCCATTTGATAAACAACTCTTCACTATACAAGCCCAAGACAATATCACTATAGAAGTTGTCCCACACACTAAATTACTAGGCATTATTATAGATGAAAACTTAACTTTGACCTACACATAAACAATAACATAAAAAGCACACCAAAAGCTTGGTATGCTCTACAGGCACCAACACTTTCTTAGCCTCTCTACTAGACAAACCCTTGCAACTACCTTTTTATTAACCTCTCTCCTTTATGGTGCCCCTCTCCTCACTAATATCTGAAATTCTACAAAATCCAAACTTGTTATGTGTTACAACAGAATAGCAAAATTTGCCACCAAGGCCAAATTCTCATCCCACCACTATAAGTCACTGAAACAATTAGGGTGGCTGGAACTCCCCCACCATCTCTCATTCACCCAACTAACTACTGTGCACAAAATAATCTACAGACCCACAGACTGCTCTCTCAACTCTCCTTGACAAATACCATTCCAGCAGGCATCTAAGATTTGAAAATCATCTAATTCTAAAAGTAGATAAGCCCACCTTACCTGCTGGTCAACTCCTCTATTCCTTAACCGTCGCCAAACTATGCAACTCACTTCCAGCTTCTATAAGAAGCACAGGCAGCACCACCACCTTCAAACAAATACTGAAAAATCATCTCAACTCTTCCTGGCTATGTTCCTTCTCTATAACCTAACCTCTTCATTCTCCTTATATGATTACTAAACTCCTATGTCTTTTGTTACTAGTTACTGATGATACTTTCTCCATATTTATTTTTATCTTCACTTGTTGATACTGGTACAATAATACTGATTAATATATCTCTGTTTATACCACTTTGATTGAATTCATTGAATTCTGATTTAATGTGTATTTTCTGTATATATTACTGTAATCAAACAAACTAGATTCCTGCTTTTATGTATATATTCTGTATATGTTACCATATTTACTATCTGTAACACTGTTTCTGCTTCTGTACTAATCAATGTTTATATTTTTTTTCTGTATCTCACTGGAGCTTTTCTCCCCGGGCCTCCACTGAAAATGGGCTCTTTTAGACCCAGTGGACTTTCCCGATAAACAAATACAATAAATAAATAAATAACTATATTTTGAGTTTGACCATTGGCTCATCACATTAAGTATGGTCGATTCCGCATAAAGTTCTAAATTTAGGAACGCTATGCCCCCATCTTTCCAGCTTCTGTAGTGTCAAGCATGGCTGATTCTTGGCTCTTGAGGAAACCATAGGAGATTTATTAACATGGAAATTATTTGCTTCATTAACTTTTTGGATGGGGAGGCAATTAAAGTTTGGAAGTAGAACAACATTTTGGGTAATATGACATTTTTTATTAATGACAGTCTTTCTTCTATCATGAAATACATTTTATTCCATCTATTTAAAAATTATTTAACTGTGGATAATAGGTATTTATAATTTGTTTTTAAAGTATTATTCCAGTTTGACTTTATGTATATTCCAAATGGTGTCATTTGCCCAATAAAAATTGTTGTGTTTTCTTAGTAAAGTGTTCATTTTTTTAGTTATTAATAATGTTTCAGTTTTGGTGTGATTAAAGCTTAGACCTGAAACCTCTTGAAAAACTTGCAGGGATTTTGTTATATGATGTATAGAGGAATCTATATTTCCAATTGTTAGCATGACATTGTCCGCATAAAAGTTGTATTTTCAAAATGTAGCTTGGACTAACAGAAAATCCCCTTATATTAGAATTTGCTCTTATGAAGTTAGCTAGAGGTTCTACTGATATGACAAATAATAAGGGGGGGGGGAGTGGGCTGCTTGGTTTAGTGCCTTTTAGGATGTTGAGTAGACCTGATAAAAAACGTCAATTTTGATGTATGATATTGAGTTAACATATAATCTGTTAATTATATCGATAGTCAGGGGAGAAGTTATATACTTCTAATAATTTAAATAAATAGGATCAAAGTATAGAGTCAAAAGCCTTGTTTAAGTCTAGGCTAATAATTGATAGTTCGTTTTTTTCCTGTTAGCATAATCTACTAAGGAAAGGAACCTTATAACATTGTGTTGTACTCTTCTATTTAAGATGAAACCTGTTTGATCATCACCTATTATGTTAGGCATCAGTTGATTTAATCTGTTAGCTAATATTGATGTAAAAAATTTATAGTCTACATTTAATAGTGAAATTGGACTATACGAAGTTACAATTTTGGAGTTTTTGTCCTGTTTTAGGATAGGGGAAACCATGGCATATTTCCAGGAAGGGAATGAGCTTGTCTTTTTTTTAATTCCTCAAAAGCTTGTAAAAGTATCTTTAATGTATCGTCTGAGAGTACTTTATAAATTTCTCATATTAATCCATTTAATCCTGGGGCTTTATTGTCCTTAAGGCTTTGAATCCTCTCTTTTAGTTCACTTAATGTTATTGGTTTGAGAAGATTGGTATTATGTTCTATTGATAGTTTGTTGCCTATGTTCTTATGTAAGAAGTTATCTTTTGGGACGTTGTTATTAATATTTGGATTTGTGTTATTTATTATTTTGTGATGTTTTCTGAAAGTCTTAAGAATATCTTCTAAATCTGTTACAATTTTAGTTTTATTTTTAGTTTCATCAACAATTTCCCTTATATGTTTAACATTGGTTAAGATTTTAGATTTCACAGCTAATCTATGCATGTTTTTTGGGTTAACAGAGTAAGACTATAATTTGATTCTTTCTAAATGTATTGCCACTTTGAGATTAATAATGTCCATGTAATCAAGGTTTAATTATTTCAATTCTGTATTTGTGTTTATGTCTTTATTATTTAGATTTCTTTTTAGTTCAATTTTTGATTGTATTCTCGATAGCGTACTATCCCATTCCTTTTGTTTGTTTAGGTACCAGGTTTTGCTTTTACTAAAAATGTAAGACTTTATCGCATCCCAGACAATAACTTTAGAAGAACTATCATTGTCATTTATGTCTAAAAATATTTTGATTTCTTTCAATAACCATTCCTTAAACCCGGTTATATTAACAATGTATACTGGTATTCTTTGCCAATATACTAGATGACTAGATTTCATGTGGATTTTAATGAAAATAGCATTGTGGTCGGACATTGGACAGGAGATAATGAAAATGTCCTGAATTTGAGAGAATAAATAATCTGTAACCAATACCTTATCAATGGTAGTTTGTGTACCGAATCTGTATGAGTAATGTGTATATTTTAGGGATTTGGGTTCTATTTTTTCATAAATATTTATTATATTTGAATTATTGATGAAGTTGTTCAATATTATAGCAGGTGCAGATATCTTAAACTTTTCACATTTAGTAGTGTCACTTCTGGAGAGAATACAGTTAAAACTACCTGCATATATTATTTCTCCCTTAGATTTGATTACAAGTAAGTCAATATATTTATTCGCTGTTGCAGCACCAACACCGGGTATCCAATAAGTATTGGCTAATGTGATTAGTTTTTTATTTATTTCTAGAATAATTAAGCAGAACATGCCATTTTTCTCTAAATATGTGTTTATTAGTGGTGCTGCGGTAGTGTTGTCGCCTCACAGTAAGATGCTGTCCTGTTAGACTCTCAGCTAGAGCGTCTTCTGTGTGGAGACATGCATGAATGGGCGTACCTTTGTTGAAGGTTGTGCGTCAGGGCCAGCAACTCGGCATGTAAAAATCTACTGCCAATCATTAGTGGACCGGAGTTCCGCTGTGGTGACCCCTAACCGGGAAAAGCCGAAAGACACAACACATTTTAGGTACTGGTAGTGTTTTCCTCCACAATATCATGGTGCCTCTTCTTTTGGTATGAAAATGAGATTCTGCAAGTATAGAGTAGCCACTAAAAGATATCCTATTCAAATATTGTTCTATTATATGCGTTTCTTGCAAGAATGCAATATCTACTTTCTTAGTTTTCAAATATTTGGTTAAGCTTCCTCTCTTTATAAGATTGTTGAGTCCATTTATATTTAAGGACAAACATTTATATGAAAGCAAGCCTATACACTGTGTTAGTAAGAATTCTGTTATGAACATAACATGAATACTGAGTATAAATGTAAAACTTTTAAAACTATTTACAAGTCTAAACATGGAATATTTAATTACTGGTTTAATGAGAAGTTCCTCAAAACCACCTTCATCCATCCTAAGAACAGTAATCTACATCTGTTCTGTGCTACTGCCATTACAATAACTGTATAGAATGTAATAAGAAGTGAGAAAAATAAAAGGCTACTCCTTTAATTGTTACTGATTTTAGTAGTGAAATATCAAAGTGCGTGAAATTAAAGTTAATATGTTATTTGTGATAATTATGTACATCAGAAGTAATTATCTTTGTACAACCAAATCAGAGAGTAATTTTAAAACAAAAGACCTAGTTTATTGTTACCAGAGTAGGACAGTAGTAATGCCTTTAGGTAGCTTATGTTTAGTTATGAGTCTGAAAAGTTTTCCAGACAGAGTTAATAAAAAACATGGAACTAACAACAATTTTAAGTAAAAGCTATTAAGATTTAAACTAGAGAGCACAATAGCTATCCAAAAACTAGTAAGTAACTCTCTCTGTAAATTAATAAGAACAGTTATTGCAAGTCATGGCAATAACAAATGAAGAAATTACTAATATATGACTTCTGTACATATTATACTAGGGACAACTATAAACATGTACATGTATAAATGGCACAGACAACACAGTAATATGCAACAGTTGAACACAAATGCTATAGATACACAAAGTAGGTTTGAATACCTCAGACCCCTATATACTGTTATGCAAATATAATGTAACTGGTTGCAAAATTGCTGTCAGCAATAAAAATGTCTCAATACATGTGCAAGGTTGACTACAACAAAATGGAGTTCACATATCTAGGTACATATTTTAAAGGTGATTGTGTGTTAGTCATATAGAGCTACACCTATGTATACTGAGATAGAACAATTCATATGAATTACAAATCTATACCAAAGTTCATGTTTACTGACCTGTGCATATGCATCTTAAAATAAGCTATGTTCAAAAAGGTTAGATATTAAAGATAGATAACAAAACAGGTATCTAGAAACTGATAAGTAACTCTATAAATGTATGAGAGCTGTTACTTTTTTATAGATTATAGTTAAATAAGAATCTTGGTCTTTTAAAAGCATGCATATCTTACTTTCATCAAACTAGGGATATAAATAAGTCAGTAAAACTGAGGAAAGCATAATAATTATCATAAACAGAAAAGAAGAGAAACAGACAAAAAAATATTTCTGTATGCTAAATATTTTCATTAATTGAATACATAGAAACATTTCTGAAAACCTATCTGTGAATTTCAGTTAAAAGCTTGCTTAAATATCTGCATTGTTACAAGTAATTAAAACACTGAATATGCATTTTAACAAAGTCAAAATATCATTTACCATTAAAAAAATGATTTTATAACAATGTGCAGCATTTAGCACTTACTTAAAGCAAATCCTTTCATTTCTTAACAGTCCTTTTGTTCTCAGCAATTCAGTGGCATTAGCTGCCTTATTCTCCTCAGATAACATCATCTGAGCATGCTGAGAGGGCAAAGGTCATGCTGCATGTCTGTTTGTACTGTTACAGTGATGTAATCAGTTTACAAACAAGCAGGAAGTGTTCTAGGCTTGAGAAAGAGTTCTTTTGAAGCTTTTTGATTTTTTGGCAGCAAAATATAGCACAAAGGTAATTTAAACAAGTAGATTGTGCTCAAGAATGTTGTATGGTTCTCGTGTATAGCAAAAAAAAAAAAAAACAAGCAGAGAGGGTTAAGTAAATCATACAGTAAAATGCTTACAATACTTCTTTTTGAGCAGTAAGTCTGTACTTTGTAAAGCTCTCTTTCCACTTCCCTCAGCTTTAATAAACTTTTTTTAATATAAAATTAGCACTATTTACATATTAGATAAAAACGTTCTGCTATCTATCTCAGATTAATTTATAGAGTCAAAAGTCTGTGTAGAATGTTTGTATGGTCACAGCAGATGTATACTTTCTGCAGAAATCTTATATCTTTATATGATGGGCATAGTGTGTTAATTGTAATAAGTTTAAATGGAAGCAATATGAATCATTTGCATACTGTGTGAAGCTGCTGTTTGAAGGCCATTGTCATTTGCTGACTGTGAGATTAATAGAACAGTCTGAATGGATAGGAAAGAGAGGAGAAAAAAGAATCAATAAGTGCTGGGCAGCAATATTATGTTACCATTGATGTAATGCATAGCCTGCATAATAAATGTTTGCTGTAAGATGTTTATATTACTGCAGCTTATTTTTAAGTAAATATTTAAACAAGTTTGTTTATATTGAAGTACTTAGCAACTGTATATATTATTATGCAAAATAAAAGGTAAAGATTGAAAAACAAAAGAAAGTAAGAAAAAAAGAGCAGTATTGAGAAATAGAAAAAGGTAATATAGAAGAAAGCAGGCTTAAGTATATATATATATATATATATATATATATATATATATATATATATATATATATTTACTAAATAAGTAGAAAGTTTGTACGTTATGATTCCATTTGTATCCTATGTCTTCAGATGTATTGTTTGTTAATAAGTTTTGAGAGTGATGTTTTTTATACTATTTCCCCTTAAGCATCTTACTAGATTTGTCAGCTGTAGTTATTTTACCATTAGCAGCTTGTCTTTTTAGACAGGGCAAAGAAAGGTCCTTTTTTTCTACTATCTCAAGTAAGTTGCTTTTCCTCACAAAGGCTGAGGCTTCCTCAAGAGAATTGAATATGATTCTGGCTGGAAACATTATCCAGGCTTTAATGTTGGCTTTTTTTAAGTCTTTAATAAGTGGGACATACGCTTTTCTCTTTGTGATCACAGTGGAAGTGTAATCTTTGTCAAATCTTATATTTTCCCATTGACTTGGACTGGATTTCCTGACGATGCAGCTCTTAGTATTAAGTCTTTGTCTTGTGTAGATAGGAATTTTAGAATGATGGATCTTACAGCTGTTCAATTTTTTGATGCAGATGTATATGACTGGGACCTGTAGGCTCTCTCGATTCCGAAAGATAAAGCTTCAGGTAGGTGTAGTAGTTTTGGAAGCCAATCATTTAGGGAGAGAATCATATTATTTCCTTTCATTTTCTCTGGAACTCCATAGATCCTAATGTTATTTTTTCTGGTTCTACACTCTAGGTCTTCCACCTTTTTCTAGGAACTGGTTATTTTGTTTTAGTAAAAAGTTTATCTGGTTGTCATTTTCCATTTACCTGCCATCTATTTAACTTACTGATTCTTCTATAGCTGCTATTTGCTCAAAGTGAGTAGTAATAATTTCCTTTTAGTCATCAATTTGCTAATTTGCTTTTTTTTTTTGCTTTCTTTCTTCATATTTTCCATAATCTTCTCTAAATTATCCATCTTTATAGAAAGGTCTTGAATACTGCTGATTGTTGTTTGAAGTTCATTTTTTATAGTGCTGTCTTGTAGAGATCTCTGAGTGACTCATAGCTGTTTCAGTCTGTAACTGGTGACAGACCTTCTGACAGGTAATATGTTGGTAAATAATTGAAAAAAAATCAGATTTCTTCAGATAAAGTTGTTCACAATATCAAGATAAGTAGTTGTGGAAAAATTCTTCATTGTTTGTTGAGTTAAAATAGAAAAATCCTGTCAGAAAAAATAATTTCAGACAGAGCATCAAGAAAGTGCAGCTAAGTCCTTGGCATCTTGGCCACACCTCCTTCAGCTGTGCACTATTTTAACTGTTAACTTCAGCTGTTTTTCTGAAGTTAACCTCCTGTACACCAGTTTCTACTTTTAAAATATATACATTTAAACAGTTAAAATAGTGCATGTACATTTCTGTTCTATTCCAGTAGGGCACACTGTGGTTACATTTCAAACAGCACTTTGCAAAAATCTTTTCAACACAAACTTCTGTACCAGCAGTTTGATATACCTATGACATACAGTTCTAATATATTTGTAGCACAAGCATCTTATATAAATCATCTTGATATTCACAAAAGACATACTTATTTTCAAAATTCCAGATAGCTGTGCTGTCAGTATCCTGCTTTGTCACAGTGACATTGGTGTATGCCTTCCATAAATAGTTGCACATATTATGACTGTATATGTGTTTGTGTGTGCACATAGTTGGATGAATACTGACACAGAAATTTACCTTTGAGAATTGAGCATTAGGTGATTTACTATCAATGTGCTGCAATGATGCTCACAGGAGTGTCTTTTGCTCCATAATGAGCAGGGTGGCTGACATACACCAGAGTTTCTTTATTTGACATTTGCCTGACAGTATGTGTGAATGTGATTGTAATGTTTAGCTTACTTGGCTATGCATATTGATGTGACATGATTGCACATTACTGTTCATGCTAATTTTATACATGTCCATTAGTGTGGACATCAACAATCCATCTGATCATTTGATATATATTTTCCATTTGTTTAAATGTATGTCTGTGTCACTTCTATAGTACCCTATGTGCTTTACTCATGCAATTGCATTGTGTCAACTAACCGTGTCCTGCTTTACCCTGATTTGGTCTCAGGTTGTCCACCTCCTTTCCACCTTCATATTTCCCTAGTATTTTTTGCAGGTATGTTTGCCTTTGATAAAACTACTGTCCATTGCCATTTATTAATCTGACACAGTGAACATATGCCACATATATGCTCATTGTACAATGCAGGACATGTGCACACAGGTTGCTGGCTAATGCTTGCAATACTTTCTTGTTCTCATTATACTTGTGTGTTATCCACATTTACTGTTACGTTTTTAACATATTATTACATGTCATTGGTGTGTATATATATATATATATATATATATATATATATATATATATATATATATATATATATATATATATATGTATTGGCCTTAATTTCATGTACATTCCAATTATTCCACTGATGCACATACATACACATGTAAACATGTGTTGCCTTTGACATGGTATATGTGTGTAACACACACACACACACACACACACACACACACACACACACACACACACACACACACACACACACACACACAGTTTCCATTACATGTTTGTTTGGGTTGTGTACACCTACTTGTGTGAGTAGCAGCCTTTGTTAGTCTTTTGCAGTACTTCTGTTTGGCACTGTGCTTGTTTTTTTGCCTTTCACAAGCATGTTCTAGGTTTAGTTCTGTACTCTGGTGTTATCTACATTTGTTAGACCTGCATTTACTTATCTGTGATGTTGCTTGGCTTATACTTGCATTGCTGGCAGGCTACTTGGATTTGTGTTTATTTATCCAATTTGCACTGTGATCCTTATTTATTACCCTAAAACACACATTTACCATTGTTCATACACATCCAGGTATGACTGTCACACAGTTTGTGATTTGTGGTGGCATGATAGTGCATAGGTAGATTTGTTTTTCTGCATTTCACCATGGCTGGTATACATCTCCACCCTGTTTGTCAACTTTCCATTGTCCATGTTTTGCAGTGTGCTTTCTTTGTAACTTTCCTGTCCTTACTGTTTTTTTACAATGTTTGTTTGCCTTGTGTTGTGCTATTTGTTATATGGGTATACCTGCTGTGATCAGCTTTACCTCCTCTAGCCCTATCTTGTCCATGTTATATTCATGGTTGTCTGAGACATTTCTATGTGTACCCCTGCAAATTTATCTTATGAATGCCATGTGGCTTACTTTGGGATACTTTGCATTTTTAATGTGTGTGTGCGCGCGCGCGTGTGTGTGTGTGTGTGTGTGTGTGTGTGTGTGTGTGTGTGTGTGTGTGTGTGTGTGTGTATGTGTGTGTGCGTTTCTTTTTTTGGCTATGACACTGGAGACAGCTACATTCCATAGTTGTGAGTAACCTTAATGCACAGATTGTATTATATTTCTAAATAACTCTCGCAATTTTTGAATTGTGTCATCTTTCCATTTGTTTGTTAATGTACAACATTATTGGACAACCATTCCTTATAATTATGGATTACATGAGCATTTCTATAGTGTGCCATTGGAACTGCTATACTCCATTGTGCGCTGAAGTATTCTGAGTTTCTTGTTGTACATCAGCATATTACAGAGTTATCTACAAATGCCATGTTGATATTGGTGCAATGTGCCAGATTCCGCAAGCTTTGTGGAATCCGGTCCTTTGTTTTAAATGTGAGTGCCACTTCTGTGATATACCGAGTATCACATGTCTTCAGTAATCCTATAATCTTTCTTACAAGTATGTACCAAGTGCTCATGGGAGACTGAATAATATGCTAATCATAACTGTTTTGTTCCTTACATTTTTACCAGAATGACAACATATTTTATAATAGCCTACAATACTGGGCACTACAGCCACTAGTACTGCTTAGGAGTATTAGATTACCAAATTTTATAGTTAACGTGTGTGCACTGTAATTGCATTGCTAATATTTCTGAATGAATATCAACTCTGTGTTACTCTTTGTAGTACACTGTTCAATATCGTACATGCATACAGTCATACTGTTTAGACTATCACATATTAGTAGATAATAGCTGTATGTATATCCGGGAATTACCATGCTACACAGTTCTGTCTAAAATGTTCAAAATAATCTTTTAAGTCCAGATAGTGGGCCAGTCTACATATTCTTATCAGCCACAATCTTTACTCAAAGAGCAGAAAATACATTGGAATATTACTAATCAACAATATCATATACAGAATGAATAAATAAGATTCAATCTAGATATGGTAAGATTAAAAAGATTCAATCAGCGCACATAGACATAAAAAACTACAAGACATCATGTACATAATAGACAGTGCAATCATGCATAAAATAGATAGGCATACATTCCTCTATTAATATATATATATATATATATATATATATATATATATATATATATATATATATATATATATATATATATATATATATCAGAGATACACATATAAAGTGCCACATTATGAAGCCAAGAAAAGTTTCTTAAATGTATTCTATTACCTATTATATGGGGTGGTAAGTTACCTAAACATTATTCCAATCAAAAGTCCAGGCAGCCAAAAACACCACAAGAACAATCCTTTAATAGGTAAAAAGCACAAATGCACAACCACGGTTAAGTGCTTTCATCATATATGTAGACCTCTTTAGAACTGTGAATAATTTTAAAAACCTTGTTGTTTAAAATATGTGAATGAAACAGCTGATCGTGCACATCTCCCCACCAGAACCAATCAAGGAGCAGCTTGATCAAAATAAATTTTAAAGGTACAGCCCAGTAAAAATTACACTTGCCAGTGACAGGAATGAAAAAAAATAATAAAAGAAAACGTCTACACTAACTCGTTAATACTGAAAAATCTCAAGTTTTATATATTTTATATACAGGCAGCTCTTTGCTTATTTTCATTTGAAAAAGAAATGTTGATAAAACTAAAATGCACTGAACAAGAGGCTTTACCAACATGTTTACAGTGTTAAAAATGACAACAAGAGTGCCTTAGCTGGACACGTTCATAGTTGTGCCAGTTTCAACAAATTTAATATTTTCATATTAGAGCAAGTACAGGTGAGTGCCTTTCCTGGAAACTGGTATTACAGGTTGTTCCATCATGAGATGATTTTGCAGCTTAAATTAGATGCAGCTTCCTCTCCAGGTTTGAATGATAACGTTTCTATTTTGAGTGAACTTAGGAGAAGAGCTGTCTATATATAAAACATATAAAACTTGAGATTTTTCAATATTAATGAGTTAGGTTACATGTTTTCTTTTATTATTTTTCATTCCTGTCACTGGTAAGTGCAACTTTTACTGGGCTGTATCTTAAGAACTTAGTTTGAGGAAGCTGCTCCTTGTTTGGCTCCGGTGGGGAGGTGTACTCAATCAGCCATTTCATTCATGTGTTTTAACCTACAAGGTTTTTTAAATTAATCACTGTTCTGAAGAAGTCTACAGAGATGACAAAAGTGCTTAACCGTGATGTGTGTTTTTGCTTTTTACCTATTAAAGGATTGTTCTTGTGACATTGTCGGCTTCTTGGATTTTTGTTTGGAGTTTTTACAATATTTGGGTCCAGTTCCAGGTAAATGGTCATTTGTTACTAAACATTATTATGGTAGCACTTACAGGCACATTCCCGGCTGTATTTCATGAAACTTGAAGAAGTTATTAGCAGACAACACATCATTCTGAAGGAAAACTTCAGCACACCTACTGTGGATGCTGTTGAAGAAATAATGCTGAAGACAGTCTAAGTACTTAGCTATACAGAATAGGATAATTATGGATACTGCACAAGCCAGTCCGATTCCAAAATATATCGTGCACACACATTTCAACATAAATGCAACAAAGTGCCATGCCAACTTAGTTTCTGAACTCCTCTGCATATGCTTTATGGACCCACAGGGATGAAATCTATAGCAAAAGAACAAAAAAGAAAACATAAAAATGCAACCTGCTCTTAATGAACTGCAACAGGCTGCAGTGACACAAGTCATAAATGAGACTGTGGCTGTACACCCTAGAAGACAGCAAGCTAGGCTCAGAGCAAGGCTGCAACTAAACCAGTTGTCTGACCAGCAAATAATTGAAAGGTACTGTCTTGACCGACAGCTGGTGCAGACTGCCTGCAACATGTGTTATCCACAAATATCTGTGCAGACTCTTCTAGGAAACTCTATCCCCCCTTGAAACCAAAATGTGTCTCAGCCTGGGTGTACTAGCATCTGGAATTTTAAAGTGACACATGGGGGATGCTTTGTGAGTGTCACAGACAGCTTCCAGCTGCAAACTAGCAAAATTCCTGGACAAGCAGCAAGGTGGATGACTGCATTCACTTTCCATCCACCCCCATGGAGTGGAGAACTGTAATGCACCACTTCTATAAAATTACAAACTTCCTTAATGTACTCAGCACAACAGATTGCATACACTTACTTATCAAGCCACCAGTACATCCTGAAGTAGACCAATACATAAACAGAAATGGCCGGCCATCCATCGACTACCAGGTTGTGTGTGCAACAGATGGCAGTATAACAAACATCATGGCAACACATACCCTTGGAAGTGTCAATGATGCAGCCATTTGGAGGGAAAGTGGACTGAGGGCTGCATTCCTGCAAGGTGAAATACCTGAGGGAATACTACTGGATAAGTACATGAGCACAGATTGGATGAAAGCCAGGAATACACCTCACAACAATATCCATTCATACCAAATGTGTTTTCATTCCCCACAATTGGTTACTGTGGTTATCCACTTGAGCCATCATTAATGCCCCATAGAGAGAACCATCCAGCCCTTCACAGCAGGCCTAAAAATAAGCATAAGCAGCAATCAGAAACACCACATAGCAAGAGATTGGTGTACTGAATCCTAGGTTCAGATGTATAGACACATCTGGATGTGCAATGCTCCAACTTCAGGTGTGAGCATAGATGTCTGAAGAGGACATCCCACAGGTATCAGAGGAAGAGCAGGATGACACAGGGGTCAGAAGACACAGGCATCAACAATGTAGGGTGCAACTACAAATGCAGGCCCAGGTAACACTAAGGCATCTGACCCACATCTTTGAGTCATGACAAACCATATGTACATGAGTACACAGACTAAACATTGATGTTCAGGTATTGCCCCACCACAGCAGCACAGATTCATTAAATAGAAATTACCTACTGGATGCACAGTCCGAGTATCAGGCATAATACCATCTTCATAATATATTACACTATAAACATATATGTAAATGTGTTACAACAAGGATAGGTTCATAGATTCATAGATTAGTACTAAGCTAACTGCTCTTGCGAGCCATTTTAAGCCTAGCCAATTATCCCTTGTGAGATTCAAACCCTGAACCTTGTGTTTGTCAGGCAAACACCTTAACCATTAGGCCACCCACCAACCCCTCAAGGCACAACTGATACAGGCATGCATACACACTCAGATTGCTGTATCACTGTATGGAAAACAAAAATGGATACACATTAGTGCCACACATTCCTACTTCTACAATATAATTTTTTGTTGTTGTTGTTGTTGTGTCTTTTGGCTTTTCCCAGTTAGGGGTCGCCACAGTGGAACTCCGGTCCGCTAATGATTGGCAGTAGAATTTACATGCTGAGTTGCCAGCCCTGACGCACAATCTTCAACAAAGGTATGCCCATTCATGCATGTCTCCAGACAGAAGACGCTCTAGTTGAGAATCGAATGGATCAACGTCTTACTGTGAGGCGACAACGCTACCACAGCACCACCACCACAGTGATACTACTTCTACAATATAATAACAATGAAAATAGATAAACAACATATGACATTATGCAAAATTATAGGATCACAGGAAGTTACTAGGCTATTGGCCCTGAGGCCCTTATAAGGCTAGTCAAGAGTTCATAACTGTTTAGACAAGTCAGAACCTGATGCCATGTCCAGCTGGAACACGGGTGGAATCCCAGGGGTGAATTTTCTTTTTCCCATCCAGTTATCCAGGTTGCGCTTAAAAAGGGTAAAGAGGTACTCTGCTTGACATGGAGAGGGAGTCTATTCCAAAGATGGGGGAGTCTCTTTGACAAAAATCTCTCCTGTCAACAAGTCCTGTTGATATCACAGACCAGGTTGCAGCTGCGCATATGGGTTATTTGAGTGGAGCTTGACTTGCGGATATGCAGCAGTCCCATCAAGGTGGGGTCCATGAGCACCTTGTATGCCAGACAGAGGTCACCTCTGAGGATTCTGTATGAAACTGAGTAGAGGGATAAGGCTTTTAGCCTTTCTGTGTATGGTAGATGTTTGAGGCCCTGGATTCTCCTGGTGAGGAACCTCTGTGATCTGTCCAGCTGCTGTATGTGCTTTGGACGGACATGCCAAAAAGGGCATTATACTCAATAATGGGCCTTATAAGGGAAGAATACAGGGATGTTATGACCTCCTTGCTCCTGGATGAGATACCCTCACTTATGAAGTGGGCCATGTAGAAGGCTTTCTGTACAATGGAAGCAACATGGCAGTCAAAAGACAGGTTGCTATCAACCTGGGTGCCCAAATCCCTCACAACTAATTGTGTGCTTAGGACACTGTTATTAATGTAATAATTTCTGGGGATGTAACTCTCCCCAAAGGGGATGATAATGCATTTTTTGGTATTCAGCTTGAGACCATTTTTCTGGCACCAGTCATTTGTCTGACTGAGACCCTCTTGGAGGATGTCCACATCACTAGGGGAATTGATGACAGCTCCCAGCTTGCAGTCTCTCCAAACCTGGTCAACCATAGCCCACTGGCTTTTGCTTGCACCTCAGAAAAGTATATATTTAATAGCCTTAGAAAAATATATCATAGTAAAGTGGTTATTCGATAGTATGAGCTGGCTGTATTTATGGCATTGATGGATGCACTTTAACACAGTCTAGGATGAACTTACTGATGTCTCACACCACTGCCCACTCTGCTCTGACCATGTACAGAAACATGTTGTTATAGTTACTCTACTCTAAGAAATAGAAATGGAGGTTATGGATTGCCTATGAAGTGAAGGATTTAGTGTAGAAAATCTAATTTGATAACATCACAGCAAGATTGAGCAATGGATCCCAAAATTAAGGAGAAACCAGTGTAGTGGGAAACATCTGATCACTTTCCATATGAATGTATGTTGGAGTCTTCCATAGGAAACCTATACAAACATTTAGTTGAAGTTGCACAGCAAGGAGAAGAACAGGAAACTGTGGCAACTCTGATGCAGTCAATGATGTGGAGTGATATGCCAAAGAGTTCCCATATGAAAGAGCAATGGATGACTCAGGATGAAACTGAAGAGAATGTGGCACAGGAAAATGCTCTGGAACTTTCCATAGTATGCCTACAGGAAATGGAGTAGAAAGAATGTACCCTCAGTTTAGAAGAAAATGATCTAAGAGAAGAGTTATTTGATTTAATAGAGATGGACAGACATATTAAGATGGATGAAAGAAAGAGACTACAGAAAGCCATTAAAACCCCAAGTGTTAGAAGTTTGATAAAACAAATGAACACAGTAATTAGGGCTGTCTATAGAGAATCATGTGTTATAACAGAAGTAAATAGGATATATCACTCTGCAGCTAAATGCATTCGAAAGACATGCGTGCGTAAATGGGCGTGCCTTCGTTGAAGGTTGGGCATCGAACTGGCACCTCGGCATTTCGTAAAAATCTACTGCCAATCATTAGTGGACCGGAGTTCTGCTGTGGCGACCCCCTACCAGGAAAAAGCCAAAAGACAAATAACAACATCTCTGCAGCTAAATTAATAACAGGTAAAGTCTTATCACAAAAACACAGGGCAGTAAGGGAAAGGAAGGTGAGAAATCAAATGCTATCATGGAAGTATCGAATAGGGGATGCTTTAGAGCAACTAAGACAAGAAGTGCCACTATTAGAAGAGTACAGAAGAGGGAACAGATCAACAAAAATACTCAGAATGATAGACGTGATAAAAGCAATGTGCAATATCAGAACAGATCAGGATCTATCATGCACTATTACAAATAATAACCTAAAAATCTCAGCACAGGCAGAAAAAGCTTAGAAGATATGCTGAGAAGTATAAAGGAAAAGTACAAAATAAGGAATTTATTCATTACCTAAAACAGTTTTATAGAGAACTGGGGAAAAAGGCAAAAAGAATTGAAACACCACCAAAAAGAAGAAATAGATACATTTTGGAGAAATATCTATGAAGCTCCTGTGGAACATAACAATGATGCTAAATGGATAGAAGAAATAAAAGAAAGAATAAGAAGTTCAAATGTACAGGATATGAAATAGGATGAAGTAATGGCCAAAGAGACTGGAACAAAGATAAGAAAAGCCAAAGAAAAACTGCCACCAATTTCCCAAAGCAGCAGAGTCCAACAAAAATAAAAGCAAATAATCTAAGAACACTGCTGGACCCAAGGAAGGCACAACTATCCAGCTTAAAAACTTAATTTATTGTAGATCATAAACACTCTTGCAACTACTACTGCTTCATCAGGTAACAAACACATTAAACCAGAGCTAGTTTTTAAGTAAAAAGTGAAACAGTGTTAAATCACATGACCACAAATTTTAAAGAAATACAGCTAAAATGTATGCCATTCAAACAGCATATAAAAACATACATATAGGTATGAAGTATAGAAAAAAGGAATTATAAACTTAAGATTCCCTTATCTTATTCCTCTGACATTTCTTCCTATACGAATGTTATTAAGAGACACTGGGGAATTTTAACAACTGATTGTGACATCAGTAAGTTGATAGACACTATACCCAGATTTCTCTTTAGAAACATGAAATCATTGAAAAGGCAGCTTTGTTACCCTACCTTGGATTCTGTGCAGCATAAAAATAAGGTCATGATGCCCTGTGGTAGGTATTCAGTGTGCTCATATATTGACAGTAGTGTAAAATTCACACATCCAGACCAAAAAAGGGATTATGAGTTTCATATATTTGCTACTTGCAGCACGGAACATGCTGTTTATCTAGCTCACTGCAAAGAATGTTCCAAGTTCTATATAGGAAAGACTGATAAGGTTTTAAGGGAGAGAATAAAGGAGCATGTTTGTTATATACAAAAGGGAAGCACAACTAGTGCTTTGTCAAGACATGTATTAGTCCCTGATTCTAGGCAAACATTTAAATTTTTGGTTATTGGTAGGATCTATGAGACTATACGAGGTGGAGACATAAGGAATAAGACTGAACAGAGGAAAGCTAAGTGGATTATCAGGCTGAGAGGAGACTTTGGGTATGTTTTGAATAGGTTTTTACCAATTAAACCTAAACTGAAGTCAAAACCATTAGCCAGTTGAGAGTATTTGTCTTTGCATCTGCATTTATATATGTTTATTTCCTTTTAGCTATAGTAGTGCTTTTACTAACTTACAGGAAGTTTATATATATATATATATATATATATATATATATATATATATATATATATATATATGTATATTTTTATGTTTCATTTATATGTATGTGTTTTTATGGGTCTACTTTGAAACATCTAAAACCAATAACATCTAATTTCATAACATTGAGACCAGAAAATCTAAAACGCAAAACATTTAAAACCCATGACATCAAATGTCATAACATCTATCACTATAAATCACAACAAAATAACATCCCATCCACATATAATGACACCAAACTACCAAACACACTTTTTACTACATTTCTGCAGGGGGGCAAGCCCCCCTGCACCCCCATGTGGGGGGCTCCACTACAGTAGAAAAAAGTTAATTTCCTAACCCCACTGTATCAAGCCCCCCTGCAGAAACATAGTAAAATGTGTGTTTTTAGTTTGGTGTCATTATATGTGGAGGGGATGTTATTTTCATGTGATTTGTACTGTTAGATGTTATGAAATTCAATGTTATGGGTTTTAGATGTTCTGGACTCAATGTTATGAAATTAGATGTTGTGGGTTTTAGATGTTTTGAAGGGGGACCCGTTTTTTATCTGCTGTTTGAATGACATACATTTCAGTTGTATTTCTTTGAATTTTGTGGTCATGTGATTTAACACTTCACTTTTTACTTAAAAGCTAGCTCTGGTTTAATGTGTTTGTTATCTGATTAAGCAGCAGTAGCTGCAAAAGCACTTATGACCTACAATAAATTAAGTTTTTGACCTGGAGAGTTGTGCCTTCCTTGGGTCCATCAGTGTTCTTGGAAAGTTAAGAAAAGCTTCTAACTGGAAAACTCCAGGCCCAGATGCAGTACCTAACTTCCCATACTTCTCAACTGTACAGATTTTCATAGAATGTCTAGATATTTACTTCATATTTTTGGTCTGTTTTCCATAAAATTGTGGTTTTCTGTCAAATTAGTGGCAAATCATTAAAAACTGAAGTTAGAAAATAATCCCTTTTGCCCAGACTATAAGGTAGTTATCACTACCACCAGCCAACTCCTTATCAGCTACTTTAAGGCCCTTAACAAAGGGTGTCCAACCTTAATGTGTAATAATATAAATGTTGGTTTGACTGAGTGCAA
This sequence comes from Protopterus annectens, assembly GCF_019279795.1. Classification (NCBI taxonomy): domain Eukaryota; kingdom Metazoa; phylum Chordata; order Ceratodontiformes; family Protopteridae; genus Protopterus; species Protopterus annectens. The sequence goes on along the minus strand of NC_056732.1, from coordinate 1,160,122,468 downwards.
GGCTATTAGGAGTGGCCCACACAGTGTCAACATATAAATATGTAAGTACTTTCAAAACTTAGATCAGCCACAATGAAAGGTTTAAATATATTTAATAATAAATAATAAGAGAACAAGATAATAGTATATAATCACAGTGACATCAGAGTTCAAAAATCACAGGAAATATTTAAAACAACATTGCAGGACAGTCTCAAATAAAGAAAAAAAAAACTAAACTAAGCTTTTTCTATATTCCTGACTATATCTAAGAGAATTATAATATTCCCTAGTACCTTGCTTCATCAGAGCAAGGAACATGTGGTGAATGTTTTTTGTCATGTCCAAGACATAATGCAGAATGCACTGTCTCTCTCAGAGAATTCTCAAATTAATATGTCAAATATTACTGCTGGGATAGCTTGTACAATGACATAATTTTTGTCATCTGATGCTATCCATGGATAAACCCCCACTGCTGGAAGCTGGCAGTAGTTAGCATCTACCTGTGAATATACATAGACCTCAGATCTTTGGCAAATGCTGGAAGTTATAAAACAATTGCATTCCTTCATACTTTCAGAGGTTGTAATTAGCTCACTCTGAAGACAATACAGAAATCTTCTCAGCATAGACTCTGTGTCTGTAGCTGCAATGAAAACTGAAAGATACCACCTTTCATTGCATAGACATAAAGTAATTTAACTTCAGCTGTTTTTCTTTTATTTTTTAAACTTTTTTTTATTGATTTTTATGAAATAAAATAATACAAGAAATATGATATATAAATATGCACAATATATGTCTAAAAACATCATAACATGGAACAATGACTATTTACAATGTCCATAAACTATATAATGTCATTGTTGTGTTTACATTTTATCTAGTAGTTTTTCAAGCTTCAACCAAGTTAATTTCTTATGTGTTATCTTAGTAGTTCTTTCTGAAATAGTTTGCAACTCCCTATTACATACAAGTTTAGCTAATAGTAAAAAATCTGTAAATGATAGGATTTTTTACACTTCCAATTTGAAATAATGATTTTTCTTGCAATTGCAAGCAAGGACCAAAGAAGGTGCACCTGTATTTTGGGGATATGTGTTGGTATCGGTGCATTGAGCAGTAATAATGAGTCAGATACTTCACACTTGCCCGACCGCAATGCTTTTATGAATGTTCTGAACTCTATCCAGAATGGAATTATTATTTTACATCTAAGAAACATGTGTACCCAATCTGCATAAAGTATTTCCTCACATCTCCAATATTTATTAAGATTATTTTTTGATATCACGTCCATCTTATGTAAGGTAATAAAACTCCTATGGATGTATTTCCAAGTGAAGATTTTCCAAGAAGGGGATGATGTTGTGCTACTAATTGATTTAAGTAATAATTCTTCATCACTATCTGAAAAAATGGATTTGTTTATTCTCTCTGTGAAATTCCATAAGGAGTCCTCTGGGATTTGCATATTGGTTCTTAAAGATGTATATATACTTTACAATGATAAAATATTATTAATGTGCAAAGTGTTTATTTCACAAAGAAGGGAAAGTATTTTCGATGAAGGTGTTGTGCTGGTGATATAACATATTTTGAATTCATTAACGATGTATTCTCTAAATATTTGTATGTTCAACCAGTTGTTCTGCTTTATGTTATACTTGGCCATAAGAGAACATGATTCGTGGATATTATTATTGCAGAGAAACTGGTGCCTGAAAACTAAATCATTTTCTTCCATTACTTTTATTTCAAATATGTTGAAAGAGTCCAGACATGACTTTGTGTATGCTATGGGAAATATTAAAAATATTAAGCTTTTTGTTATATGATTTTTGTTTATTATCTTTTTAAAATTATCTAATACATAATTAGTGAAAAGAGATTTTTTTTATTCTTATTGGTATTGTAAAAATGTTCTTTGACAACAAGGAAGATTTTTTTTATTTTCTGAGAACATATTATTGTCAATATTTGTGTCTATGTCAGATAATAAGATACTTACATGGAGATTTTTCCAATTAGAACATTTGCATAATTGATCTTTATAGTCACAAGGAAACAACATACCAATATTAGAAAACATACTTGCCTAGACTTCCCAAAATATAGATAATAAAACCATCGTTCTAGGTGATGTAAATATCGATTGGCTAGATATAGGCCACAACAACCCCTCAAAAAACATAAATCTTTGCAACTTCTCCCAACTAATTGAAGACATCACTAGACCTCACAAAAATTACAACTGGGGCTCCACATTAGACTGGATATAAGTGTACCACCCTTTCAATGTCATCAGTGCTGGCATACTACCCAATACCATTAGTGACCACCACCCAGAATATATCATATGCAAAACTACTCCAACCACAGACCAACACCAATACAAATCTACCAGAAATTTTACTAAGTTCCAATCATCCATATTTAATGAAACCTTAGCTAAAGTAAATTGGAAACCCCTCAAATCCCTACTACTTAATGAGGCTGTTGAATTCTTTAACTCAACATTTCTAGACATCCTAAATAGGCAAGCACCCACCCGCCAAAAATGAATAAAACATAACCATGCATGCTGGCTCTCAAAATCCACCAAAGAATTAATGTCCACAAGGGATAAAATCTGGAAATCATGGCAGAAAAAAATACCCCTCAACTCTACTATATTACAAGCAACTCTGTAACCAGGCAAAACGTCTAATAACCAATGATAAAAAAGACCACTACTTCCACCCACAAAGCCAACATAAAAATAATCCCCAAAAATTCTGGTCCTCCATCAGGCAACTATTATACCCAGGCTCTCAAAGCAATCCATCCCATGACCCACAGAAAGCCCCCATTGAACTTGATACCCTCTTCACTTCCTACTTCATTGACACCATAGCTAACCTAACTGCCACCTTTCCTACAGTTAACAACATCTCCACAAAGACAGCTGATGACCAAATCATCTCAGAAAACAAGTCTACCCTTAACCCTAACCTAAAATCCCCCCCATACCCACCAGCACAATAAAAAAAGTTTACTTAAGCTAAAACCCTGTACGCTGGCCCCTGACAATCTACCCCCACACTTCCTGCAGCTAGCTGCAAACTCTATAGCTTATCCCATCAGCATACTCATTAACAGATTAATTAAATTATCCCTTGTCCCAGACATCTGGAAAAATGCATTCATTCTCCCCTTACACAAAGGTGGCACCAACAGAGACATAACAAACTTTTGACCCATAGCAATTCTCTCACCCTTCTCTAAAATACTGGAAAAATGCATCCATGCCTAACTCCTCAACCACCTGCATGAAAATAAAATTATATCACCCACTCAGCATGGTGTCATACCAGGACACAGCACCTCTACTGCCCTCCTATCCTTCCTTGATACAGTTAACTGGGCATGGGATTCTGGTAAAATAATTGCTTCACTTATCCTTGACCTCTCCAAAGCTTTTGATACCATTTCCCACATTATCCTACTCTCTAAACTATCCACCCTCAACATTTCTCCCCTACCCTATAATGGTTCAGCAGTTATCTCTCCAATAGGCAGCAATCCACCAAATGGCAGCAGTATTACTCTACATTCCTTTGTACTTCCACAGGGGTATCCCAAGGCTCCATACTTGGTCCTCTCTTATTTAACATACTTATTAAAAATTTTCACACCATTCTCCCACAATGCTCAGTAATCCAGTATGCTGATAACTCTACAATAATATGCACTGCAAATTCTAGCTCTGAACTCCAGCAAATTACCCAGAATGCCTTCACATCTCCTGAATCTTGGATGCTTAACAATCATCTTCCACAAAAAAAACTAAACTAGTAATTTTTACTCCTAGGAAAACCACTCCATTTGATAAAAAACTCTTCACTATACAAGCCCAAGACAATATCACTATAGAAGTTGTCCCACACACTAAATTATTAGGCATTAATATAGATGAAAACTTAACTTTGACCTACACATAAACAATAACATAAAAAACACACCAAAAGCTTGATATGCTCTACAGGCACTGACACTTTCTTAGCCTCTCTACTAGACAAACCCTTGCAACTACCTTTTTATTAACCTCTCTCCTTTATGGTGCCCCTCTTCTCACTAATATCTGAAATTCTATAAAATCCAAACTTGTTATGTGTTACAACAGAATAGCAAAATTTGCCACCAAGGCCAAATTCTCATCCCACCACTATAAGTCACTGAAACAATTAGGGTGGCTGGAACTCCCCCACCATCTCTCATTCACCCAACTAACTAATGTGCACAAAATAATCTACAGACCCACAGACTGTCCTGCTCTCTCAACTCTCCTTGCAAAATACCATTCCAGCAGGCATCTAAGATTTGAAAATCATCTACTTCTAAAAGTAGATAAGCTCACCTTACCTGCTGGTCAACTCCTCTATTCCTTCACCGTCGCCAAACTATGCAACTCACTTCCACCTTCTATAAGAAGCACAGGCAGCACCACCACCTTCAAACAAATACTGAAAAATTATCTCAACTCTTCCTGGCTATGTTCCTGCTCTATAACCTAACCTCTTCACTCTCCTTATATGATTACTAAACTCCTATGTCTTTTGCTACTAGTTACTGATGATACTTTCTCCATATTTATTTTTATCTTCACTTGTTGATACTGGTACAATAATACTGATTAATATATCTCTGTTTATACCACTTTGATTGAATTCATTGAATTCTGCTTTAATGTGTATTTTCTGTATATATTACTGTAATCAAACAAACTAGATTCCTGATTTTATGTATATATTCTGTATATGTTACTATATTTACTATCTGCAACACTGTTTCTGCTTCTGTACTAATTAATGTTTGTATTTATTCTCTGTATCTCAATGGAGCTTTTCTCCCCGGGCCTCCACTGAAAATGGGCTCTTGTAGGCCAAGTAGACTTTCCCAGTAAACAAATGCAATACATAAATAAATAACTATATTTGGAGTTTGACCATTGGCTCATCACATTAAGTATGGTCGATTCCGCATAAAGTTCTAAATTTGGGAATGCTATTCTCCCATCTTTCCAGCTTCTGTAGTGTCAAGCATGGCTGATTCTTGGCTTTTGTGGAAACCATAGGAGATTTATTAAAATAGAAATTATTTCCTTCATTAACTTTTTGGATGGGGAGGCAATTAAAGTTTGGAAGTAGAACACCGTTTTGAGTAATATGACATTTTTTATTAATGACAGTCTTTCTTCTATCATGAAATACATTTTATTCCATCTATTTAAAAATTCTTTAACTGTGGATAATAGGTATTTGTAATTTGTTTTTAAAGTATTATTCCAGTTTGACTTTATGTATATTCCTAATGGTGTCATTTGCCCAATAAAAATTGTTGTGTTTTCTTAGTAAAGTGTTTATTTTTTTATTTATTAATAATGTTTCAGTTTTGGTGTGATTAAAGCTTAGACCTGAAACCTCTTGAAAAACGTGCAGGGATTTTGTTATATGATCTATAGAGGAATCTACATTTCCAATTGTTAGCATGACATTGCCCGCAAAAAAGTTGTATTTTCAAAACGTAGCTTGGACTAACAGAAAATCCCCTTATATTAGAATTTGCTCTTATGAAGTTAGCTAGAGGTTCTACTGATATGACAAATAATAAGGGGGGGGGGGGTGGGCTGCTTTGTTTAGTCCCTTTTAGGATGTTGAGTAGACCTGATAAAAAGCGCCAATTTTGATGTATGATATTGAGTTAACATATAATCTGTTAATTATATTGATAAAGTCAGCGGAGAAGTTATATACTTCTAATAATTTAAATAAATAGGATCAATTTATAGAGTCAAAAGCCTTGTTTAAGTCTAGGCTAATAATTGATAGTTCTTTTTTTTCCTGTTAGCATAATCTACTAAGGAAAGGAGCCTGATAACATTGTCTTGTACTCTTCTATTTAGGATGAAATCTGTTTGATCATCACCTATTATGTTAGGCATCAGTTGATTTAATCTGTTAGCTAATATTGATGTAAAAAATTTAAAGTCCACATTTAATAGTGAAATTGGACTATATGAAGTTACTATTTTGGGGTCTTTGTCCTGTTTTAGGATAGGAAAATCATGGCATATTTCCAGGAAGGGAATGAGCTTGTCTTTTTTTAATTCCTTAAAAGCTTGTAAAAGTATCTTTAATGTATCGTCTGAGAGTACTTTATAAATTTCTCCTATTAATCCATTTAATCCTGGGGCTTTATTGTCCTTAAGGCTTTGAATCCTCTCTTTTAGTTCACTTAATGTTATTGGTTTGAGAAGATTGGTATTATGTTCTAGTGATAGTTTGTTGCCTATGTTCTTATTTAAGAAGTTATCTTTTGGGACATTGTTATTAATATTTGGATTTGTGTTATTTATTATTTTGCGATGTTTTCTGAAAATCTCAAGAATATCTTCTAAATCTGTTACAATTTTAGTTTTATTTTTAGTTTCATCAACAATTTCCCTTATATGTTTAACATTTGGTTAAGTTTTTTGATTTCACAGCTAATCTATGTATGTTTTTGGGTTAACAGAGTAAGACTGTAATTTGATTCTTTCTAAATGTATTGCCACTTTAAGATTAAGAATTTCCATATAATCAAGGTTTAATTGTTTCAATTCTGTATTTGTGTTTATGTCTTTATTATTTAGATTTCTTTTTAGTTCAATTTTTGTTTGTATTCTTGATAGCGTACTATCCCATTCCTTTTGTTTGTTTAGGTACCAGGTTTTGATTTTACCAAAAATGTAAGATTTTAGTGCATCCCAGACAATAACTTTAGAAGAACTATCATTGTCATTTATGTCGAGAAATATTTTGATTTCTTTCAGTAACCAGTTCTTAAACCCGGTTATCTTAACAATATATACTGGTATTCTTTGCCAATATACTAGATGAATAGATTTCATGTGGGTTTTAATGAAAATAGCATTGTGGTCAGGCATTGGACAAGAGCTAATGAAAATGTCCTGAATTTGTGAGAATAAATAATCTGTAACCAATACCTTATCAGTGGTAGTTTGTGTACCGAATCTGTATGAGTAATGTGTGTATTTTAGGGATTTGGGTTCTATTTTTGCATAAATATTTCTTATATTTGAATTATTGATGAAGTTGTTCAATATTTTAGCAGGTGCAGATATCTTAAACTCTTCACATTTAGTAGTGTCACTTCTGGAGAGAATACAGTTGAAATCACCTGCATATATTATTTCTCCCTTAGATTTGATTGCAAGTAAGTCAATATATTTATTCGCTGTTGCAGCACCAACAATGGGTATCCAATAAGTATTGGCTAATGTGATTAATTTTTTTATTTATTTCTAGAATAATTAAGCAGAACATGCCATTTTTCTCTGAATATGTGTCGATTAGTGGTGCTGCGGTAGTGTTGTCGCCTCACAGTAAGATATTGTCCTGATAAACTCTCAGCTATAGCATCTTCTTTGTGGAGACATGCGTGAATGGGCATACCTTTCTTGAAGGTTGTGCATCAGGGCCAGCAACACGGCACGTAAAAATCTACTGCCAATCCTTAGTGGACCGGAGTTCTACTATGGCGACCCCTAACCGGGAAAAGCCGAAAGACACAACACCACATTTTAGGTACTGGTAGTGTTTTCCTCCACAATATCATGGTGCCTCTTCTTTTGGTACGAAAATGAGATTCTGCAAGTATAGAGTAGCCTCTAAAAGATATCCTATTCAAATCTTGTTCTATTATATGAGTTTCTTACAAGAATGCAATATCTACTTTCTTAGTTTTCAAATATTTGGTTAAGCTTCCTCTCTTTATAGGATTGTTGAGTCCATTTATATTTAAGGACAAACATTTATATGAAAGCAAGCCTATAGATTGTGTTAGATAGTAAAGATTCTGTTATGAACATAACATGAACACTGAGTATAAATGTAAAACATTTAAAACTATTTACAAGTCTAAACATGGAATATTTAATTACTGGTTTAATGAGAAGTTCCTCAAAACCACCTTCATCCATCCTAAGAACAGTAATCTGCATCTGTTCTGTGCTACTGCCATTACAATAACTGTATAGAATATAATAAGAAGTGAGAAAAATAAAGGCTACTCCTTAGAATTGTTACTGATTTTAGTAGTGAAATATCAAAGTGTGTGAAATTAAAGTTAATGTGTTATTTGTGATAATTATGTACATCAGAAGTAATTATCTTTGTACAACCAAATCAGAGAGTCATTTTAAAACAAAAAACCTAGTTTATTGTTACCAGAGTAGGACAGTAGTAATGCCTTTAGGAAGCTTATGTTTAGCTATGAGTCTAAAAAGTTTTCCAGATAGAGTTAATAAAAAACATGGAACCAACAACAATTTTAAGTAAAAGCTATTAAGATTTAAACTAGAGAGCACAATAACTATCCAAAAACTAGTAAGTATCTCTCTCTGTAAATTAATAAGAACAGTTATTGCAAGTCCTGGCAATAACAAATGAAGAAATGACTAATATCGGACTTCTGTACACATTATGCTAGGGACAACTATAAACATGTACATGTATAAATGGCACAGACAACACAGTAATATGCAACAGTTGAAAGCAAATGCTATAGATACACAAAGTAGGTTTGAATACCTCCGACCCTATATACTGTTATGCAAACATAATGTAACTGGTTGCAAAATTGCTGTCAGCAATAAAATGTCTCAATACATGTGCAAGGTGGACTACAACAAAATGGAAAGAGTTCACACATATATTTACATATTTTAAAGGTAGTTGTGTGTTAGTCATATAGAGCTATACCTATGTATACCTAGATAGAACAATTTATATGAACTACAAATCTATAGCAAAGTTCATGATTACTGACCTGTGCATATGCATCTTAAAATAAGCTATGTTCATAAAGGCTAGATATTAAAGATAGATAACAAAACAGGTATCTGGAAACTGATAAGTAACTCTCTGTAAATATATGAGAGCTGTTACTTTTTTATAGATTATAGTAAAATAAGAATATTGGTCTTTTAAAAGCATGTATATCTTACTTTCATCAAACTGGGGATATAAATAAGTCAGTAAAACTGAGGAAAGCATAATAATTATTATAAACAGAAAAGGAGAGAAACAGACAAAAAAAAGTTCTGTATGCTAAATATGTTCATTAATTGAACACATAGAAACCTTTCTGCAAATCTATCTGTAAATTTCAGTTAAAAGCTTGCTTAAATATCTGCCTTGTTACAAGTAATTAAAACACTGAATATGCATTTTAACAAAGTCAAAATATCATTTACCATTTAAAAAATGTTTTTATAACAATGTGCAGCATTTAGCACTTACTTAAATCAAATCCTTTCATTTCATAACAGTCATTTTGTTCTCAGCAATTCTGTGGCATTAACTTCCTTATTCTCCTCAGATAACATAATCCGAGCATGCTGTGAGGGCAAATGTCATGCTGCATGTCTATTTGTGCTGTTGCAGTGATGTAATCAGTTTACAAACAATCAGGAAGTGTTCTAGGCTTGCAAAAGAGTTCTTTTGAAGCTTTTTGGTTTTTCGGCAGTAAAATACAGTACAAAGGTAATTTAAACAAGTAGATTGTGCTCAAGAATGTTGTATGGTTCTCGTGTATAGCAAAAAAAAAAACAAGCAGAGAGGGTTAAGTAAATCATACAGTAAAATGCTTACAATACTTCTTTTTGAGCAGTAAATCTGTAGATTGTAAAGCTCTCTTTCCACTTCCCTCAGCTTTAATAAACTTTTTTAAATATAAAATTAGCACTATTTACATATTAAATAAAACCGTTCTGCTATCTATCGCATATTAATTTATAGAGTCAAAAGTCTGTGTAGAATGTTTGTATGGTCACACCAGATGTATACTTTCTGCAGAAATCTTATTATAACTTTATATGATGGGCATAGTGTGTTAATTGTAATAAGATTAAATGGAAGCAATGTGAATCATTTGCATACTGTGTGAAGCTGCTGTTTGAAGGCTTTTGTCATTTGCTGACTGTGTCTGTGAGATTAATAGAATAGTCTGAATGGATAGGAAAGAGAGGAGAAAAAAGAATCAATAAGTGCTGGGCAGCAATATTATGTTACCACTGATGTAATGCATAGCCTGCATAATAAATGTTTGCTGTAAGATGTTTATATTACTGCAGCTTATTTTTAAGTAAATATTTAAACAAGTTTGTTTATATTGAAGTACTTAGCAACCGTATATATTATAGGTTCATAGGTTCATAGGTTCGTACTAGGCTATCTGCCCTAGGGAATTTATAAGCCTAGCCAGAGTGTATGTGGCTTACACCACCCCTTAGGATGAGAATACTATGCCCTTTTAGGGTTTAGTTTACTATGCCTCTGTCTAGTAGTGACACAGAGATGACCCCCAGGGTAAACCTATGATCTCCCATCCACTCGTCGAGATTTCTCTTGAATAGAGTCAGTGAGGGGCTCTGCCTAACATGGACTGGGATTCTGTTCCAGAGTGTAGGGAGGCTCTGGGTTATGAATCTGTCCCTCCAGCACGTTCTATTTATTTCTGTGTTGAGGTTTAAGTCACTTGTTCTCGTGGCTCTGATGGATTTGGATTTTCTGAGGTGGAGCATGTCCATTAATTCAGGATTGGACATGGCCTTGTACGTCAGGCACAGATCACCTCTGAGTAGGCGGTATGCGACTGAATAGAGCTGGAGGTTTTTCAGTCGGGCAGCATATGACATATGTTTAAGACCCTTTATCCTCTTGGTGAGGAACTTTTGGGGTCTTTCCAACTGCTGCAGGTGTCTGGTGAGATACATCCCAAATGGGGCATTGTACTCAATCATTGGCCTGGTAAGAGAAGAGCACAGGGGCACAATAACCTCTCTTGATCTAGATGTGAAACCCTTCATGATAAGGTGGGCAATATAGAAGGTCTTCCTAACCACTTTTACTGTCAACCTGGGTCCCTAGGTCCCTGATTACCTCTTCCGTACTTAATGGATTACCACCTATGTGGTAATTTGTCGGTACCTTGTTTTTCCCAAAGGGTATGACTATACATTTTTTGGCGTTTAGCTTAAAGCCATGGCTCTGGCACCAATTATTCATTTCTATGAGGCCTCTCTGAAGGATGTTTGTGTCCGCTGGAGTATCAATTATGACGCCCAGTTTGCAGTCATCTGTGAACTTTGTCAGCCACAATCCTTCTATGTTTGCCTGTACCTCAGAAAAATAAATGCCGAACAAGAGGGGTCCCAGGACTGAGCCCTGTGGGATACCACTTGTGACTGGCTTAGAGTCTGACATAGCTCCAGCAACTCTGACCCTTTGGGTTCTGTCCTTGAGCCAGTTTGCAACCCATCTTGTGACATATGGGTTTACATTTAAGCTGGTGAGTTTGTCTATGATGCCCGAGTGGGGTATTGTGTCAAAGGCTTTTGCAAGGTCAAGGTAGGCTGTGTGAACTGCCTTACCCTCATCAATGGCCTTAGTGACTGTTTCAAAAAAGTCGACCAAGTTCAAAAGGCAGGATCTGCCCTTGACAAAGCCAAATTGGGTAGGATCCAATGTCTGTAGGTTCCCAATGTCTTTGTTTATGAGTTCCATAATGATTCTCTCCATAGCTTTGCAGACCAGGCTCGTCAGGCTTATGGGGCGGTAATTTCCAGGGTCCGTAGAAGCACCGCCTTTGTGAAGTGGGACCACTGTTGCCATATGCCACTCTTTGGGTACGTATCCTGTGGTAAGGCTAAGATTAAACAGCAGCCTTATGTGTGGGTTTAGTTCCTCTTGGAGTTCATGTAGCACACAGACCAGGACACCATCCGGTCACATTGATGATGTGTTTTTAGCTTTAGAGGGCGGCTCTCACCTGCGCATCTGAGAGGTTAGGGAGGCTACACTCTGCTGGCATAGTTATTTCTCCTTTCGGGGGGACGAGGAGGAGAAATTTGCACTGAACCTGTCTGCCAGAATGTTGGCAATGTCAGTGGGTTCAGTGTATTTTGTGTCATTTTGGACTAACTCTGAGCATATCTGTGAGTTTCCACCCAGGTTTCTAACATAGCTAAAGAAGGCCTTGTGATTGTCTTTTGTGTCATTTGCGATTTTTCTCTCAAAGTTGGCCTTGGATGATTTTATGAGTGATCGTAGTTTTTTGCTAGTACTGATCAGAGATGCCTTTCCTTTTAGGGATTTTGCTCTGTCATGTAGTAGCTTCCTCCTTCTGTTGTAAAGTTTGTTTAGGGCTGGAGTCCACCAGACTGGTCGCCTGCCTTTGGGGGAATGGGTCTTGGTTTTATTTGGGATTGCATGATCAATGCATTCTTGAAGGTGCCCATAGAAGGTATTTGCAAAGGATTTAGCAGTGTGGGTTGTGGTTTCCACTGGCCCAGGGGCCTTGAAAGATACCACTTCAGTCTTAAGAAGTGTGAAGTTTGCTTTTGAGAAGTTCTTCACTGTGGTCATTTGTGCAGGTGGTGGGGCCAGGATGTGGATTTCCAGTGAGATTAATTTATGGTCTGATCTTACCAAAGAGGGATGTACTTCCGGTGTGGAGCATTTTGTCCCCATGTTTGTGATGATCAGGTCTAGTATATTGTCTCCTCTTGTGGGAATGGTGACTAGTTGTTCCATTGCATTTGAGTTTATGAATTCTAAGAACCTTTGGGCTAGGGTGTTGGGGCTTCAGTAATGTTCCCAGTCTATGTTTGGGTAGTTGAAGTCTCCCAAAATGATGGAGTGTCTTCAGGAAGGCTGTGTGAGGTTCCTGAGTTTGAGAGGGTGGTCTGTAGCATGCTACAAACTGTAAGGCAGTTTTGCCTATGGTTAGTTGCACCTGGATAGTCTCTGATGCTTGCATTGCCACTAACCTGGAGGTGTGGGTATCTTTGATGAAAATGGATACTCCTCCTTTTGTGGTTCTGTCCAAGTTTTGGGGCCGGAAAGCATGATATGAGGAAAACCTGATAGTGCTGGGGTGCTCTCAGGAGCCTTGAACCAGGTTTCAGTCACTGCATAGACATCGATGTTCTCCATACTGAGGAGGGCTTTGAGGGCATGCATCTTGAGGTTTAGACTTCTGGCATTGAGCAGCATTACCCTTAGTTTTTTTCCACTTGTGTTTTCTAGGGAGGTAGGTTTGTCATTTGAGCCTTGCCTAAAAAGGCACTATGGGGTGGCAAGAGCCTTGGCCAATATCCGGAAGCCCAGGGGTGACAGGTGCAAACCATCCTCATAAGCAGCGTGGCTTGTCAAGCATGTCATCACAAGCAGACAGACACTGGATCCCCTTAGAATGACACCAGTAATTAAGCCAATTGTTAAAACTGATCATTTTGTCTTTGTACTGTGGCATCATTCTTGGTGAGGAAAAGATGCTGCTCAGGGTCAGGGTCATACCAGCCTGGGCTACATAATCAAAGAGCTCCTCTATGTCTCTTTTCATGTAGTCCAGAGAGGTACGTCTCAGGTCGTTTCACACCTGCATGTACAATGACTGAGTCATATTTGTACTTGCTGTGGAGTGACCTGAGTGCTTGTGTTATGTGGCGGATTCTAGCTCCCGACAGGCAGCTTACTGTGACCCTCTCCTTGTTCAGTCTGGTGAGTGAGACGTCAGTGTGCCTGACTATGGAGTCACCTATTACAAGTGTGTCTGGTATGTTGTTTGGCCTTAAGGGCTGTGACTGTTTAGCACACTGACTTTGTGAACTATGTGTTGCATTTGCTATGTCTTGAGGTGGTGGTTGCTTGGGTGTCTGCTTTGGAGGCCTCTGTTGTTTTGGTAGTTTTTAATCAGCCCGAGTATGTTTTTGTGTGTTTATGTTTGGTTTGCAGTTGTGATAGTTCTATGTGAGACTGGGTTTGTGGTGTGCGTGGTTACCTTCTCCTCCTGACTGGTCTTGCCAGTACTGAATTGAGAGAGCTCAGCCTCCAGTTTGGCTATATAGTTGCATCTCTCACATATATTTGTATTTGTTGGGAGGAGGAGAGGGTTGTCAGTGTACATGCGGCAATTGCAACATTGCCTCAAGATTCATATTCACCAGCTGAACAGGAGAGGACGCTAGCAACTGACCCTTCGACATGCTAGAAATAGTGAAAAAGATTGCTGTGTAACTGAGTCAGAAAGGACCTATAGGGAAATGGGTACTCAACAGAATTTAGGTGAATGAAGTACTTTTCGTTTGTTTAAGAGTGCTTACCTGTATACAAAATGCTTTAGGAGCAAGTGCTGAGCTTTTCAGATAGAGTATAGGCTGTTTAGATTGCAAGTAGAACAGTTCTAAGGGAAAAATTGAAGAGCAGACTTGGCGCAGCAAGTTTAACCTTGTTTAACCAAGTTTAACCTTGTTTAACCGCGCTGCGCTTATGCGACGCATCACAAGAAAAGCCATGCAAACGCGGATTTTAAGCAGTGAACTACAAAAGAGCTAGGAATGGTCCCAAACAACAAATTACTAACAGCTTCTTGTGCTGAGGTCACTTCCCCCAAGGGTAGGTAGGCTGCTCAAGGCTCCCACCCTACTGGTGAGCAAAGAAACTATTATGCAAAATAAAAGGTAAAGAATGAAAAACAAAAGAAAGTAAGAAAAACAAGAGCAGTATTGAGAAATAGAAAAAGGTAATATAGAAGAAAGCAGGCTTAAGTATATATATATATACATATATATATATATATATATATATATATATATATATATATATATATATATATATATATATATATATATATTTACTAAATAAGTAGAAAGTTTGTACGTTATGATTCCATTTGTAGCCTGTGTTTTCAGATGTATTGTTTGTTAATAAGTTTTGAGAGTGATGTTTTTTATACTATTTTCCCCTTAAGCTTCTTACTAGATTTGTCAGCTGTAGTTATTTTACCATTAGCAGCTTGTCTTTTTAGACTGGGCAAAGAAAGGTCCTTTTTTTCTACTATCTCAAGTAAGTTGCTTTTCCTCACGAAGGCTGATGCTTCCTCAAGAGAATTGAATATGATTCTGGCTGGAAACATTATCCAGGCTTTAATGTTGTCTTTTTTTAAGTCTTTAATAAGTGGGACACACACTTTTCTCTTTGTGATGACAGTGGAAGTGTAATCATTGTCAAATCTTATATTTTCCCATTGACTTGGACTGGATTTCCTGACGATGCAGCTCTTAGTATTGTCTTTGTCTTGTGTAGATAGGAATTTTACAATGATGGATCTCACAGCTGTTCAATTTTTTGATGCAGATGTATATGACTGGGACCTGTGGGCTCTCTCGATTCCGAAAGATAAAGCTTCAGGTAGGTTTAGTATTTTTGGAAGCCAATCATTTAGGGAGAGAATCATATTATTTCCTTCCATTTAATTTCTTATGTGTTATCTTAGTAGTTCTTTCTGAAATAGTTTGCAACTCCCTATTACATACAAGTTTAGCTAACAGTAAAAAATCCGTAAATGATGGGATTTATTTACACTTTCAATTTGACGTAATGATTTTTCTTGCAATTGCAAGCAAGGACCAAAGAAGGTGCACCTGTATTTTGGGGATATGTGTTGGTATCGGTGCATTGAGCAGTAATAATGAGTCAGATACTTCACACTTGCCCGACCGCAATGCTTTTATGAATGTTCTGAACTCTATCCAGAATGGAATTATTATTTTACATCTAAGAAACATGTGTACCCAATCTGCATAAAGTATTTCCTCACATCTCCAATATTTATTAAGATTATTTTTGGATATCACGTCCATCTTATGTAAGGTAATAAAACTCCTATGGATGTATTTCCAAGTGAAGATTTTCCAAGAAGGGATGATGTTGTGCTACTAATTGATTTAAGTAATAATTCTTCATCACTATCTGAAAAAATGGATTTGTTTATTCTCTCTGTGAAATTCCATAAGGAGTCCTCTGGGATTTGCATATTGGTTCTTAAAGATGTATATATACTTTACAATGATAGAATATTATTAATGTGCAAAGTGTTTATTTCACAAAGAAGGGAAAGTATTTTCGATGAAGGTGTTGTGCTGGTGATATGACATATTTTGAATTCATTAACGATGTATTCTCTAAATATTTGTATGTTCAACCAGTTGTTCTGCTTTATGTTATACTTGGCCATAAGAGAACATGATTCGTGGATATTATTATTGCAGAGAAACTGGTGCCTGAAAACTAAATCATTTTCTTCCATTACTTTTATTTCAAATATGTTTAAAGAGTCCAGACATGACTTTGTGTATGCTATGGGAAATATTAAAAATATTAAGCTTTTTGTTATATGATTTTTGTTTATTATCTTTTAAAATTATCTAATACATAATTAGTGAAAAGAGATTTTTTTTATTCTTATTGGTATTGTAAAAATGTTCTTTGACAACAAGGAAGATTTTTTTTATTTTCTGAGAAAATATTATTGTCAATATTTGTGTCTATGTCAGATAATAAGATACTTACATGGAGATTTTTCCAATTAGAACATTTGCATAATTGATCTTTATAGTCACAAGGAAACAACATACCAATATTAGAAAACATACTTGCCTAGACTTCCCAAAATATAGATAATAAAACCATCGTTCTAGGTGATGTAAATATCGATTGGCTAGATATAGGCCACAACAACCCCTCAAAAAACATAAATCTTTGCAACTTCTCCCAACTAATTGAAGACATCACTAGACCTCACAAAAATTACAACTGGGGCTCCACATTAGACTGGATATAAGTGTACCACCCTTTCAATGTCATCAGTGCTGGCATACTACCCAATACCATTAGTGACCACCACCCAGAATATATCATATGCAAAACAACTCCAACCACAGACCAACACCAATACAAATCTACCAGAAATTTTACTAAGTTCCAATCATCCATATTTAATGAAACCTTAGCTAAAGTAAATTGGAAACCCCTCAAATCCCTACTACTTAATGAGGCTGTTGAATTCTTTAACTCAACATTTCTAGACATCCTAAATAGGCAAGCACCCACCCGCCAAAAATGAATAAAACATAACCATGCATGCTGGCTCTCAAAATCCACCAAAGAATTAATGTCCACAAGGGATAAAATCTGGAAATCATGGCAGAAAAAAATACCCCTCAACTCTACTATATTACAAGCAACTCTGTAACCAGGCAAAACGTCTAATAACCAATGATAAAAAAGACCACTACTTCCACCCACAAAGCCAACATAAAAATAATCCCCAAAAATTCTGGTCCTCCATCAGGCAACTATTATACCCAGGCTCTCAAAGCAATCCATCCCATCACCCACAGAAAACCCCCATTGAACTTGATACCCTCTTCACTTCCTACTTCATTGACACCATAGCTAACCTAACTGCCACCTTTCCTACAGTTAACAGCATCTCCACAAAGACAGCTGATGACCAAATCATCTCTGAAAACAAGTCTACCCTTAACCCTAACCTAAAATCCCCCCCATACCCACCAGCACAATAAAAAAAGTTTACTTAAGCTAAAACCCTGTACGCTGGCCCCTGACAATCTACCCCCACACTTCCTGCAGCTAGCTGCAAACTCTATAGCTTATCCCATCAGCATACTCATTAACAGATTAATTAAATTATCCCTTGTCCCAGACATCTGGAAAAATGCATTCATTCTCCCCTTACACAAAGGTGGCACCAACAGAGACATAACAAACTTTTGACCCATAGCAATTCTCTCACCCTTCTCTAAAATACTGGAAAAATGCATCCATGCCTAACTCCTCAACCACCTGCATGAAAATAAAATTATATCACCCACTCAGCATGGTGTCATACCAGGACACAGCACCTCTACTGCCCTCCTATCCTTCCTTGATACAGTTAACTGGGCATGGGATTCTGGTAAAATAATTGCTTCACTTATCCTTGACCTCTCCAAAGCTTTTGATACAATTTCCCACATTATCCTACTCTCTAAACTATCCACCCTCAACATTTCTCCCCCTACCCTATAATGGTTCAGCAGTTATCTCTCCAATAGGCAGCAATCCACCAAATGGCAGCAGTATTACTCTACATTCCTTTGTACTTCCACAGGGGTATCCCAAGGCTCCATACTTGGTCCTCTCTTATTTAACATACTTATTAAAAACTTTCACACCATTCTCCCACAATGCTCAGTAATCCAGTATGCTGATAACTCTACAATAATATGCACTGCAAATTCTAGCTCTGAACTCCAGCAAATTACCCAGAATGCCTTCACATCTCCTGAATCTTGGATGCTTAACAATCATCTTCCACAAAAAAAACTAAACTAGTAATTTTTACTCCTAGGAAAACCACTCCATTTGATAAAAAACTCTTCACTATACAAGCCCAAGACAATATCACTATAGAAGTTGTCCCACACACTAAATTATTAGGCATTAATATAGATGAAAACTTAACTTTGACCTACACATAAACAATAACATAAAACACACCAAAAGCTTGATATGCTCTACAGGCACTGACACTTTCTTAGCCTCTCTACTAGACAAACCCTTGCAACTACCTTTTATTAACCTCTCTCCTTTATGGTGCCCCTCTTCTCACTAATATCTGAAATTCTATAAAATCCAAACTTGTTATGTGTTACAACAGAATAGCAAAATTTGCCACCAAGGCCAAATTCTCATCCCACCACTATAAGTCACTGAAACAATTAGGGTGGCTGGAACTCCCCCACCATCTCTCATTCACCCAACTAACTAATGTGCACAAAATAATCTACAGACCCACAGACTGTCCTGCTCTCTCAACTCTCCTTGCAAAATACCATTCCAGCAGGCATCTAAGATTTGAAAATCATCTACTTCTAAAAGTAGATAAGCTCACCTTACCTGCTGGTCAACTCCTCTATTCCTTCACCGTCGCCAAACTATGCAACTCACTTCCACCTTCTATAAGAAGCACAGGCAGCACCACCACCTTCAAACAAATACTGAAAAATTATCTCAACTCTTCCTGGCTATGTTCCTGCTCTATAACCTAACCTCTTCACTCTCCTTGTATGATTACTAAACTCCTATGTCTTTTGCTACTAGTTACTGATGATACTTTCTCCATATTTATTTTTATCTTCACTTGTTGATACTGGTACAATAATACTGATTAATATATCTCTGTTTATACCACTTTGATTGAATTCATTGAATTCTGCTTTAATGTGTATTTTCTGTATATATTACTGTAATCAAACAAACTAGATTCCTGATTTTATGTATATATTCTGTATATGTTACTATATTTACTATCTGCAACACTGTTTCTGCTTCTGTACTAATTAATGTTTGTATTTATTCTCTGTATCTCAATGGAGCTTTTCTCCCCGGGCCTCCACTGAAAATGGGCTCTTGTAGGCCAAGTAGACTTTCCCAGTAAACAAATGCAATACATAAATAAATAACTATATTTGGAGTTTGACCATTGGCTCATCACATTAAGTATGGTCGATTCCGCATAAAGTTCTAAATTTGGGAATGCTATTCTCCCATCTTTCCAGCTTCTGTAGTGTCAAGCATGGCTGATTCTTGGCTTTTGTGGAAACCATAGGAGATTTATTAAAATAGAAATTATTTCCTTCATTAACTTTTTGGATGGGGAGGCAATTAAAGTTTGGAAGTAGAACACCGTTTTGAGTAATATGACATTTTTTATTAATGACAGTCTTTCTTCTATCATGAAATACATTTTATTCCATCTATTTAAAAATTCTTTAACTGTGGATAATAGGTATTTGTAATTTGTTTTTAAAGTATTATTCCAGTTTGACTTTATGTATATTCCTAATGGTGTCATTTGCCCAATAAAAATTGTTGTGTTTTCTTAGTAAAGTGTTTATTTTTTTATTTTTTAATAATGTTTCAGTTTTGGTGTGATTAAAGCTTAGACCTGAAACCTCTTGAAAAACTTGCAGGGATTTTGTTATATGATCTATAGAGGAATCTACATTTCCAATTGTTAGCATGACATTGCCCGCAAAAAAGTTGTATTTTCAAAACGTAGCTTGGACTAACAGAAAATCCCCTTATATTAGAATTTGCTCTTATGAAGTTAGCTAGAGGTTCTACTGATATGACAAATAATAAGAGGGGGGGGAGTGGGCCGCTTTGTTTAGTCCCTTTTAGGATGTTGAGTAGACCTGATAAAAAGAGCCAATTTTGATGTATGATATTGAGTTAACATATAATCTGTTAATTATATTGATAAAGTCAGCGGAGAAGTTATATACTTCTAATAATTTAAATAAATAGGATCAATTTATAGAGTCAAAAGCCTTGTTTAAGTCTAGGCTAATAATTGATAGTTCTTTTTTTTCCTGTTAGCATAATCTACTAAGGAAAGGAGCCTGATAACATTGTCTTGTACTCTTCTATTTAGGATGAAATCTGTTTGATCATCACCTATTATGTTAGGCATCAGTTGATTTAATCTGTTAGCTAATATTGATGTAAAAAATTTAAAGTCCACATTTAATAGTGAAATTGGACTATATGAAGTTACTCTTTTGGGGTCTTTGTCCTGTTTTAGGATAGGGAAAATCATGGCATATTTCCAGGAAGGGAATGAGCTTGTCTTTTTTTTTAATTCCTTAAAAGCTTGTAAAAGTATCTTTAATGTATCGTCTGAGAGTACTTTATAAATTTCTCCTATTAATCCATTTAATCCTGGGGCTTTATTGTCCTTAAGGCTTTGAATCCTCTCTTTTAGTTCACTTAATGTTATTGGTTTGAGAAGATTGGTATTATGTTCTAGTGATAGTTTGTTGCCTATGTTCTTATTTAAGAAGTTATCTTTTGGGACATTGTTATTAATATTTGGATTTGTGTTATTTATTATTTTGCGATGTTTTCTGAAAATCTCAAGAATATCTTCTAAATCTGTTACAATTTTAGTTTTATTTTTAGTTTCATCAACAATTTCCCTTATATGTTTAACATTTGGTTAAGTTTTTTGATTTCACAGCTAATCTATGCATGTTTTGGGTTAACAGAGTAAGACTGTAATTTGATTCTTTCTAAATGTATTGCCACTTTAAGATTAAGAATTTCCATATAATCAAGGTTTAATTGTTTCAATTCTGTATTTGTGTTTATGTCTTTATTATTTAGATTTCTTTTAGTTCAATTTTTGTTTGTATTCTTGATAGCGTACTATCCCATTCCTTTTGTTTGTTTAGGTACCAGGTTTTGATTTTACCAAAAATGTAAGATTTTAGTGCATCCCAGACAATAACTTTAGAAGAACTATCATTGTCATTTATGTCTAGAAATATTTTGATTTCTTTCAGTAACCAGTTCTTAAACCCGGTTATCTTAACAATATATACTGGTATTCTTTGCCAATATACTAGATGAATAGATTTCATGTGGGTTTTAATGAAAATAGCATTGTGGTCAGGCATTGGACAGGAGCTAATGAAAATGTCCTGAATTTGTGAGAATAAATAATCTGTAACCAATACCTTATCAGTGGTAGTTTGTGTACCGAATCTGTATGAGTAATGTGTGTATTTTAGGGATTTGGGTTCTATTTTTGCATAAATATTTCTTATATTTGAATTATTGATGAAGTTGTTCAATATTTTAGCAGGTGCAGATATCTTAAACTCTTCACATTTAGTAGTGTCACTTCTGGAGAGAATACAGTTGAAATCACCTGCATATATTATTTCTCCCTTAGATTTGATTGCAAGTAAGTCAATATATTTATTCGCTGTTGCAGCACCAACAATGGGTATCCAATAAGTATTGGCTAATGTGATTAATTTTTTTATTTATTTCTAGAATAATTAAGCAGAACATGCCATTTTTCTCTGAATATGTGTCGATTAGTGGTGCTGCGGTAGTGTTGTCGCCTCACAGTAAGATATTGTCCTGATAAACTCTCAGCTATAGCATCTTCTTTGTGGAGACATGCGTGAATGGGCATACCTTTCTTGAAGGTTGTGCATCAGGGCCAGCAACACGGCACGTAAAAATCTACTGCCAATCCTTAGTGGACCGGAGTTCTACTATGGCGACCCCTAACCGGGAAAAGCCGAAAGACACAACACCACATTTTAGGTACTGGTAGTGTTTTCCTCCACAATATCATGGTGCCTCTTCTTTTGGTACGAAAATGAGATTCTGCAAGTATAGAGTAGCCTCTAAAAGATATCCTATTCAAATCTTGTTCTATTATATGAGTTTCTTACAAGAATGCAATATCTACTTTCTTAGTTTTCAAATATTTGGTTAAGCTTCCTCTCTTTATAGGATTGTTGAGTCCATTTATATTTAAGGACAAACATTTATATGAAAGCAAGCCTATAGATTGTGTTAGATAGTAAAGATTCTGTTATGAACATAACATGAACACTGAGTATAAATGTAAAACATTTAAAACTATTTACAAGTCTAAACATGGAATATTTAATTACTGGTTTAATGAGAAGTTCCTCAAAACCACCTTCATCCATCCTAAGAACAGTAATCTGCATCTGTTCTGTGCTACTGCCATTACAATAACTGTATAGAATATAATAAGAAGTGAGAAAAATAAAAGGCTACTCCTTAGAATTGTTACTGATTTTAGTAGTGAAATATCAAAGTGTGTGAAATTAAAGTTAATGTGTTATTTGTGATAATTATGTACATCAGAAGTAATTATCTTTGTACAACCAAATCAGAGAGTCATTTTAAAACAAAAAACCTAGTTTATTGTTACCAGAGTAGGACAGTAGTAATGCCTTTAGGAAGCTTATGTTTAGCTATGAGTCTAAAAAGTTTTCCAGATAGAGTTAATAAAAAACATGGAACTAACAACAATTTTAAGTAAAAGCTATTAAGATTTAAACTAGAGAGCACAATAACTATCCAAAAACTAGTAAGTATCTCTCTCTGTAAATTAATAAGAACAGTTATTGCAAGTCCTGGCAATAACAAATGAAGAAATGACTAATATCGGACTTCTGTACACATTATGCTAGGGACAACTATAAACATGTACATGTATAAATGGCACAGATAACACAGTAATATGCAACAGTTGAAAGCAAATGCTATAGATACACAAAGTAGGTTTGAATACCTCCGACCCCTATATACTGTTATGCAAACATAATGTAACTGGTTGCAAAATTGCTGTCAGCAATAAAAATGTCTCAATACATGTGCAAGGTGGACTACAACAAAATGGAAAGAGTTCACACATATATTTACATATTTTAAAGGTAGTTGTGTGTTAGTCATATAGAGCTATACCTATGTATACCTAGATAGAACAATTTATATGAACTACAAATCTATAGCAAAGTTCATGATTACTGACCTGTGCATATGCATCTTAAAATAAGCTATGTTCATAAAGGCTAGATATTAAAGATAGATAACAAAACAGGTATCTGGAAACTGATAAGTAACTCTCTGTAAATATATGAGAGCTGTTACTTTTTTATAGATTATAGTAAAATAAGAATATTGGTCTTTTAAAAGCATGTATATCTTACTTTCATCAAACTGGGGATATAAATAAGTCAGTAAAACTGAGGAAAGCATAATAATTATTATAAACAGAAAAGGAGAGAAACAGACAAAAAAAAGTTCTGTATGCTAAATATGTTCATTAATTGAACACATAGAAACCTTTCTGCAAATCTATCTGTAAATTTCAGTTAAAAGCTTGCTTAAATATCTGCCTTGTTACAAGTAATTAAAACACTGAATATGCATTTTAACAAAGTCAAAATATCATTTACCATTTAAAAAAAATGTTTTTATAACAATGTGCAGCATTTAGCACTTACTTAAATCAAATCCTTTCATTTCATAACAGTCATTTTGTTCTCAGCAATTCTGTGGCATTAACTTCCTTATTCTCCTCAGATAACATAATCCGAGCATGCTGTGAGGGCAAATGTCATGCTGCATGTCTATTTGTGCTGTTGCAGTGATGTAATCAGTTTACAAACAATCAGGAAGTGTTCTAGGCTTGCAAAAGAGTTCTTTTGAAGCTTTTTGGTTTTTCGGCAGTAAAATACAGTACAAAGGTAATTTAAACAAGTAGATTGTGCTCAAGAATGTTGTATGGTTCTCGTGTATAGCAAAAAAAAAAACAAGCAGAGAGGGTTAAGTAAATCATACAGTAAAATGCTTACAATACTTCTTTTTGAGCAGTAAATCTGTAGATTGTAAAGCTCTCTTTCCACTTCCCTCAGCTTTAATAAACTTTTTAAATATAAAATTAGCACTATTTACATATTAAATAAAACCGTTCTGCTATCTATCATATTAATTTATAGAGTCAAAAGTCTGTGTAGAATGTTTGTATGGTCACACCAGATGTATACTTTCTGCAGAAATCTTATTATAACTTTATATGATGGGCATAGTGTGTTAATTGTAATAAGATTAAATGGAAGCAATGTGAATCATTTGCATACTGTGTGAAGCTGCTGTTTGAAGGCTTTTGTCATTTGCTGACTGTGTCTGTGAGATTAATAGAATAGTCTGAATGGATAGGAAAGAGAGGAGAAAAAAGAATCAATAAGTGCTGGGCAGCAATATTATGTTACCACTGATGTAATGCATAGCCTGCATAATAAATGTTTGCTGTAAGATGTTTATATTACTGCAGCTTATGTTTAAGTAAATATTTAAACAAGTTAGTTTATATTGAAGTAATAAGCAACTGTAATATATTATAGGTTCATAGGTTCATAGGTTCGTATTAGGCTATCTGCCCTAGGGAATTTATAAGCCTAGCCAGAGTGTATGTGGCTTACACCACCCCTTAGGATGAGAATACTATGCCCTTTTAGGGTTTAGTTTACTATGCCTCTGTCTAGTAGTGACACAGAGATGACCCCAGGGTAAACCTATGATCTCCCATCCACTCGCCGAGATTTCTCTTGAATAGAGTCAGTGAGGGCTCTGCCTAACATGGACTGGGATTCTGTTCCAGAGTGTAGGGAGGCTCTGGGTTATGAATCTGTCCCTCCAGCACGTTCTATTTATTTCTGTGTTGAGGTTTAAGTCACTTGTTCTCGTGGCTCTGATGGATTTGGATTTTCTGAGGTGGAGCATGTCCATTAATTCAGGATTGGACATGGCCTTGTACGTCAGGCACAGATCACCTCTGAGTAGGCGGTATGCGACTGAATAGAGCTGGAGGTTTTTCAGTCGGGCAGCATATGACATATGTTTAAGACCCTTTATCCTCTTGGTGAGGAACTTTTGGGGTCTTTCCAACTGCTGCAGGTGTCTGGTGAGATACATCCCAAATGGGGCATTGTACTCAATCATTGGCCTGGTAAGAGAAGAGCACAGGGGCACAATAACCTCTCTTGATCTAGATGTGAAACCCTTCATGATAAGGTGGGCAATATAGAAGGTCTTCCTAACCACTTTTACTGTCAACCTGGGTCCCTAGGTCCCTGATTACCTCTTCCGTACTTAATGGATTACCACCTATGTGGTAATTTGTCGGTACCTTGTTTTTCCCAAAGGGTATGACTATACATTTTTTGGCGTTTAGCTTAAAGCCATGGCTCTGGCACCAATTATTCATTTCTATGAGGCCTCTCTGAAGGATGTTTGTGTCCGCTGGAGTATCAATTATGACGCCCAGTTTGCAGTCATCTGTGAACTTTGTCAGCCACAATCCTTCTATGTTTGCCTGTACCTCGGAAAAATAAATGCCGAACAAGAGGGGTCCCAGGACTGAGCCCTGTGGGATACCACTTGTGACTGGCTTAGAGTCTGACATAGCTCCAGCAACTCTGACCCTTTGGGTTCTGTCCTTGAGCCAGTTTGCAACCCATCTTGTGACATATGGGTTTACATTTAAGCTGGTGAGTTTGTCTATGATGCCCGAGTGGGGTATTGTGTCAAAGGCTTTTGCAAGGTCAAGGTAGGCTGTGTGAACTGCCTTACCCTCATCAATGGCCTTAGTGACTGTTTCAAAAGTCAACCAAGTTCAAAAGGCAGGATCTGCCCTTGACAAAGCCAAATTGGGTAGGATCCAATGTCTGTAGGTTCCCAATGTCTTTGTTTATGAGTTCCATAATGATTCTCTCCATAGCTTTGCAGACCAGGCTCGTCAGGCTTATGGGGCGGTAATTTCCAGGGTCCGTAGAAGCACCGCCTTTGTGAAGTGGGACCACTGTTGCCATATGCCACTCTTTGGGTACGTATCCTGTGGTAAGGCTAAGATTAAACAGCAGCCTTATGTGTGGGTTTAGTTCCTCTTGGAGTTCATGTAGCACACAGACCAGGACACCATCCGGTCACATTGATGATGTGTTTTTAGCTTTAGAGAGGGCGGCTCTCACCTGGGCATCTGAGATGTTAGGGAGGCTACACTCTGCTGGCATAGTTATTTCTCCTTTTGGGGGGGGGGAGGAGAAATTTGCACTGAACCTGTCTGCCAGAATGTTGGCAATGTCAGTGGGTTCAGTGTATTTTGTGTCATTTTGGACTAACTCTGAGCATATCTGTGAGTTTCCACCCAGGTTTCTAACATAGCTAAAGAAGGCCTTGTGATTGTCTTTTGTGTCATTTGCGATTTTTCTCTCAAAGTTGGCCTTGGATGATTTTATGAGTGATCGTAGTTTTTTGCTAGTACTGATCAGAGATGCCTTTCCTTTTAGGGATTTTGCTCTGTCATGTAGTAGCTTCCTCCTTCTGTTGTAAAGTTTGTTTATGGCTGGAGTCCACCAGACTGGTCGCCTGCCTTTGGGGGAATGGGTCTTGGTTTTATTTGGGATTGCATGATCCATGCATTCTTGAAGGTGCCCATAGAAGGCATTTGCAAAGGATTTAGCAGTGTGGGTTGTGGTTTCCACTGGCCCAGGGGCCTTGAAAGATACCACTTCAGTCTTAAGAAGTGTGAAGTTTGCTTTTGAGAAGTTCTTCACTGTGGTCATTTGTGCAGGTGGTGGGGCCAGGATGTGGATTTCCAGTGAGATTAATTTATGGTCTGATCTTACCAAAGAGGGATGTACTTCCGGTGTGGAGCATTTTGTCCCCATGTTTGTGATGATCAGGTCTAGTATATTGTCTCCTCTTGTGGGAATGGTGACTAGTTGTTCCATTGCATTTGAGTTTATGAATTCTAAGAACCTTTGGGCTAGGGTGTTGGGGCTTCAGTAATGTTCCCAGTCTATGTTTGGGTAGTTGAAGTCTCCCAAAATGATGGAGTGTCTTCAGGAAGGCTGTGTGAGGTTCCTGAGTTTGAGAGGGTGGTCTGTAGCATGCTACAAACTGTAAGGCAGTTTTGCCTATGGTTAGTTGCACCTGGATAGTCTCTGATGCTTCGTGCATTGCCACTAACCTGGAGGTGTGGGTATCTTTGATGAAAATGGATACTCCCCCTCCTTTTGTGGTTCTGTCCAAGTTTTGGGGCCGGAAAGCATGATATGAGGAAAACCTGATAGTGCTGGGGTGCTCTCAGGAGCCTTGAACCAGGTTTCAGTCACTGCACAGACATCGATGTTCTCCATACTGAGGAGGGCTTTGAGGGCATGCATCTTGAGGTTTAGACTTCTGGCATTGAGCAGCATTACCCTTAGTTTTTTTCCACTTGTGTTTTCTAGGGAGGTAGGTTTGTCATTTGAGCCTTGCCTAAAAAAGGCACTATGGGGGTGGCAAGAGCCTTGGCCAATATCCGGAAGCCCAGGGGTGACAGGTGCAAACCATCCTCAAGCAGCGTGGCTTGTCAAGCATGTCATCACAAGCAGACAGACACTGGATCCCCTTAGAATGACACCAGTAATTAAGCCAATTGTTAAAACTGATCATTTTGTCTTTGTACTGTGGCATCATTCTTGGTGAGGAAAAGATGCTGCTCAGGGTCAGGGTCATACCAGCCTGGGCTACATAATCAGAGAGCTCCTCTATGTCTCTTTTCATGTAGTCCAGAGAGGTACGTCTCAGGTCGTTCACACCTGCATGTACAATGACTGAGTCATATTTGTACTTGCTGTGGAGTGACCTGAGTGCTTGTGTTATGTGGCGGATTCTAGCTCCCGACAGGCAGCTTACTGTGACCCTCTCCTTGTTCAGTCTGGTGAGTGAGACGTCAGTGTGCCTGACTATGGAGTCACCTATTACAAGTGTGTCTGGTATGTTGTTTGGCCTTAAGGGCTGTGACTGTTTAGCACACTGACTTTGTGAACTATGTGTTGCATTTGCTATGTCTTGAGGTGGTGGTTGCTTGGGTGTCTGCTTTGGAGGCCTCTGTTGTTTTGGTAGATTTTTAATCAGCCTCGAGTATGTTTTTGTGTGTTTATGTGTTTGGTTTGCAGTTGTGATAGTTCTATGTGAGACTGGGTTTGTGGTGTGCGTGGTTACCTTCTCCTCCTGACTGGTCTTGCCAGTACTGAATTGAGAGAGCTCAGCCTCCAGTTTGGCTATATAGTTGCATCTCTCACATATATTTGTATTTGTTGGGAGGAGGAGAGGGTTGTCTGTGTACATGAGGCAATTGTAACATTGCCTCAAGATTCCCATATTCACCACCTGAACAGGAGAGGACGCTAGCAACTGACCCTTCGACATGCTAGAAATAGTGAAAAAGATTGCTGTGTAACTGAGTCAGAAAGGACCTATAGGGAAATGGGTACTCAACAGAATTTAGGTGAATGAAGTACTTTTCGTTTGTTTAAGAGTGCTTTACCTGTATACAAAATGCTTTAGGAGCAAGTGCTGAGCTTCTCAGATAGAGTATAGGCTGTTTAGATTGCAAGTAGAACAGTTCTAAGGGAAAAATTGAAGAGCAGACTTGGCGGAGCGAAAAAAAGTTTAACCTTGTTTAACCAAGTTTAACCTTGTTTAACCGGCGCTGCGCTATGCATCATCACAAGAAAGACATGCAAACGCGGATTTTAAGCAGTGAACTACAAAAGAGCTAGGAATGGTCCCAAACAACAAATTACTAACAGCTTCTTGTGCTGAGGTCACTTCCCCCAAGGATAGGTAGGCTGCTCAAGGCTCCCCACTCCTACTGGTGAGCAAAGAAACTATTATGCAAAATAAAAGGTAAAGAATGAAAAACAAAAGAAAGTAAGAAAAACAAGAGCAGTATTGAGAAATAGAAAAAGGTAATATAGAAGAAAGCAGGCTTAAGTATATATATATATATATATATATATATATATATATATATATATATATATATATATATATATATATATATATATATATTTACTAAATAAGTAGAAAGTTTGTACGTTATGATTCCATTTGTAGCCTGTGTTTTCAGATGTATTGTTTGTTAATAAGTTTTGAGAGTGATGTTTTTTATACTATTTTCCCCTTAAGCTTCTTACTAGATTTGTCAGCTGTAGTTATTTTACCATTAGCAGCTTGTCTTTTAGACTGGGTAAAGAAAGGTCCTTTTTTCTCCTATCTCAAGTAAGTTGCTTTTCCTCACGAAGGCTGATGCTTCCTCAAGAGAATTGAATATGATTCTGGCTGGAAACATTATCCAGGCTTTAATGTTGTCTTTTTTTAAGTCTTTAATAAGTGGGACACACACTTTTCTCTTTGTGATGACAGTGGAAGTGTAATCATTGTCAAATCTTATATTTTCCCATTGACTTGGACTGGATTTCCTGACGATGCAGCTCTTAGTATTGTCTTTGTCTTGTGTAGATAGTAATTTTACAATGATGGATCTCACAGCTGTTCAATTTTTTGATGCAGATGTATATGACTGGGACCTGTGGGCTCTCTCGATTCCGAAAGATAAAGCTTCAGGTAGGTTTAGTATTTTTGGAAGCCAATCATTTAGGGAGAGAATCATATTATTTCCTTCCATTTTCTCTGGAACTCCATAGATCCTAATGTTGTTTCTTCTGGTTCTACACTCTAGGTCTTCCACCTTTTCTAGTAACTGGTTATTTTGTTTTAGTAAAAAGGTTTATCTGGTTGTCATTTTCCATTTGCCTGCCATCTATTTCACTTACTGATTCTTCTATAGCTGCTATTTGCTCAAAGTGAATAGTAATAATTTCCTTTAAGTCATCAATTTGCTTTTTTTTTTTGCTTTCTTTCTTCATATTTTCCATAATCTTCTCTAAATTATCCATCTTTATAGAAAGGTCTAGAATACTGCTGATTGTTGTTTGAAGTTCCTTTTTTATAGTGCTATCTTGTAGAGATCTCTTTGAGTGACTCATAGCTGTTTCAGTCTGTAACTGGTGACAGACCTTCTGACAGGTAATATGTTGGTAAATAATTGAAAACAATAATATTTCATCTGATAAAGTTGTTCACAATATCAAGATAAGTAGTTGTGGAAAAATTATTCATTGTTTGTTGAGTTAAAATAGAAAAATCCTGTCAGAAAAAATAATTTCAGACAGAGCATTAAGAAAATGCAGCTAACTCCTTGGCATCTTGGCCACACCTCCTTCAGCTGTGCACTAGTTTAACTGTTTAAATGTATATATTTTAACAATAGAAACTGGTGTACAGGAGGTTAACTTCAGAAAAACTTCAGCTGTTTTTCTGGTCAACCTTCTGTACACCAATGTCTACTGTTAAAATATATACATTTAAACAGTTAAAATAGTGCATGTACATTTCTGTTCTATTCCAGTAGGGCACACTGTGGTTACATTTCAAACAGCACTTTGCAAAAATCTTTTCAACACAAACTTCTGTACTAGCAGTTTGATATACATATGACATACAGTTCTAATACATTTGTAACACAAGCATCTTATATAAATCATCTTGATATTCACAAAAGACATAATTATTTTCAAAATTCCAGATAGCTGTACTGTCAGTATCCTCCTTTGTCACAGTGATATTGGTGTATGCCTTCCATAAATAGTTGTGCATAGTATGACTGTACATGTGTTTGTGTGTGCATATAGTCGGCTGAATACTGACACAGAAATTTACCTTTGAGAATTGAGCATTAGGTGATTTACTATCAATGTGCTGCAATGATGCTCACAGGAGTGTCTGTTGCTCCATAATGAGCAGGGTGGCTGACATACACCAGAGTTTCTTTATTTGACATTTGCCTGACAGTATGTGTGCATGTGATTGTAATGTTTAGCTTACTTGGCTATGCATATTGATGTGACATGATTGCACATTACCGTTCATGCGTATTTTATACATGTCCATTAGTGTGGACATTAACAATCCATCTGGCCATTTGATATATATTTTCCATTTGTTTAAATGTATGTTTGTGTCACTTCTACAGTACCCTATGTGCTTTACTCATGCAATTGCATTGTGTCAACTAACCGTGTCCTGCTTTACCCTGATTTTGTCTCAGGTTGTCCACCTTCTTTCCACCTTCATATTTCCCTAGTATTTTTTGCAGGTAAGTTTGCCTTTGATAAAACTACTGTCCATTGCCATTTATTAATCTGACACAGTGAACGTATGCCACATGTCTGCCCATTGTACAATGCAGGACAAGTGCACACAGGTTGCTGGCTGGCTAATGCTTGCAATACTTCCTTGTTCTCATTATACTTGTGTGTTATCCACTGTAGTTTTTTTCACATCCATGTGCACAACTTGTTATATTCATTATGATTTACTGTTACGTTTTTAACATATTATTACATGTCATTGGTGTATGTATATATATATATATATATATATATATATATATATATATATATATATATATATATATTGGCCTTGATTTCATGTACATTCCAAATATTTCACTGATTCACATACATACATACACATGTAAACATGTGTTGCCTTTGACATGGTGTATGTGTATAACAGACACACACACACACACACACACACACACACACACACACACACACACACACATACACAGTTTCCATTACATGTTTGTTTGGGTTGTGTACACTTACTTGTGTGAGTAGCAGCCTTTGTTAGTCTTCTGCAGTACTTCTGTTTGGCACTGTGCTTGGTTGTTTGCCTTTCACAAGCATGTTCTAGGTTTAGTTCTGTACTCTGGTGTTATCTACATTTGTTAGACCTGCATTTACTTGTCTGTGATGTTGCTTGGCTTATACTTGCAATGCTGGCAGGCTACTTGGATTTGTGTTTATTTATCCAGTTTGTACTATGATCCTTATTTATTATCCTAAAACACGCATTTTCCATTGGTCATACACATGCAGGTATGACTGTCACACAGTTTGTGATATGTGGTGGCATGATAGTGCATAGGTAGATTTGTTTTCCTGCATTTCACCATGACTGGTATACATCTCCACCCTGTTTGTCAACTTTCCATTGTCCACGTTTTGCAGTGTGCTTTCTTTGTAACTTTCCTGTCCTTACTGTTTCTTTACAATGTTTGTTTGCCTTGTGTTGTGCTATTTGTTATATGGGTATACCTGCTGTGATCAGCTTTACCTCCTCTAGCCCTATCTTGTACATGTTATATTCATGGTTGTCTGAGATGTTTCTATGTGTACCCCTGCAAATTTATGTTATGAATGCCATGTGGCTTACTTTGGGATACTTTGCATTTTTAATGTGTGCATGTGTGTGTGTGTGTGTGTGTGTGTGTGTGTGTGTGTGTGTGTGTGTATGTGTGTGTGCGTGTGTGTGTGTGTGTGTGTGTGTGTGTGTGTGTGTGTGTGTGTATGTGTGTGTGCGTTCCTTTTTTTGGCTATGACACTGGAGATAGTTACATTCCATAGTTGTGAGTAACCTTAATGCACAGATTGTATTATATTTCTAAATAACTCTCACAATTTTTGTATTGTGATCATCTTTCCATTTGTTTGGTAATGTACAACATTATTGGACAACCATTCCTTATAATTATGGATTACATGAGCATTTCTATGGTGTGCCATTGGAACTGCTATACTCCATTGTGCGCTGAAGTATTCTGAGTTTCTTGTTGTACATCAGCATATTACAGAGTTATCTACAAATGTCATGTTTCTTACAAGTATGTACCAAGTGCTCATGGGAGACTGAATAATATGCTAATCATAACTGTTTTGTTACTTTCATTTTTACCAGAATGACAACATATTTTATAATAGCCTACAATACTGGGCACTACAGCTACTAATACTGGTTAGGAGTATTAGATTACCAAATTTTATAGTTAACATGTGTGTGCACTGTAATTGAATTACTAATATTTCTGAATGAATATCAACTCTGTCTTACTCTTTGTAGTACACTGTTCAATTTATTTATTTATTTATTTATTTATTTATTTATTTATTTAAATTTGTTGACCGGGAGTGTCCGACTGGACGTAGGTCCATTTTCAGCGGAGGCCCGGGGAGAAAAGCTCCACAGTTAAAATAAACAGACAGTATTTACATTGGATTACATAGTGATTAACAATTTTCATAGCAATTACTTACAACATATTTACAGATGAAGAACATAGTACATCAGTAGACAACTAGAATCTTTATCTGTGAAGTGCATACCAGACATTAACAAATGTTACAAGAAGAAGAAGTTTGTGCTGTATAATAAGTACTGGCTTATGAGCATCTGAGCTTGCTATAATCAAGGTAGTTAGTGCAGTGGAAAGAAAGGTAGTGGTTGGATGGGGTGGATGATATTAGAGTGGGAGTTGCAAGGGCATAGCCAGCATGTTTTTAGTTGCACTTTTAGTAAAGTTTTGAAGTGGGTGCATGATGGTACGGAGGTAATTGTGAGTGGGAGTGAGTTCCATAATTTGGCTATGGCACAAGAGAATAGTGCATAGGTTCATAGGTTCATAGGTTCATACTAGGCTATCTGCCCTAGGGCATTTATAAGCCTAGCCAGAGTGTGTATGACTTTCGCCACCCATGTTAAATTAATTTTGCTATGCCCTTTTTCAAGGTTAGTATACTGTGCCTCTGTCTAACAGTGACACAGAAGTGATACCCGGGGTAAACCTACAATCTCCCATCCACTCATCAAGATTCCTCTTGAAGAGAGTCAATGAGGGACTCTGCCTAACCTGGACTGGGATTTTATTCCAGAGTGAAGGGAGCCTCTGGGTTATGAATCTGTCCCTCCAGCATGTCCTATTTATTTCAGTGCTGAGGTTCAATTCCATCGAGCGCGTATCTCGATGGGATTTGGATTTTCTGAGGTGCAGCATGTCCATTAATTCCGGGTTGGACATGGCTTTATACATCAGGCACAGATCGCCTCTGAGCAGGTGGTATGCCACTGAGTAGAGCTGGAGTTTCTTTAACCGGGCAGCATACGGCATCTGTTTGAGCCCCTTGATCCTCTTGGTGAGGTACTTTTGGGGTCTTTCCAGTTGCTGCAGGTGTCTGGTAAGGTACATCCCAAAAGGGGCATTGTACTCAATTATGGGCCTGATGAGGGATGAGTAAAGAGGCACGATGAACTCTCCTGATCTAGATGTGAATCCCTTCATGATTAGGTGGGCTATATAAAATGTTTTTCTAACCACTTTGGCCACATGGTTGTCAAATGAGAGATTGCTATCAACTTGGGTCCCCAGGTCCCTAATTACTTCTTCTGTACTTAATGGATTACCGCCAATGTGGTAATTTGTGGGCGCTTTGTTTTTCCCAAAGGGGATGACTATACACTTTTTGGCATTTAGCTTGAGGCCATGGTTCTGGCACAAGTTGTCTGTTTCTATGAGGCCCTTTTGGAGGATGCTTGTGTCAGCTGGAGAGTCTATTATGGCGCCCAGTTTGCAGTCATCTGTGAACTTGGTCAGCCACAGTCCTTCCATGTTGGCCTGTACCTCCGAGAAATATATACCGAACAAGAGAGGCCCCAGGACTGAGCCTTGTGGGACGCCACTTGTAACTGGTTTGGAGTCTAACATGGCTCCAGCTATTCTAACCATGTGGGTTCTGTCCTTGAGCCAGTTTGCAACCCATCTAGTGACATAGGTGTTTATATTTAAACTGGTGAGCTTATCTATAATGCCCGAGTGGGGTATTGTATCAAAGGCTTTTGCGAGGTCCAGGTAGGCTGTGTGGACCACCTTCCCCTTGTCAATGGCCTTGGTGACTGTTTCAAAGAAATCGACCAGGTTCAAGAGGCAGGATCTGCCCTTAACAAAGCCAAACTGGGTAGGATCCAGTGTCTGCAGGTCCCCAATATCTTTATTTATAAAGTCCATGATGATCCTTTCCATAGCTTTGCAGACCAAGCTAGTGAGACTTATGGGGCGATAGTTTCCAGGATCCATTGAGGCACCACCTTTGTGGAGAGGGACCACTGTTGCTGTACGCCACTCTTTGGGTACATATCCTGTAGTAAGGCTGAGATTGAACAGTAGTTTTAGGTTTGGGTTTAGCTCTTTTGGAGTTCATGTAGGACGCAGCCCGGGACACCGTCTGGTCCCATTGATGCTGTGTTTCTTGCTTTGGAGAGGGCAGCTCTTACCTGAGCATCTGAGATGTCAGGGGGGCAGCACTCTGCTGGGATAGATATTAGCCCTTTTGGTGGGGGGGGAGTTTGCGCTGAACCTGTCAGCTAGGATGTTGGCAATGTCTGTGGGTTTGGTGTATTTTTTGTCATTTTGGACTAATTCTGAGCATATCTGGGAATTCCCACCCAGGTTCCTAACATAACTAAAGAAAACCTTGTGATTATCCTTAGTGTCCTGTGCAATTTTTCTCTTGAAGCTGGCCTTAGATGATTTTATGAGTGCCCGTAGTTTTTTGCTAATACTGATCAGAGATGCCTTCCCTTTTTGGGATTTTGCTCTATCATGTCGTAGCTTCCTCCTTCTATTGTATAGTTTGTTTATGGCTGGGGTCCACCAGACAGGACATCTGCCTTTGGAGGATTGGGTCTTGGTTTTGTTTGGGATTGCATGATCCATGCATTCCTGAAGGTGTTCATAGAATGCATTTATAAAGGATTTTGTGGTCTGGGCCATATTATCCACAGGCCCAAGGGCTTTGAAGGATTCCACCTTGGTTTTGAGGAGTGTGAAATTTGCTTTAGAGAAGTTTTTCACTGTGGTTTTCTGGGCATGGGGTGGGGTTGGGATGTGAATATCCAGTGAGATTAGTTTATGGTCTGATCTTACCAGTGAGGGATGCACTTCTGGTCTGGAGCATAGAGTCCCCATGTTGGTGATGATCAGGTCCAGTATGTTTTCCCCTCTTGTGGGAGTGGTAACAAGTTGTTCCATAGCATTTGAGTTTATAAATTCTAGGAACCTTTGGGCTAGGGTGTTGGAGCTAGAGTAATGCCCCCAGTCTATGGTTGGGTAGTTGAAGTCACCCAATATAATGGTGTTTGGAGAGACCTTCATATTTTCCAGTGTTCTCAGGAAGGCCGAGTGGGGTTCCTGGGTTTGGGAGGGTGGTCTGTAGAAGGCTATAAACTGGAAGGCAGTTTTACCCACTGTTAGTTGCACATGGATAGTCTCTGATGCTTCGTGCTGTGCCACCAACCTGGAGGTGTGGGTATCTTTGACGAATATTGATACTCCCCCTCCTTTTGTGGTTCAGTCCAAGTTTTGGGGCCGAAAAGCATGGTATGAGGTATAACCTGGTAGTGCTGGGGTGCTCTCAAGAGCCTTGAACCAGGTTTCTGTTACTGCGCAGATATCGATGTTCTCCATGCTAAGGAGAGTGTTGTGTGTGTGCATCTTGAGGTTTAGACTTCTGGCATTGAGTAGCATTACTCTTAGTTTCTTATCCCTTGTGATACTTATGGAGGTGGGTTTGTCTTTTGACCCTTGCCTAAAAAAGGCACTATGGGGGTAGCAAGAGCCTTTGCCAATATCCGAAATCCCAGGGGTGACAAGTGCAAGCCGTCCCTAGCGAAGCATCGTGGCTTGTCGAGCATGTCATCCCAGGCTGACAGGCATTGGATCCCCTTTGAATGACACCAATACTTAAGCCAATTGTTGAAATTGATAATCTTGTCTTCTTACTGTGGCATCATTCTTGGTGAGGGTAAGATGCTACTCAAGGTCAGGGTCATACCGGCCTGGGCTACATGCTCAGAGAGCTCCTCTATGTCTCTTTTCATGTAGTCCAGGGAGGTACGTCTCTGGTCATTCACACCAGCATGGACAATGACTGAGTCATATTTGTACTTGCCTTGGAGTGACCTTAGTGCTTGTGTTATGTGGCGGATCCTAGCGCCAGACAGGCAGCTCACCATGACCTTCTCCTTGTTCAGCCTGGTGAGTGGGACATCAGTGTGCCTGATGATAGAGTCACCTATTACAAGTGTATCAGATGTGTTGTTTAGCCTTAAGGGCTGTGACTGTTCGGCACAATGGCTTTGTGAGCTATGTGTTGCACGTGTTTTGTTTTGGGGTAGCAGTTGCTTGGGTGTCTGCTTTGGAGGTCTCTGCTGCTTAGGCAGATTTTTATTTAGAGCCTCCAAGTATGTTTTTGTGTGTTTATGTGTTTGGTTTGCTGTCGTGGTAGGTCTATGTGAGACTGGAATTGTAGTGAGTGTGGTTTTCTTCTCCTCCTGACTGGTTTCGCCAGTACTGAGTTGAGAGAGCTTAGCCTCCAGTTTGGCTATATGGTTGCATCTCTTACATGTGTTGGAATTTGTTGGGAGGAGGAGAGGGTTGTCTGTGTACATGAGGCAGTTGTAACATTGCCTCAAGATTCCCAGATTCACCAGCAGAGTTATTGGCTTTAGTGATCTGCAAGTGATTTTTGCTGCTGGATCTTAGTGGTCTGGTGGTGCGATAGGGTTGGAGTAGATTCTGGAGGGATGGGACATTTAGTGGATGGTTTACTAGTTTGTGGGCAAGTGAGAGTTGATAGCAGTGAAGGAGGTGAGGGAGTTCAAGCCAGCCCAGTTCAGCAAGTGAGAGATAGTGGTGACTACGGTAGGATGCCCCTGTGACAAATTTGGCGATTTTGTTGTAGCAGGTCTCTAGCTTGTTTAGATCACATTGCCTTAGGTTGGTATATATCGTACATGCATACAGTCATACTTTTTAGACTATCACATATTAGTAGATATTAGCTGTATGTATATCCGGGAATTACCATGCTACACAGTTCTGTCTAAAATGTTCAAAATAATATTTTAAGTCCAGATAGTGGGCCAGTCTACATATTCTTATCAGCCAAAATCTTTACTCAAAGAGCAGAAAATACATTGGAATATTACTAATCAACAATATCATATACAGAATGAATAAATAAGATTCAATCTAGATATGGTAAGATTAAAAAGATTCAATCAGCGCACATAGACATAAAAAACTACAAAACATTATGTACATAATAGACAGGGCAATCATGCATAAAATACATAGGCATACATTCCTCTCTCTCTCTCTCTCTCTCTCTATATATATATATATATATATATATATATATATATATATACATCAGAGATACACATATAAAGTGCCACATTATGAAGCCAAGAAAAGTTTCTTAAATGTATTCTATTACCTATAATATGGGGTGGTAAGTTACCTAAACATTATTCCAATCAAAAGTCCAGGCAACCAAAAACACCACAAGAACAATCCTTTAATAGGTAAAAAGCAGAAATACACAACCACGGTTAAGTGCATTCATCATCTATGTAGACCTCTTCAGAACTGTGAATAATTTTAAAAACCTTGTTGTTTAAAATATGTGAATGAAACAGCTAATCGTGCACATCTCCCCACCAGAACCAATCAAGGAGCAGCTTGATCATAATAAGTTTTAAAGGTACAGCCCAGTAAACATTACACTTGCCAGTGACAGGAATGAAAAAAAATAATAAAAGAAAACGTCTACACTAACTCATTAATACTGAAAAATCTCAAGTTTTAAATATTTTATATACAGGCAGCTCTTTGCTTATGTTCACTTGAAATAGAAATGTTGGTAAAACAAAAATGCATTGAACAAGAAGCTTTACCAACATGTTTACAGTGTTAAAATGACAACAAGAGTGCCTTAGCTGGACACGTTCATAGCTGTGCCAGTTTCAACAAATTTAAGCTTTTCATATTAGAGCAAGTAGAGGTGAGTGCCTTTCCTGGAAACTGGTATAACAGGTTGTGCCATCATGAGATGATTTGGCAGCTTAAACAAGATGCAGCTTCCTCTCCAGGTTTGAATGATAACGTTTCTATTTTGAGTGAACTTAGGAGAAGAGCTGCCTATATATAAAACATATAAAACTTGAGATTTTTCAATATTAACGACTTAGGTTATATGTTTTCTTTTATTATTTTTTCATTCCTGTCACCGGTAAGTGCAACATTTACTGGGCTGTATCTTTAGAACTTAGTTTGAGCAAGCTGCTCCTTGATTGGCTCCGGTGGGGAGGTGTACATTATCAGCCGTTTCATTCATGTATTTTAACCTACAAGGTTTTTAAAATTAATCACTGTTCTGAAGAAGTCTACAGAGATGACAAAAGTGCTTAACCGTGGTGTGTGCTTTTGCTTTTTACCTATTAAAGAATTGTTCTTGTGACATTGTCGTCTTCTTGGATTTTTGTTTGGAGTTTTTACAATATTTGGGTCCAGTTCCAGGTAAATGGTCATTTGTTACTAAACATTATTATGGTAGCACTTACAGGCACATTCCTGGCTGGATTTCATGAAACTTGAAGAAGCTATTAGCAGACAACACAGCATTCTGAAGGAAGACTTCAGCACACCTACTGTGGATGCTGTTGAAGAAATAATGCTGAAGACAGTCTGACTACTTAGCTATACAGAATAGGATAATTATGGATACTGCACAAGCCAGTCTGATTCCAAAATATTTCGTGCACACACATTTCAACATAAATGCAACAAACTGCCATGCCAACTTAGTTTCGGAACTCCTCTGCATATGCTTTATGGACCCACAGGAATGAAATCTATAGCAAAAGAACAAAAAAGAAAACATAAAAATGCAACCTGCTCTTAATGAACTGCAACAGGCTGCAGTGACACAATTCATAAATGAGACTGTGGCTGTACACCCTAGAAAACAGCAAGCTAGACTCAGAGCAAGGCTGCAACTAAACCAGTTGTTTGACCAGCAAATAATTGAAAGGTACTGTCTTGACCGACAGCAGGTGCAGACTGCCTGCAACATGTGTTATCCACAAATATCTGTGCAGACTCTTCTAGGAAACCCTATCCCCCCTTGAAACCAAAATGTGTCTCAGCCTGGGTGTACTATCATCTGGAATATTAAAGTGACACATGGGGGATGCTGTGTGAGTGTCACAGACAGCTTCCAGCTGCAAGCTAGCAAAATTCCTGGACAAGCAGCAAGGTGGATGACTGCACTCACTTTCCATCCACCCCCATGGAGTGGAGAACTGTAATGCACCACCTCTATAAAATTACAAACTTCCCTAATGTACCCAGCACAATAGATTGCATACACTTACTTATCAAGCCACCAGTACATCCTGAAGTAGACCAATACATAAACAGAAATGGCTGGCCATCCATCAACTACCAGGCTGTGTGCGCAACAGATGGCAGTATAACAAACATCATGGCAACATACCCTGGGAAGTGTCAATGATGCAGCCATTTGGAGGGAAAGTGGACTGAGGGCTGCATTCCTGCAAGGTGAAATACCTGAGGGAATACTACTGGATAAGTACATGAGCACAGATTGGATGAAAGCCAGGAATACCCCTCACAACAATATCCATTCATACCAAATGTGTTTTCATTCCCCACAATTGGTTACTGTGGTTATCCACTTGAGCCATCATTAATGCCCCATACAGAGATGCCTGAGGCCTACTACTTACTAATGGACACATATAAGTCAAATAAGTCTCTGCTGTCACATTTATTTATTTATTTATTTAGTTAGTTAGTTATTTGTTTGTTTGTTTGACATTTGTTAACTGGGTTAGTCCATCTGAGCCAATTGCCTCTTTTCAGTGGAGACCAGAGGAGAAAAGCTCCAGCAATGCAAACATAAAAAGATAACACAGTAGGCGACATACATAACTCAAGATAAAGAGTGCAGCAATACAACATAAGCAAAAATGACATATGCAATAATCAGGTGAAATGAATTACTGTAATAAAAGTAAAACAAAATGAAGTAAAATACACCTAGTACATTTAAGTATTTATAATAATGACATATCTTTCCCAAGTAGCATAATGCAGTTTTGCCTAGTGAGCAGATTAGTCACTGAATTATTAGATGTAGACAGGATTTGAAAAGAAAAAGAAAGGAAAATGCAGATTATGATGCATGTTAAGGTAA
The DNA here is from genome assembly GCF_019279795.1 of Protopterus annectens. NCBI lineage: Eukaryota > Metazoa > Chordata > Ceratodontiformes > Protopteridae > Protopterus > Protopterus annectens. The sequence goes on along the minus strand of NC_056732.1, from coordinate 1,160,081,343 downwards.
TTCCTGTACAAATATCCTACCTTTTACTTCCTTACTGTACCATGTGATTAAATACAAGGCTATACCATAATATTATTATTAAACAATGTACTCCAGGTTCTGGACTTACCTTGTAAATGCAGCAGTTGCCACAGTGTTACTTCAGAGCTGACTCTGTCTGAAGCAAGCAGTACACAACCAATATATGGGAAGGTAAAGGTTGTGTGAGTTGCCTAGCATCAATGTTAATATATGTATGCAAGTCGGAAAAAGGTTTTAGGCCCCTAGGTGGTGTATGAGTGTGCTATGTGTTGTCTCTTAGCTAATGCAAAGGCATACAGAGCATACATATGTCTGCCTACACCCTCAGCAGCTGGTGGTTCCCCCTCAGACTCCTCATCTTCCTATGACTGTAGTAACCTTGGTTTTGGTGGTGGGATGTGTGCCCCTTCCCCTTGCTGATCCGGCTGCAGCTGTTTCCTCAGGAATATGTTGTGTAGCATGGCACATACTGTGAATATTTCTGTACATGTCCATGGATTATACTGCAGGACTCCCCAGTTGTATCTAGGCACTGGAACTTTGACTTCAGCAGCCCAAACACATGCTCTGTGACATTTCTGGTTTGAGCATGTACCTCATTATGGTGTTCTTCAGTGGGTGTATGCACATTTCTGATGGGTGTCATCAGCTATGGCTCCAATATATAGCCTGCATTCTCCAGTAAATGGCCCTGTGGGATACCCCCCCCCCATCCAGTATGCATCTGGTCCAGTTGGGAGGTGTGCCATATATGTGACTCATGTTAACTGCTAGGGTTGCCAGCACAGATGTTCAAGATGATTCCCTTGGCATTACACATGACATGGCAGTTGATAGAATGGTATCCTTTTCTGTGAATGTAGAGCCTACCCTGTTCCCTAGGTGGTGCCTTAATTTCTACATGAGAGCAATCTATGGCACCCAATACTTCATAGTAGTGTGCTACTTGGTAGAACTGTTGCATATTCCTGGCCTCTCTTCAGAGCTATGGGGAAATATATGAGTTCACTGGCATGTTGGAGCACAACATCCAGGAAATGGTAGAGGATCTTGGATGTTGATGCCTGTAACACCCCCATCATGTCCTCTGTTGGTCTCTGAAAGGTACCTGTAACTAAGATTCAAAAGGCTGCACATACCTTATTTTCCACTGGGATGGGTTCCTCTTGGTTCACTCTGGCTTTTAGTTGAGGGAGGCAGAGGCTGCAGAGTTCCTGTAATGTGTCCATATCCACCCTACAGTGCTCTGCAATGTTCACTTCATCTAGGTTATGATAAGTTAAATGTGGTCTGAAAACTCTTCTCCTTCTCAGCCTAGGCCTATTGGCCGCAGCAGCATTGGCTTCAGCCTCTAGCATGTACAAATGGATTAAAGCAGCAGTAGCCCCTAACATTCTGCCTGTATAGACCTTCATGCCTGTACTCCAAACATTTTGACATCTGCAGGAAAAACCAGCATGGAGTCTATGTGAATGCTTTACAGCTTATTGAATAGCTCCACCATGCTGGACTGGCTGATCGGCATGCAATTCAGCATCTATGAAACACAGAGAAAGACAGATGCAATCCACTGATAATCTATACTATTATAATAAGGCAAACATGTCGCTAGCCAAACTGATGGTGGTTAGAGTTTTATGTTTGGAAGACTGCAAAAACAATTTTTCATCAGGATATTTCTGTACAGAGGAGTACTGAACTTCAGCAGGTATGCTCCCATTTTGTCACCTACATACTGCATATGCTGGAATGCATTTAAGAATAATGTGAAGCAACGGCTTTTACACTTTTATCTGTATCCATTAGTTAGAAGTGTACTGATGGCATGGGCATGCATGTTTGTCAAGCCATTTCAGAGGTACACGACTGACAACACATGAAAATGGAATGCTGTGTGATAAATATGTACAGACATTTCAACAATGTTTTGATAGCAAAATGGGTCATTTGCCTGTTCTTTTGTGTGTGTGTGTGTGTGGGGGGGGGTGCTGTGTGATAAATATTTATTTATTTATTTTATTTATTTCAGTTTGTTAACCGGGAAGTCCACTGGGCAAAGGTAGCCTGATTTCAATGGAGGGCAGAGGAGAAAGGCTCTAGACAGAAAAACAATATTAAAATATATTCCAAAGTGATAACTAGTACAGCATATAAGAACAACATATTAACTAAAAATAATTCAAATATAAGAACTGTCAACCACTTATAAGATATTTACAAGAACAACAAATTAATGCTCATTTAGTACATCGTAACTGTAGACAAACAAATTTAAGCAATGGCAGAGTTTTGAGTAGGATAAGATAGAGATCGATGTCAGGATTCAGGTAGGATGAGTGCAGGAGCATGTACAAATGATTCAGAAACAGGCCATTTGAAAGCACTTTTAGCATTTCAATGATGATTTCTTAGCAAAATGGGTCATTTGCCTGTTCTTTTGTGGGGTGCTGTGTGATAAATATGTACAAATGTTTCAGGGACAGGTCCTTTGATAGCACTTCTAGCATTTCAAAGATTTTTTTTAGCAAATTGGGTCATTTGCCTGTTCTTTTGTGGGGGACTATGTGATAAATATGTACAAATTTATTTATTTTTTTACCATTTGTTTAATGGGAAAGTCTGACTTGGAACAATGCCAATTTTCAGCAAAGGCCCAGGGAGAAATACTCCAGACTCATGTCTTTGTAACTGGGGAGGAAACCATAGTACCCGGGAAAACCCACGCAAATGCAGGGAGGACATACAGACTGCACAGAAGTACTTAAGCTGAAAAGCAAACCAGAGAACATCTTGCTGTGAAGCAGTAAGGCTACCACTGCACCACTGCGCCATAGTCTCTTGGGAGCAAATGTTTCAGGAACAACTCCTTTGATAGCACTTTTAGCTTTTCAAAGATGTTTTGCTATCAAAACAGGTAATTTGCCTGCTCTTTTGTGTGAGGGGGTGAATTATTGTTATGGCACAAATAAGAATGGACTGTTCTTTTAGGGGGGAGCAAAGGTGAGTTAGTGTTATGGCATAAAGAAGGATATGTTGCTGTTGTTTCTGCCCTTGTTTTGCACTCTGCTGTTGTTAGTATTTCATATCTGTAGACTGTTTTATGTTACTCCAGTGCACAGTTGTGACTGTCTACCTTTTCTGTTTTATCTAGAAACAGTCATTTTGTAGTTATGTGATACTTATGTGTATTAAACTTAAGTTGTCTTTTAGGACACCTACAAGTATGCCAATCAGGCATATCAATCCATGTAGACCCCCTTTCACCGATGTGGAAAATCAAATAATTGTGGACAGGTTTCAGCAAAATTGTGCTTCCCTCCTGGAAAAGGGAAAGGGTGATATGGTATGCTGGATGCAAATATGGTAGCAAATTGTCCAAAATGGGAATGCCATGGGCAGCCACAGCAGAACATAACAAGAGATGCACCACAGGGACATTGACATAATAACTACTGCATGCATGCAAGCAGCTGCAGTGGTCCATGACCAAATGGCTAACACTGACAGCCTGCTAGGGAACCCCTACTAATCCCTCAATGAACAGATCCTGGCCAATATCAGAGAGCCAGATAGCTCACAGGAGACTGCAAGACAGCATGTACTGGATGTGGGAACAACATCTTCCAAGACAGAAAGACCTTTCCAGGAGGAGCTTCCAGATAGGCTTTGTTATCTGAACAGTTGAATACTGTTGTATCATAAAATAATTGAGATTAATTTTGTGTCCCATGTCTTTTTTTGGGGGTTTGATAATTGATACAGTTATAAGCTTAGGTTGGAGTTGTCAGCCATGTTCTTCTTGAAATTAGACTTAATGCACATATAAAGAGGTAAATGTATTTCCCTCTGTGTTACTGGTAATTGTGATGATGTTGCCCTTACCTCTTGTTTAACTTCTTCCAGGAACATCTGGAGTACAGCTCAGTATGTTTTCTGCAGATGGTTAGCCAAGTATTTTCATGTCAGTACTGCTGAGCAATTTAAAGAAATACTGTAGTGTGTGATTTTGATCTCAGGCCTGTTGTTTGTGTTGCTGTACTGTCTATAATAGTGGCAGCACTGTTAGTTTGTTAGCATATATTGCACTTTAGTACTGCAGGTATTAATGTATTCATGTGTTTCTTGCTTTTTATCACAGGTGATCATGAAAGTGGAAGTGTGGGCCCTATGCCAATTGATGTCAGTGTATCAGTAGACTTTGATGATGATGGCTAAACAGAGGCAAAGTTGGGGGGGGGGTGCAGAGGTTGAATCTGAAACTCAGGTTGATATACAGACATCCCCTGCATTTACATCGGACACAGAATGTAGGCCTCTGGCTACCCAGTCCACTGAGCCCAAATATATTGGACAGGTAGAGAGAAAGGACATTGATCAGGGAAGTGTAGCTACTGTGACTTCAGTGCCTGTTGGGTCTGGCCATAGCCAAAATGTGGGCAAGGTGACACACAGGAGGATTGATAGTGGTGCTTGGGCAGAGCCTGATGTGCTTCCTCCATCTGGTATAGGTGTCACTTCCCATGCCACTCAAAGTACATTTAAGGCCATCACTAAGGTGCAGGCACATTCCCATAGCTGCTGCAGACAAATGCTCAGGGTTGTGGATGTGGTACCATTTGACATACATTACTTCTTTCACTGGGTTGTCGATTCACTGGATCAGATGAATGACATGTTGAAATGAGGGGTGTCTGTGATGGACTGAGGGGTGTCTGTCATGGAACAAGTAGTGTCTGTGATGGAATGTCTGCTGGGAAGGGAATGGCATCCTTGTGGGCATAGGTCAGCCACATTTTCTACTGTCAGCCAATGTGGCCATGCCCAATCATGCCCCTATCATGGCAGTATGTCCACTGCTCCATCAGTGAGTGTGCTGTCCACACCTACATATGGCAGGCCATGGGGTTGTGGTCCTTGGCATCCCTGTGAAGGGACCTTGTCCAGCAGACATTGGTCACATTCTGATAGCAGCACTGTATCTGGCCTTGTGCATGGAGGTGCCAGTACAACTCCTGGCAGAGCCAGTTCTAGTGGTATAGGATGACAACAATGAACTTCCACCACCACCATGCATGGCTTACACCTGTCTGACAGACCTAGACATAGAGCTAGCACAGAGCTTGGCTGTGATCATGTAAACACTCACACACCAATTTCACCTGGTGGACCCCTACAGACACACACACAATAGTTAGTCATTTGTCTCACTGGCCATTTTTTGTTTTATTCCAAAGTCTGCCTTCTTCTCCTTCTTACTGACACACACTCACTGACATTTTGTGTTAGTCTAGGCTTCCTACCCCCCCACACAACACAATGTGCAAGTGATGATAACTGTGCCATATCCCTGTTTTCTATCTTTTATATTCAGGGATACAAAAGCTGTGCCTGATGCTCAGGATGTGTAGCTAACTTAGTGATTAGTATATCTGCATTTGTGTTGAACTGCTCTTTGCACATTTGACTTACATTGGCCTTGGAAAGTTAGACAGTTGATAGCATCACAATTTCACAACTGTATAGTGAATGCTCTTGTAAGGGTTGTGAAGTCAGAAATTGCAATGTGTATCATTACTTTCTAAGTTCTCTCTTTAATGATTTTCCAGGACAAACGTATGGTGCACATCATAAAGCATGCCATCATATTCAGATCTTAGGATTGCACTGTACTCAAACCTCATCAGAAGAGTAATACAGTATAATGCTCTCTTCTGCATGTACCTCAACAGATAAATGCAGCAGCTGGAGAGACCACAGGGCTTTCTCAGCAAAATAACACAGGACCTACAAACCAAGCCATGATGTAGGTGGATAGATTAAAAGCCATGACATTTTGTATAGGATGAGGTGACATCTGCCTGCCCTCCAGGCCAGTGCCTGACCATGCCCTTGTGGAATAATGGCATATCCAGATACCTGATATAGCTGATGACATCAGCAGACTGTTGAGAATATGGTAATAACAGTGTCCCACATGGTATGGTAGAAAGCTCTCTGTAAGTCAAGCAAGAACACACACACACACACACACACACACACACACACACACACACACACACACACACACTTGATTGCAGTGAGAATATCTAAGTACACAGATGCCAGAACACAGTACTTAATGCAAATGCCACAACACAAGTCTGACTTTTGCACAACTGCAGCTGAACCTTTTAGTATGTGACATCAGCAGCACATGTGTGAGACAAGATGTTGGCTGGCCTGCATAGGTTCATAGCTTCATAGGTTCATATGAGGCTACAACCATAATGGCCCTAAGTTCATAGATTTATAGGAGGTTACTAGGTAATGGCCCTAGGGCCTTGCCAAGCCTAGCAATGTTGTACCATCATTCTGTTGTAGACCAAGATATGTAGTCCATATTTGCAAATCCATGATCAGCACTGGTTGTTCCTGTCTAAGAGTGAAACCCCTAGCATAATTTTATAATTTCACATTCAGTTGTCCAAGTTATGTTTAAATAGGGTTATTGATGAGCTCAGTTTCACGTAAACTGGGAGTTTGTTCCACGGAAGTGACAATCTCTGGGAGACATATCTGTCTCTCCAGCATGTCCTGTTGATATCACAGGCTAGGTTAAGGTCCTTACAGTGAGTGAGTCTTGTCCCATTTTATTTGCAAAGGTGCAACATTTCCATTAAGGCAGGATTCGAGAGTGCTCTTTAGACCAGGCACAAGTCACCTCTCAGCAGTCTGTATGATACAGAGTACAGTGACAGGACCTTGTGTCTGTTCATGTAGGTCATGTGTTGAAGTCCCTGGATTTTCTTGATGAGAAACCACTTAGGTCATTCCAGCTGCTGCAGCTGTCTGGTAAGGTACATGCAAAAGGGAGAATTGTACTCTATAATTGGTCATATGAGGGATGAGTACAGTGGATTGATAACATCGTCTTGAATGCTATGATCTTATTTATGAGGTATGCAACATAAAAGGCCTTCTTTACCACTGTGGACATATGATGATAAAAGTTGATGTTACTATCAACCTGTATTCCCAAATCTCTCACAATTGTGTTGAAACATCAGGGGTGTTATTAATAGTATCATTTGCAGGTACCACTCCTTTGCTGAAAGAGATAATAGTGCAAATTGTTTGGATTAAGTTTAAGTCTGTGGCTTTGGCAACAATCATTTATGTATGTAAACCCATTTTGTAGTATGTTGACATTGTTTTGGGATTCAGTGATTGCAACAACACAAAATAAAACAAAGCTAATACATTTAAATACTACAACTTGATTATTGGGGCAATCTAATAACTATGCCAGAATTGCAGAGAATAGCTAGAAATGAAACTGGGTTCACATGTCATAATTGTTCTAACCTTAAACAGCATGTTATAAAGACAGGCAGATGCCAAAAATATTACCTTTCCATGCTACAACAGCTGTTGTTACAATTTTATCAATAATGATCCTAGTTTTATACATCCACTAACCAGCAGGTTATATACCTTTGAATGTTTTGCAAGTTGTAACTAAACCAATGTTGTATACCTTCCAACATGCAAGGCATTTCTCAGTTTTTATGTTGGGAAATCAATAAGGAGATTAAACAATAGAATTATAGAGCAGAATTTTGATATTTGAAGGAACATATTGACTAACACATTGGCAAAACATATCAATGAGACTGGGTCATCACACTGTTTTACTTTCAGGGTTATAGATGTAGTTACCAAAAATATTAGGAGGGTGATTTAAACAATAGGCTTGAAATTAAAGAATTCAAATGGATTTTGCAATTGCAAGTAGATTGCCCACCAGGTATAAATCAGACCATTACACTTAAACCAGTACTTAAGTATAAACAACTATGTTTAAAGTAGTTCTATGCTGATATTTTTGATGAATACTTGTTATGTCTCTTTAAAATGGTTCATCACTTAAATTAATTGATTGGTAAGTTTTTAATTGGCTGTGTGATCAAGTTGCAGTATTTAAATGTATTAGCATTGTTAATATTTTTAGCACTGCAGAAGTGTTTGTGACCCGAAAGCTTTGCTGTTTGGTTGTTACATTAAAGATTTTATGGGTATGTTGTTGTGTTATTTTTGTTTTGTTTTGATTGTATTCTGTATGAATAATTGCTTTACTTTGACTCTTGATTTTACATTGATTTGTGATCCAATGATTGCAGACAGTTTGCAGTCATCAGTAAAGTTGGTGAGACACAGGCCATCCGTTACCACCTGAATTTCTGAGAAATAGATTCCAAACATTAGGAGACCCAGCACAGACCCTTGTGGAACACCACTGGTAACAGGTCTGCTGGTAGAGGTGGAATTCCCAAGTATGACTGTATGAGTTCTGTTTTTGAGCCAGTAGGCTACCCGTCTAATGACATGTGCGTTAATTCCCAGCTGGTTGAGGTTCTCACTGATGCCTGAGTGTGGGGATTGTGTCAAAGCCCTTGGCCAAGTCAAAATAAGGTGTATGTACTGATTTGCCTTCATCCACTAGGTTTAAAAGGCATTATCTGCCCTTAACAAATCCAAATTGGGTCAGTTCAAGAGTTTGAAGGTCACCAATGTCCTTGTTGATATGGTCCAAGGCAATTCTCTCCATGGTCTTACAGACAAGGCAAATCAGTCTTAAGAGTTTATAGTTCCCTGGGTCAGTTGAGGGATCCCCTCTGAGTAAGGGGAGTACTGTTGCTGTTTTCCACTCTGCCGAGACAAAGCCAGTTCTTAGATTGTGGTTGAAGAGAGTACCCAGTGGTTAAGCTAACTCTAGTTTTACACCATTTAGTAAGCAGCCTGGGATGTTATCCTGTCCCATGTCCCATAGAGGCTGTGTTTTTGGCCTTAGCAAATGCAGTTTTGACTTTTTTTTTGGAGATAATGGGTAGATAACTGGTGACAACTATGCTTTGGGGTATGATTGCTTGAGATTGGTGTAAAACTTTTGCCAAACTTGTCTGCTATCAGGTTGGTGATATCGTCAGGTTCAGAATGACTGGTAATGTCCACTATGAATTCAGTGCAAAGCGGGGACTTCATTTTACATTACAGACATAGCTAAAGAATGCCTTGTGATCATCCTTAGCTATGGATGCTAATTTAGTTTCATAATTCACTTTAGAGGGCTTTGCGAGATGTCTCTTTTTCCTGTTCAAGCTATCAAGGGTGTTCTTTTGCTGAGACTTTTCCCTCTAATTCCTGGACATCAGTTTCTTTCTCATGTTGTATAATCTATTTATGCTAGATGTCCACCAGGTCAGCTTGTTTTTTTGTGAGGAAGTTTTGATCCATTCTGGTACACTTGTAGAGCTGTTTATACAGGGCATTTGTGTACACCTCCATAGGAGTCTTTTACTGTCATTGGTGGCAGGAGGTTAGAAATTATATATGCCATCACTTAGAATGTTGTAGTTTGCTTTGGAGAAACCTTTTCAAGTTTTTGGATCCTGGGGAGGTGGGTCAGGTAAAATTGTTACATTGAACGTGACTAATTTATGGTTAGAGCTTACTAGGGAGGGTCTCACACATGGAGTAGTGCAGCGATCTTCCATGCTGGTAAGTACTAGGTCAAGGTCATTCCATCCCCTTGTGGGGATGCAGACTAACTGTTCCAGAGAATTTGTGTTTATAAAGTGAAGGAACCTTAAAGCAAGTGCGTTTGAGCCCATATATGAATCCCAATCAAAGGAAGGATAGTTAAAGACACCCATGTCTAGGGTGTTTGGCTGTATTATGATTGACACAAGTAGGTCTAGGAAGGCATTATGTGTTTTTTCTGGTTCATGTTGGTGGACCTGTAGCTAACATTGATGTGGAGGGGTGCCTTTCCTACAGTCATTTAGAGTTGGAATAACTCTATGGAGTTGTACTGCTTAACCAGTCTTGAGGTGTATTTGTCTTTCATGAAGATGGATACACATCCTCCTTTGGTTCTTTCACATTCATTTTGCAGCCTGAATGTGTGAAAGGCATTATAGCTTTTCATGGCTGGAGTACTCCCTGCAGGTCTAAACCATGTCTCTGTGACTGCATAAACATCAACATCTTCCCAAGTAAGTAGTGTCTCCATTCAGTGTAGTTTCTGATTTACAATCCTAGCATTAAGCATCATAACCTTGTGTTTGTCTTTTGAGGATATTTTTATGTCAAGAATTTTGTTCTTATGACATTACCCAAAAAAGGCACTATTGGGGTGGAAAGTACCTTCATCAGTAATAGAATGACAAGAGGTGACAGATGAAGACCATCCCTCACAAAGCAGCATGATCATTTAAACATATCATCCCAGGCTGACAAATACTGGATCTCCCTGTATTGACACCAGTAGCTAAGCCAATTGTTGAAGTCAATAATTATTTTATTTGTATTGACCATCATCCTGAGTGAAGGTAGAATGCTGCTTAGGGCTACAGACACACCTGTCTGGGACAGATAATCTGAGAGCTCAGTCATATCTCTGTTCATATAGTCCAGTGAGGTACTTTTCAAGTCATTAACTTCAACAGAGAGTATGCCAGAGGTGTAACTTTGCTTGTTGCTGAGAGACTTGAGTGGGTGCATTACTTTGTGCATCCTGGCACCTGATATGCAGCTGACTGTGACTTCCTCCTTGTATAACCTGGTGTGGGGGACATCTTTGTGTCTCACTATGGATTCACCTATGACCATTAACAAAGACATTGGGAACCACCAAACACTTGACCCGACCCAGTTTGGCTTTGTTAAGGGCAGATCATGCCTACTAAACCTGGTTGACGTCTTCTAGACAGTCATCAAGGCCATAGATGAGGGGAAGGTAGTTCACACAGCCTACCTTGACCTCGCCAAGGCTTTTGACAACATTCCCCACTTGGGAATTATAGAAAAACTCACCAGCCTGAACATAAACCCCTACGTCACGAGATGGGTTGCCAACTGGCTTACAGACAGAACTCACACGGTAGGAATAGCGGGCTCCAGGTCCAACTCTAAACCAGTCACAAGTGGTGTCCCACAAGGCTCGGTCCTGGGACCCCTACTGTTCGGCATATATTTATCAGAAGTACAGGCAAACACAGGAGGATTATGGCTAACCAAGTTCGCCGATGACTGCAAACTGGGAGCCATAATTGACTCTCCAGCTTTTACAAAGATTCTCTAAAAGGGCCTTACTGAGCCGGACACCTGGTGTCAAAGTCATGGTCTCAAGCTAAATGCCAAAAAATGCATAGTCATCCCGTTTGGGAAAAACAAAACACCCATGAATTACCACAGAGGTGGCAGCTCCCTTAATACAGAAGAGGTAATAAGAGATCTGGGGACCCGGGTATATAGTAATCTCTCCTTTGACAATCATATTGCCAAAGTAGTTAGGAAATCCTTCTATGTAGCCCATCTAATTACTAAAGGGTTCACATCTAGAAATAAAAAGGTTATAGTGCCCCTCTACTCGTCACTCATCAGACCCATCAAAGAGTACAATGCCCCGTTTGGGATGTACCTCACAAGACACTTCCAACAGCTAGAAAGACCACAAAAGTACCTCACCAAGAGGATTACTGGTCTCAATCATATGTCCTATGCAGCCCGACTGGAAAAACTCCAGCTGTACTCAGTGGCATATCGCTTACTCAAAGGTGATCTCTGCCTGACTTACAAAGCCATGTCCAACTCAAAATTGATAGACATGCTCCACCTAAAGAAATCCAAATCACTGTGAACCACTCGCTCTAGTGAGCTAAACCTCACCATAACAATAAATAGAACATGCTGGATGGATAGATTCCTGTCACAGAGACTCCCCATGTTTTGGAACAAAATTCCTAACTACATTAGGCAGAGCCACTCACTAACACTCTTCAAAAGAAACCTTGATGAGTGGATGGGTAACAGAAAATACACCCCTGGGATCACTTCATTGGCTCTTCTTGACAGAGGCTTAGTTAATTAATCAATGGGGCGGCAAAAGCTGACACACTCTGGCTATGCTTATAAATGCCCTCAGGCAAATAGCCTAGTACCTACCTATGATCTTATGAACCTATGAACCATGGGCGACCGGTGATCCACACCAGAGGCAAATTCCTCGATGGTCAGATCTGACCACAAGCTAATCAGCCTAGACATCCACATCCCGCCCCCAACCCCCCTATTAAGGAAACCACCATAAAAAAAATCCCCAAAGCCAACTTCATATTTCTTAAGACAGAGGTGGTAAACTTCAAGACAGACAATAGAGGTACGACTGCTGAATCCTACACAAATGCACTTTATAAGTACTTACACAAGTGCATGGATCATGCTATCCCGAAAAGAACCAAGATGCTATCCTCCAAAAAAAGGAAGCCAATCTGGTAGTCCCCTGCCATAAACAAACTGTACAACAGAAGAAAGAAACTGCTGCAAAAAAGAGTAAAATCCTATGATTGGAGAAACTCCCTGGTCAGCCTCAGTAAGACGCTGAGATCCCTCATAAAATCCTTGAAAGTTAGTTATGAAAACAAAATTGCCACTGTTTCTAAAGACAACCACAAAGCATTCTATAGCTATGTCAAGAATCTCGGTGACAATACTCAGATCTGCTTTGAGTTACAGCACAATGGCAACAAATATACAGAACCAACTGATATTGCCAACATCCTGGCAGATAGGTTCAGTGCTAACTTTACACCCCTCTCACCCCCTAAAGGGTCCATCTCTATACTGGAAGAATGCAAAGTTCCTGTAATCATAGCTGCACAGGTAAAAAACACACTCTCCAAAGCCAAGAACACAGCATCCATGAGACCTCACAACAACCCAGGCTGGGTTCTACATGAACTAGAGATCAAACTGGCACGGCACCACACCTAAGTACCATGTTCAGTCATAGCCTCACCTCAGACTTTGTGCTCACTGAATGGTGCACAGCGACGGTTATCCAACTCCACAAAGATGGATCCACCATGGACCCAGGGAACTACTGCCCCATTAGCCTGATGAGCCTGGTTTACAAGGCCATGGAACGTATCATCATGGAACCTATAAACATTAACATTGGTAATTCCATACTCCAGACCCCACCCAGTTCGGGTTTGTTAAAAGCAAATCATGTCTCCTAAACTTGATAGGCAGTCACCAAAGCCATAGATGAGGGTAAGGTTGTTTACACAGCCTATCTAGATCTCGCCAAGGCTTTCAACACCATCCCCCACTCTGGAATTATAGCTAAATTAAGTATAAATCTCTATGTCAAAAAGATGGGTTGCCAACTGGCTCACTGACAGAACCCACACTGTGAAAGTATTAGACTAGTAGACTCCAAATCCTACTTCAGACCAATAACAAGTGGAGTACCACAGGGTCCTGTCCTGGGTCCTCTCCTGTTTGGCATCTACTTCTTTATAGTACAGGCTAACACAGAAGGTCTTTGGCTAATGAAGCTTGCAGATGACTGCACACTAGTAGCCATAATCAAAACTGCTAACGATGTGGACATCCTACAAAAGGGCCTCACTGAGACAGATGTCTGGTGTCAAAACCATGGCCTCAAGCTCAGTGCCAAAAAGTGCATTGTCATCCCTTTTCGCAAAAACTCTGTACGCATGAACTACCACATAGGCAGTAGTCAACTTAACACTGAAAGTGAGATAAGAGACCTTGGGACACAGGTGGACAGTAGTCACTCCTTTGATAATCACATCACCACAGTAGTCAGGAAATCCTTGTATGTGGCACACCTCATCACAAAAGGTTTCTCATCCAGGAAAAAAGAGGTAATTGTTCCCCTTTATTCATCACTCATTAGACCCATTATAGAGTACAATGCTCCTTTAGGTGTGTACCTCACAAGACATTTATAACAACTGGAAAGGCCACAGAAATACCTCACAAAGAGGATTACCGGCCTCAAACAGATGACCTACGCAGACCATCTCAAAAAACTCCAGCTTTACTCCGTTGCATATCGCCTAATCATAGGTTCATAGGTTCATAATTGGGTACTAGTCTATTGGCCCTAGGGCCTATATAAGCCTTGCCAAACAGTACCCTGGCTTTTGCCACCCAAGAAAATTATTTTCCTGTGCCTCTGTCAAGCAGAGCCACAGAAGTGATCCCAGGGGTGAATTTCCTATCTCCCATCCAATCATCAAGATTTTTCTTGAAGAGTGCTAATGAGGAACTTTGTTTGATACAGATAGGAAGTTTGTTCCAGAGTATGGGAAGTCTCTGAGACAGGAATCTATACCTCTAGCATGTTCTGTTTATTGTGGTGACAAGGTTTAGGTCCCTAGAGCGTGCAGCTTTGAGGTATCGGAATTTCTTTACGTGGAGCATGTCCAACAGCTCTGGGTTTGACATAGCTTTGTATGTTAGGCAGAGATCGCCTCTAAGTAGGCGATATGTGACAGAGTAAAGCTGGAGTTTTTTGAGACGGTCTGCGAAGGGCATCTGTTTGAGGCCAGTAATCCTCTTTGTGAGGTATTTCTGTGGCCTTTCCAGTTGTTGTAGATGTCTTGTGAGGTACAAACCAAAAGGGGAGTTGTACTCTATAATGGGTCTAATGAATGATGAGTAGAGGGGAAGAATGACCTCTTTTTTCCTGGATGAGAAACATTTTGTGATGAGGTGTGCCACGTAGAAGGATTTCCTGACTGCTGTGGCGATGTGGTTATCAGAGGAGAAGCTGCTGTCCACCTGTGTCCCAAGGTCTCTTATCACACTTCCGGTGTTAAGTAGACTACCGCCTCTATGGTAGTTCATGGGTATAGAGTTTTTACCAAAAGGGATGAGAATGCACTTTTTGGCATTGAGCTTGAGGCCATGGCTTTGACACCAGGCATCTGTCTCAGTGAGGCCCTTTTGTAGGATGTCCACATCGTTAGTAGATTTGATTATGGCTCCTAGTTTGCAGTCATCTGCAAACTTTGTTAGCCAAAGACCTTCTGTGTTAGCCTGTACTTCAGAGCAGTAGATACCAAACAGGAGAGGACCTAAGACTGAACCCTGTGGTACTCCACTTGTCTCTGGTCTGAAGTTGGATTTAGAGTCTGCTACTTTCACAGTGTGTGTTCGGTCAGTGAGCCAGTTGGCAACCCATCTTGTGACATAGGGATTTATACCTAGTTTAGTGAGTTTGTCTATAATTCCAGAGTGGGGGATGGTGTTGAAAGCCTTGGCACGATCTAGATAGGCTGTGTGTACCACCTTACCCTCATCTACAGCTTTGGTGACCGCTTCAAAGAAGTCTATCAGGTTTAAAAGACATCATCTGCCTTTTACAAACCTGAACTGGGTAGGGTCCAGAGTTTGGAGATTACCAATGTCATTGTTTATAAGTTCCATGATGATATGCTCCATAGCCTTGCAGACCAGGCTCATCAGGCTAATGGAGCAGTAGTTCCCGGGGTCCATGGTGGCTCCCCCTTTGTGGAGTGGGATAACTGTTGCTGTGCACCATTCAGTGGGCACAAAGCTTGAGGTGAGGCTATGATTGAACATGGTACTTAGGTGGGGTGCCAGTTCATTCTGTATTTCCTGTAGAATGCAGCTGGGATGTTGTCAGGTCCCACTGATGCCATGTTCTTGGCTTTGGAGAGTGTGTTTTTTACCTGTGCAGCCATGATTACAGGTACTTTGCATTCTTCGGATGGGTCCTTTAGGGGATGAGAGACGGGTAAAGTTTGCACTGAACCTATCTGCCAGGATGTTGGCAATATCAGTTGGTTCTGTATATTTAGTGTCATTGTGCTGTAACTCAGAGCAGATCTCAGTGTTGCCATTGAGATTCTTGACATAGCTATAGAATGCTTTGCGGTTGTCTTTAGAATCAGTGGCAATTTTGTTTTCATAACTGAGCATTTTATGAGGGATCTCAGCTTCTTACTGAGAGGTGATCTCTGCCTAGCATACAAAGCTATGTCAAACCCAAAGCTGTTGGACATGCTCCACTTAAAGAAATCCCAATCCTTCTGAGCTACATGTTCTAGGGACCTAAACCTTGTCACCACAATAAACAGAACATGCTGGAGGGATCGATTCCTGTCCCAGAGACTTCCCGTATTCTGAAACAAACTACCTATCTATATCAAACAAAGCTCCTCATTAGCACTCTTCAAGAAAAATCTTGATGATTGGATGGGAAAAAGGAAATTCACCCTAGGATCACTTCTGTGGCTCTGCTCAACAGGGGCACAGGAAAATAATTTTCTTTGGTGGTAAAAGCCAGGGTACCTTTTTGACTAGGCTTATATAGGCCCTAGGACCAATAGCCTAGTACCTACCCATGAACCTATGAACCTATGAACCTATAAGACATTGGTTTTCAGGTGTTTTGCCTTAAGGACTTAAGGGGTGACACACTGATACATTTGTTTTTTATGTGCGTTATGTTCCATTGGGACAGTAATATGTGCAGAAAGTTTACATTTGCTAAGTCTCTGCTTTTTGGGTAAGCTTCTAATGACTACCTCTGTGTATGTAAGGTTATGTGTTGTGCACTTGGCTTGTTGGGGAGGTGAAGTGCATGTGTTGGCAACCTGTTTGATATCTGGTTTGTTGTTACCTGAGAGAGAGAGAGAGAGAGAGAGAGAGAGAGAGAGAGAGAGAGAGAGAGAGAGCATTTATTCTGGCTTCATTGTTTATTTGCATATGTCTTACATGCAGTAGTTGTAATTTTTAAAAGTTCTTGATTGTCAGTATGTATGAGGCAAAGGAAGCCTAGCTTTGTAAAAGAACAAGTACTCTTATTAACCACATTTAGATGGCCTTTGTTGGCAGAGTGATTTTGTGAGCAGCAACAAATTGGCCTGCCTCTGACAAATATAGGTGTGAGCCCAGAGGTGACTTTACAATCACCCAACCAGTAGTGAAGGTTGTGCTTGAACAGGTCTTTGAGGAGCACTGCTCACATACACTGGGAGAGTATAAGAGAGGAGTTTGAGTCACTGTGCGATATATCTGTCTCCCATGCATTTTCTGTTTATGTCATAAGCTATGTTGAGAACCCCGGCCCAAGTTATTCCTGTCCCATTTGATTTGCAGATGTCCAGCATTTTCAGTAGGGCAGGGTCTGAGACTTCTTTGTAGGTCAGGCATAGATTACCTCTCAGCAGCTTGAAGGAAAATGAGTACAGTGACAGGTACTGTAATCTTTCCATGTATGTGATGTTTGGGGGAACCTGCATTCTCCCAGTCACAAATCTCTATTTTTCTCCAATTGCTGCAGTTGTCTGGTGAGGTACAGACAGAAGGGAGCCTTGTACTCAGCTAGTGAGCTACTAACGGTGGAGTACACCAGACCGATAACCTCAATGGTTTTGGATATGATGCCCATATGTATGATGTGCACAATGCAGAAAGTTTCTCACCACTATGGACACATAGTGATGAAAGTGTAGCTTGCTATGTACCTGCGTTCACAAGTCTCACAACAGCACTGTGCTTGAGCTGAAAGGGGTGCTACATATATCATAATTAGCAGGGGTACTTCATCGCTAAATGGACAAGGAGAATTGTTTGCTGTAGGGTTCAGTATGTGAGTTTGACACTAATCATTTGTCTCTGTCAGCCCTTTCTGGAATATGTTACCATCACTGGGGGAATATATATGAGTGTATCCAATTAACAGCCATTTGCAAATGTGGTAGACCACTGGCCAACTACCTTTGGCTGTGCTTCAGGGGAGTAGTTTCCACACAGTTGATGGCCCAGCAAAGACCCTTGTTGTATTTCCCTGGTGACTGGGCTAGTGGTGGAGGTGCAGTCCCAACTTTGAGAGTGTGTGTTCTGTTGGTGAGTCAGTTGCCTATCCATCTAGTACTATATGGCTTAATTCCCAGATGGGACATTTTGACTATGAGACATGAATGGGGGGATATTGTCAAAGGCCTTGGATAATTGAACATAGGCAGTATGCCCTGTTATCTGTCATCAAGGTCGTAGGAGTGAGTAACAGAGAAGTTCACAAGGTTCAACAAGCAAGAGCAGGTCTATATTAATTCGCCAAATTTGCCATTTCAGCAAACACCTAATCAGTGACTTCAGTTCAGTGAAAATCATACCAAGGGCAAAGAAGTAGTTGGCCAACTACACAACTTTGCCATTTTCTCCACTGTAATGTGATCTCGGAGTTGGTATATATAGTTGGGGGTGATGAAGCCCCCCCCCCCCACTTGAGAGGGTTTGATTTGCTTAGATGTCGGTCCATTGTGCTGTAGGGCAAGTATTTTCTTGAAATATTTTTTGCTGAATTGGTGTCTCTGATTAGGAGTTCTCTGAAATGGTATTTCAACGAACTACTATAGACACACAAGATCTATCCTTATCAAATACAACATGGGTTGACTCAAGAGTGTTAAAGGTCAACTATGCCCCTATGCATAAGGTCCATGCTGATCCCTTCCCTAGCCTTGCAGATAAGTCTTATTAGGCTTATGAGTCAATAGTTGTAGCTTTGTATGTTACCACATATGTGCACTGTATATGACACATTTGATATTACTTTCTGTAGTGTATGTGATATATGTGTAGAAAAAGTAGAGACACCACGGTTGCAGTGTTTGGTGGGTACAACAGATGGCTGTATTGTAAATATGTGACATACTGTGAGATGGGGCCTTCATTTTTTTTTTAATTTTTCCACGTCATGTCATACACAGGAAATGGACAATACACAACAGTAATAATAATATGTAGTTTTCTGTTCCGCAACAATTAGCTAAGTGTATGCACATGCAAGACACACCTGTTTGCCCACTGCTTAGTATTGCCCAATATTGAGATACATTGCTAAAGTCTGACAGTTACTAATGAGTCTATGAAACAAACCTGCTACTTAACTGACTCTATGACATCACATGTTAATGCATTAATACTTTCCTTTTTGGGACCAGATGGTACTTGGTTCAAATTCTTCTCTCTCTCTCTTTTAATTTATTTATTTTGTTTATTTATTTATTTTTTTCCCTTTTCCAGTGTTTGCACGCTGCGCTACTCAGCACAAATATGGGACACAGTGGAAAAATTAATGTCAGGTTTGAATGTGTATATCTGGTATGCAGGGAGCAGAACAGTCCACAAACTGAAGCCCTGAACAGACAGGACCCAGACAGCCAAAAATAAAACTGGATGCATTCAATTTATATTATTAGGCATGCACAAACTCGCTAAGCAACACTGCACAGCGGTTAACAGTGAGACCTTAAGAATGAATAGTGAAATAGGCAATATCATGTAACTGATCCTGAGACAGCAGGTGTAAGTTTAGTGCTGGAGTATAGATGGTCGTGGGTTCTAGTACATGGTGTGCAACCTTTGTTTTACTGTTGCAACATTGGAGTTTATAGCATTGAAAATATATTTCTGCTCTCTGGACTGGCATGGCCTTCACATTTGAATAACACGTGTGTACAATTTCCTTTACATCAAATAACCTTGAAATTGCATTGCTTGCCACTGTTGTGCATTGCTTACCATTGAACACCATGTTTGTGTGATAGTTTAAGGTGCACAACAGTTTCAAAGTGCACACACTCTCAGTAAATTGAATAATTGGAATTGGTGAGAAACCATTATTCTTCATTGCTTTAAATCTGTGGAAGACATGGCAGGTGTTCATGGAGAGGGTGTGAGATTTAAGGCTCAGAGATGGGGTGTCCAGGAGTTCAAGATTTTTGTTGGTCTCTAGTGAAACACCAAAGTGCTAGGTTGCTACAAGATGACTATTCTGTGTTCCAGTATCAGTCAGAGACTTGGAATAGCTTTGTCCTGGCTGTGACCAGTGCCACTGGTATCCTCCGTACTAGTAACCGACCAATGTAGGCACCAATTTAGTGACATACATTGGAGGAAGAGGGGTACCCTCAGTGCATGGCTCAAGAAATTTAGGATGGCGTACATCCCAGAGATGTATAAGTATCAACTACAGAGAGTACTTGTATTGCTTAAAAGCTGAATATAAGCAATACTGGTATGCATAATGCTATTCTGTTTTGTTATGTTTTTTTCCACAGCTGCCATGAAGAGGTACCCATGCCACTAAATTGGTTAGGATGAGGGAGGCATGTGGTATGTATGCAGCAGAAGAGTAGTGTTACTGTAGTATTAAAAGTTTATGATAGCTTTTTTGATATTTTATATAGCTGTATTAAATTGAGCAGGCATATCTCAACTATAAAACAAGTATGCATGCATTAGTCTGTATCACAAAGATAGCTTATTTTGTTTTTCACACAGTTGTATCAAATTGAACATGTGTATTCCAACTTTAAAGCAAGTATACATGCATTAGTCTGCAGCACAGACCAAGAGAACAATATTAGATTTTAGTCAGAGGTAGTGGGTTCAAATACCAAACTCCCAAATATACAATAATTGTTAATTTTTCAATTATGTGTAAATTAAAGGTAAAAGATCTATACCAGTGGCACACATGACCTGATGTAAACTGTAGTCTGGATAGAACATAAACATGTGCAATATATGCACATGCAAAGGAGTACTTTGCTGCAATCTGTAGTATAGTGTACATCTGTTAGGAGCTGGTAGTATTAAAAGTAATAATTTATCTGTTAGTGGATGGTAGTCTTCAGAGTAAAGGTTAAGATAATAGAGTCAAATAATTGTATTAATGGATTGTATGTTAGTTATGATGGTATTAATCTTATCGCTTTTTTTTCACCCCAACTTATTTTATTATGTGTCATCAAAATGTGTCCATATCATCCATGTGTTCCACATCATGACATGCTCCACAACACAGCAGGGTAGGCCTGCTCCACATGATCCACCTACTCCCATGCCACTGGCCCCAGCACCATTGCCCAGCATATCTTGGATCTGACATGTCAGCACCACCTTTGCTGCCCCTGCACTACCTTCCCCCCTGAGGTAGTTCTGTCCAAGACAGTAGGCCAGTGGTTCCCTCTGGGAGCAGTGGCAGGGGTGGTGAATTTATAAACAAGCTAAATATCTACTTCAGTAGATTCGAGGAATGAAATGGAACCATACCAAAGAGACTACAAACCAGCGCAGATGGCACATCACTATACCTCAACTTGGAAGAGGTACACAGAAACATACGGAGGGTTCACCCAGGCAAAGCATCTGGTCCAGATATGATCTCAGGGAGGCTACTTAAAAACTGTGTTGATCAGCTGGCACCAGTCTTCACAGACATTTTCAATATATCTCTCAGCCAGGAAAAAGTGCCCGAATGCTTCAAGACCACCATTATCCCTCTGTCCAAGAAACCATCTCCAGCATCATTAAATGATTATCGGCCAATTGCACTTACCTCAGTAGTGATGAAGTGTTTCAAAAAAATGGTCAAGGCTCACATAACATCCTGCTGCCTACCTAATACATTTGATCCTTTTCTGTTTGTATACAGGCCAAATCGTTCAACTGCAGATGCCATAGCCTTAACACTTCATCACACCTTGGACCACCTGGAAAATAAGAACTGTTATGTACGAATGCTGTTCATAGACTTCAGCTCTGCCTTCAATACAGTAATTCCACAACAACTGCTGTCTAAGCTGAGTAATTTAGGGATAGAAAACAAAATATGCAACTGGATCCTCGACTTCCTAACTGAAAGACCACAAATAGTTTGAGCTGGAAAACATCACTCAAACAGCATCACCCTAAACACCGGGGTCCCACAAGGTTGTGTACTCAGTCCACTTCTTTTCACAATTCTCACACATGACTGCACAGCTAAGCATCATTCAAACAGAATCATCAAATTTGCAGATGACACCACAGTAATTGGCCTTATCAAGAAGGAAGATGAGGGAGCCTACAGGGAGGTGATGACCAAACTCGTTCATTGGTGCACTGACAACAACTTAGCACTAAATGTTGGGACCAAGGAAATCATCATCGATTTTAGGAAGGTAAATAAGCCACACATCCTTATCATCATCAATGGTGCCACAGTGGAGAGAGTTAATAGCACCAAATTCCTAGGGATACATATCCCGCAAGACCTCAGTTGGGCCACAAACACTTCCTACCTTATAAGGAGAGCCCAACAATGTCTCCACTTCCTTAGGAGGCTTTGTAGAGCTAACCTCCCCACAGGTCCTATTTACCTTCTACAGAGCCACAATTGAGAGTGTACTGACAAACAACATCTTTGTCTGGTATGGACATTGCTCTCAAGCCGATCTGAAGGCTGTGGATAAGATCATTAAACAAGTCACAAAAATCATTGGCTCTAACCTTTGGTCCCTACAGGACATATATTTGAACAGATGCTATGGCAGAGTCCAGAAACTATTGAGGGATATACATCATCCGGCCTATGGACTTTTCAAACTCCTGCCAACAAGGAAGCCCTACAGCAGCATTAGATGCAGGACATCCAGATTCCATAACAGCTTTTTCCCACCTGTTATCAGACTGCTGAACAACAAACCCATAGCCTAACCTGTTAAATGGGCAAACAAACATTATTTATGTGCAATATGTCATTGTTATCTACATAGCTCACTTTACACGTTATACTTTATTGTGTTTATTTTTAGTATCTTATTTTTTGATTTTTATTTCAGTATTTTTAAATTATTATTAATCTTCCTTCTGTAAACTATAATTCTTATGGTACGAGCCTGAGTATCAAAATTTCGTGCAGTGACATGCACTTTTTCCTCTGTGCTGATCTGTATGGCAATAAAGTTTACTTTGACTTACTTTGACTTTGACTTTATCACAAGTGCTGAACTGTCAGGGATGGTGCATAGGGTTGCACAATGCAGTGTTGCTGCACACCTATGCCAGTTGTAGGAGCTGCTCTCCCTCATTTTACATAGAACCAGGAGGAGAGGAAGGAGATGTTAAGAACTCCAGCCAGTGGCAGAGTGAGGTGGCAGTGATGACAGTCCTGTGGATGAGGACTTGATTCTCAATGTCAGTCAGCTTGATGTCCATGGGTACTGGATATCCCCACCCTCACCTCATCCATAGTGTCAATTGATCTCTTATGTCCATTGCTACCACACTTACCCAACTTATCACACTCAGACATGCCTACATCCCTTTCCCAGCATTCCTCTTTCTCTCTCTCAAAAAAAAGAGCAGCTGTCACACACACACAAAAAAAAATCATTCCATACATAGCTATCTATTTAGCACGTGTCTTCTTAAATTTGATTCGGTCCAATTGGCTTTACAACATGATTGTGTTGTGGTCATCCCTCTCTCTGGAGGTGGCAGTGCAAATTCAGCTAATATTCTGCATATATTTTCAATTTTTACTGTTAAAGAAATGGATAGCTATGGCTCTTTCTTACCTACCTACCTACCTCCTGCATATTCCTGTATTGCTTTCCATTTGTTCTTCCCCCTGTTTGCTTCCCATGTCACCACTGTCCTAACTTCCACATTTCTT
The DNA here is from genome assembly GCF_019279795.1 of Protopterus annectens. Lineage (NCBI taxonomy): Eukaryota > Metazoa > Chordata > Ceratodontiformes > Protopteridae > Protopterus > Protopterus annectens. The sequence continues at coordinate 1,160,057,987 of NC_056732.1, read as the reverse complement.
CACAAACCAATGAGCAGCAATGGTAATATGAAAGTACTTAAAAGTGTTTGATTCAGTTGTTTTAATACCCAGTACCATCTTGCCCCCCAAAAGAATGTGTTACTGCATTAACTGCATTAACATATGCTGTCGCAGAGTTAGTTTAGTAGCAGGTGTATTCCAGACATTCAGTACTAACTGTGAGACTTTAGCATCCCCATTTCACCACTGTCCTATCTTCCCCATTTCTTTTCTTTAATGCATTATTGCATAATGGTATGCAATGCTCACCAATGCACAGCTACAGTACAGCAAAGGTAGTTAAACGTATTAGATACAACTGTATTCCAGCCTAGTACTATCCGGCCCCAAAAAAGGAAACTTGTCACTGCATTAACATCTGATGCCAAAGTGTCAGTTAAGTAGCAGGTGTAGTCCAGAAGCTCAGTACTAACTCTCAGACTTTAGACAGAGACAGTTAAATAACAGATGTATTCCACAGACCTTATACTAACTGTCAAACTTTAATAATGTGGCTCATGTTTTCACTCTGCTTAGCAGTGAGCAAACAGTTGTATCTCACATGCATACGCTTTGCTAACTGTCATGTAAACCTGCTGCCCCTTGCACAATGGAAATGTATATATTATGCTGTGTTTCTTCTGTTTACTGTCCACTTCCTTTTTATGGCATGAAAGTGCATGTAGAAACAGTACAAACTTAGGGCCCTATCTAGTTGTATGTCTTATATTTAAAATACATCCATGTGTTGGCACCCCCCTATGTACTATAGCCCTGGGGTCTCAGTACTTTTTCAAGATATATATCAACAACACTATAAAATATAATATCAAATGTTGTGTGCTATGCAATGTACATCGATCTGGTAATATGCAGAACTACAACTACTGACCCATACACTTAAAAGCCTTATCTGCATGACTACTGCAGAAGTCAACATGGACCATATCCACAGGGACAGAGGTGACCATCAACACATTTGAGCCTACCTGTTTTGGGTATGGCTGAGGTAGATCTTGCTTATTGACCTTTAAAGACTTCTTGGATACTTAACCCAAAGAACTGGATGAGGGACAGGATATAATACCACCTATATTGAGTTATCCAAGGCCTTTGATCCTATCCCACATTCATGTGTCACAGTGAAGATCTTCTATCAGGGAATTAGACCATACAGTACTAGATGGATAACCAACTGGATTAACGATAGAACACACGCTGTCAAAGTTGGGGACTGCACCTCCACCACTAGCCCACTCACCAGTGGAATACCACAAGGATCTGTGCTGGGCCATCAGCTGTTTGGGAAATACTTCCCTGAAGCACAGACAACAGTAGATGGCCTGTGGTTTACCAAGATGATTGTGTTCTGGATGCTCTCATATAGAGTCCCCCAGTGATGATAACATATTACAGTAGGGGCTAACACAGACTAATGATTGGTGACAAACTCACAGACTGGACTTTAAGCATACAATGACTCTTTGTCACCTTTGTCAGTGAAGTACTCCTGCTAATTATGCTATACATAGCATCTTCGTAAGCCCAAACACAGTGTTGTGAGACTTAGGAACACATGTTGATAGCAATTTCAATTTAATCACTATGTACACAATCTGCGCTGCACACATTATAGAGATGGGCATCACATCCAAGATCAGGGTAGTCATACCGCTACTGTACTCTACTATTATCACACCAATAATATAGTACAAAGCTCATATCTCTCTGTACCTCATCAGACAACTGCAGCATTTGGAGAGAACACACAGGGTTGTGATTGGGAGACTCCCAGGCCTCCAAACATGACATACATGGAAAGATTGAAATACCTGTCACTGTACTTGATATCATGAAGGCTGTTGAGAAGAAACCTTTAGCTGCCTTGTAGACCAGTCTAAGATCCTACCCTTCTGTAAATGATGAACATCTGCAATTCAAATGGGACAACTATAATTTGCCCAGGATTCTCAACCTAGCCTGTGACATAAACAGAATATGTTGTGAAGACAGATATATCCCAATATGATTCACAATCCTCTGTAATAGGTTCCCACTCATGTGAAGTATTGCTAATCAAAGTCCCTCTTCAAGTGCAACCTTCATTACTGGTTGGGTGATTGTAAAGTTACATTTGGGCTGGCACCTATATCCCTCATGGACAGGGCCAGTTTGGTGCTGCTCACAAACATGCTCTGCTAAAAATGACCATCCAACTATGCTTAGTAATGGTACATGTATTTTTACACAGCTAGGCTTCTAAAAAGCCTAGTGCTATTATGCTAGTAGCCTCATATGAACCTATGTGCCTATGCAGGCCTCACAACCTGCTGTCAACCACATGGCCTGCTGATGTCAACCTGCACTGTTGTATAAAACAGACTTGTGCTTTGGTGCTTGCATAACATACTCTGCTCTGTAGTCTGTGTGTACCTTGAATGGGTAGTAGTTCTGTTCTCAGTGCAGTCAACTATGTGTGTGTGTGCGTGTGTGTGTGTGTGTGTGTGTGTGTGTGTGTGTGTGTGTGCGTGTGTGTCTAGACAGCAGAGCAGAGGTGTGTATCCTACAGTTACTTCTTCAATTACAAGGACTGCTATTATGCTGATACTTGCTCATGCCTACACATCCATTTCAGACACACCTCACAACCTATTGTCTCCCACATGGCCTGCTGATTTCATCTACTATATGTTCACCTGCACTCTTATATAAATCAGACTTGTGCTGTGGTGCTTGCATAATATACTGTGTTCTGTAGTCTGCATACTTAAGTAGGGGTACTATTCTAACTGCAGTCAAGTGTGTGTGTGTGTGTGTGTGTGTGTGTGTGTGTGTGTGTGTGTGTGTGTGTGTGTGTGCGTATGCATGTGCATGTGTGTATGACCTGTTGCTTGACATTACAGGGAGCATTTTACACCAATATGTGGGCCAATGTTATCTTGTCCTTAGCTGACACTGCTAATTTCATCAGCAATAAAGTGTTGTTTGACACCCTCCAAGTTGGACTTGAGCTGTGGCACTTGCTTAAAGTACTGTGCTCTGTAGTCTGTGCATTTAAATAGGTAGGTGTTCTATTCTCACTGCAGTCAACTGTGAGTATGTATGTGAACTTTTGCGTGACATTACATAGAGCATTTTATACCAGCATGTGGGAGACTGTCATATTTTCTTCGACAGATAATGTTGATGTCATCAGCTATAAAATATTGTCTGACATGTTCCAAATTGGACTTAAGCTGATGTGGTGCTTGCATAAAGTACTGTGTTTTGTAGTCTATGTACTTAGGTTGGGGTTCAATTCTCACTGCACTTAACTGTGTTTTTGTGTGTATTAACTGTTGCTTGACATTGCAGACACCATTTTACACCAGCATGTGGGACACTATTATCTTCTCTACAACAGATACTGCTGATGTCATCAGCTGTAAAGTGTTGTCTGACACACTGCAAGTCAGATTTGACCTGTGGTGCTTGTGTAAAGTACTGTGGTCTGTAGTCTGTGTACTTAGGCAGTGGTTCTATTCTCAGTGCAGTCAACTTTGTGTGTGTGAGCTGTTGCTTGACATTATAGACAGCATATTACACCAGCATGTGGGATACTGTCATTCTTTTCTCAAAATACACTGTTGATGTCATCAGCTATATCACATTCTTGGATATACAGTTATACCACCAGAGCAGGGTCAGAGACCAGCCTTGGGGCCAGGCAGAAGTCGCTTCATCCTCTACAATAAAGTTTACAGTAATGTGGCTTTCAATCTATCCACATATATCATGGCATGATGTATAGGCCCTGTGTTATCTTGCTGAGAAAGCTCTGTGATCTTTTCATTTTCTACATGTGTCTGGTGAGGTACATTTTAAAAATATCATTATACTCTATTAGTGTTGTAATGAAGTTTAACTACAGTGATGCCATACAATCCAAATATATCAATATGATGGAATAACTAAATTGCTATCTAAATGGGTTCCCAGTACTTGCATCTCTAGGTTTCTGCATAGCAGGACTGTTGGCAATGCTGCGATTAACATGGAACTCCACTTTTCAGATGGACAACATTACAAATACACACTATTTCATTTATATGTAGATCATGTGCCTTTGACACCATTCAGTTGTATGTGCTAGTTGCTCCTGTATTATGTTATCACCATTGATGGACTCAATAACTGCACACAATATGCAGGAATTAGCAAACTTGGTAAGATAAAGGACATATAATTTAGCCTGAACTATCAAGAAATACAATTCAAACAATGGATGGCCAAACACAGGTCCCTGGTGTTGGTCAATTATGACAGCTCTACTGGTACAGGTTAATTCACCAACTTTCATGTGATTCTTTCTGTCAGTGAGGCAGTTATTTACCCATCAACTGATGTAAGGTTTAATCCCCAGCTTGGGTTTTTTCTCAATTATACCTGAGTATGTGATTGTGTCAAAACCCTATACCTGATGACAATAGGAAGTATGCACTGTCTTATCTTTGTCCATGCCTATCACCTGGAATCAATGTGCTGTGACAACATCACAGATTAACTATGGCATGACCCAGCATATACACCTTCCTGATATGGTTGAATACACAGTTCAACACACCCTCCACATGGTCTATGTTCCCATACAAGGGCGTACATAAACATGCATTCACATGAGTTAGGGGTACAGCACCTGAAGCATGTATGTATAGAGACATCCTGACTCTCCTTGACTGTGAGGTAGACAAACATGTCATCATGTACCTCCTTTACATGTACACTAGCAACATTCCAGGTTTGTGCAACATATCTGTGTGAGTACTGCTATATCAGGTCCATTGCATCTGATGGATGTCCTCAAAGAGGTCATTGATGTCATGCATGATGAGAACAGTATCATTGTGTGGAACTTGAACAGGGCAAGGGATTTGACAGAAATCCACACTAATATATTCAATAAACACTGTCATGTGTGGCCATAAACAGCTATATCACCAAATTGTTAGACCAGTGTATGACATACATGGCATATCACTATTTTTAAATGTTTGGTGGGACATATATCTTAGGTCCAGTGTTCAGGTGATACATCAAGGGTGTCTGCTAGGCCCTTTCCTGCCCATTAGTTCAATGATGGGCATCACAGATGACATACACATAGTGTGTCCAAACAGCTGCTTGTAGGACTACAGCTTGTGTGCAATCTATGACTCCAGCTGTGATATTAGTATAATACATAAAGTATCAACACATAACAGACACTACTGCTACAGCCATGACAACTCCAGCATTGATGAGACATATGGAGGGATTTGTTCAATTAGGAAACAGACGCACACCCAAGTATAATGTGGATATCATACATTATAATCAGACATATGGATATGTTTCCTGTGTCCTGGGGTAAAAAGGGTAAGTGGTACATCCATCAACATGTGATCACAGTGCTGACTCCTTCCTTGAATGCAATACAAGTACTGGACATGCACATCAGATGTCATAATAATTTCATGGTACCTAGACTTCATCACACCAATAACTGCGTAAAATGTACCCTTATTCATGTACCCCACACACATCTTCCACTGATGCATAACTGAAGTGTACCATTATTGTCACACTGTGCTGTCACACAGCTTATTGGCCATGCTTAGGTATTCTTTCTGGGGAATATACATGACTGCCTGATGGTGAGGAACAAACAATAGGTTCAGAGGTGTTTACTAGGGTAATGCCATAAGGCACTTTTTAAGCCTAGCCATGCATCCCAAATCTCTGATAAATTTGAATACTCTTGATAATTGTAAGCAGGGGCTTGAGAGTTGAAACATTTACAAGCAGGGGCCTGGGAGATTAACCATTTACAGATTTCATGTGTCCATTAGAGACATAGGTGCCAAACCAGGGACAGATTTCTTGTTTCCCATCCAATTGTCCAAACTAGACTTGAATTGGGTTAGGGAGGAACTCTGCTTCACATGGATGGGCAGCCTGTTCCTGAGACAGAGTAATCTCTGGGATACATACCTGTCTCTCCAGCAGGTCCTATTTATATCACAGGCAAGGTTTAAGTCTTTAGAATGGGTAATTCTAGTGCTGTTTGTTTTGTGGATATGCAGGAGGTCCATCAGAGTGGGTCTGACAATGCCCTGTATTCCAGGCATAGATCTCCCCTCGAAATCCTGTAGGAGACAGAAAACAGGGATAGAGCTTTGAGGATGTCTGCATAGGACATTTTACTTACGCCCTGTATTCCTTTAGTGAGGAACTTCTGCGGACATTCCAATTGTTGGATATGCCTGGATAGGTACATATCAAAGAGGGAATTGTACTCAATGATAGGTCTGGTGAATGTGGAATAAAGTGGACCAATAACTTCCTTGGAGCTAGATTTCATACCTTTGTTTATAGGCTGCAGAAAATGGAATGATTTCCTCACTACTGGAGACACATGATGGTCAAAGGCTAGATTACTGTCTATGTGTGTCTGTAACTATTGGATCAACTTTAAGGGGTGTGTTGTCAATATGATAGTTACCAGGGGTGGATGATTACCTCACAGATACAAGTATGCAGTTCTTGTCATTTTAATTTTAGTCCATGGCTCTGACACAAGTTGTTTGTCTGTTTCAGCACTTCATGGAGAACATTTGTGTAAGTGTGGGGTTCAATGGCAGCTGCTAATTTTCAATCATCTACAAATGTAGTCTGCCAGAGACCATTGACATTGGCTTTGACTTCAGAGAAGTAGGTGCCAAAAAGGAGTGGTATAAGGACAGATCCCTGAGGGACTCCTCTTGTGACTGACCTCTTTGTAGAGGTGGACTCCCCAATTCTAACTTCACGTGTCCTGTCTGTGTGGCAGTTGGCAATCCACCAGTTGATATATGGGATTGTACCTACCCTCTTGAGTTTGTCAAAGATGCCCAAGTGGGGTATTGTGTCAAATGCCTTGGCAGTGTGAGCCATTTTCCCTCATCCATTGCTTTGGTGACCTTCTCAAAGAAGTCCACCAGGTTAAATAGGTATGTCTTGCCCTTGATAAAACCAAACTGGGTTGGGTTCAGTGTCTGGAGGTTTACTCTTTCATTGTTGATGATTTCCATGATAATTCTTTCAGTGGATTTACATATGAATAGTGAGACTTATGGGTCTACAGTTTCTAGGATCTGTAGATGGGCCACCTTTCTGCAGAGGGATGACTGTTGTTCTCCATTCATGAGGCATGAAGTCTTTTTGGAAGCTACAACTAAATAGCAATTCCAGAGGTCCTGATAGGTCATGTTTCATACTATTTAGCCTATTTCTTGGGATATTGTCTGTGCCCACTGAAGCACTGTTCTTCACTTTAAAGAGTTGTTACACCAGATGCATGTGTCCTTCCTGTTCAGCTTATTCACACTATGCATACATAGATATTTGACAACACTAATGGCATGTACACCATTTGTGACTGTGTGGATTGTGCCATAGATATATGCCATGCACACAAGAGGAGTACCCTGTATTGACTATACTGTCACATACACATATAGCAGTGTCCCTCCTAATACCTCCTGCAGACATTACAGTACCAGAACAGTTTGCTTGGTTACCCTCATAGAGTGTAGATGTATCATAATACTTGTCAATCAAGTGTGTGTGTGTGTGTGTGTGTGTGTGTGTGTGTGTGTGTGTGTGTGTGTGTGTGTGAGTGTGTGTGTGTGTGTGCAGGCTCATCTGTTATCACTCATCATAGGTTCATACGTTCATACGTTGGTACCCCTAGGGCCTATACAAGCCATGGCCTTGTATGTTAAGCAGAGATTGCCTCAGAGTAGACGATATGCAACAGAGTATAGCTGGAGTTTTTTTAGGTGGTCAGCATAGGGCATGTGCTTTAGGCCTGTGATTCTTTTAGTGAGGTATTTCTGCAGTCTTTCCAGTTGTTGCAGATGTCTTGAGAGGTACATACCAAATGGGGCATTGTATTCTATAATGGGTCTAATGGGGGATGACTACAGTGGGACAATGACTTCCTTTTTCTGGATGAAAATCCCTTAGCGATGAGGTGTGCCACATAGAAGGATTTCCTGACTGTTGTGGCAATGTGGTTATTGAAGGAGAGACCACTGTCCACCTGTGTCCCTAAGTCTCTTATCACACTTTCAATGTTCACTGTACTGCCACCTATATGATAATTCACAGGTACATGTTTTTTCCCAAAGGGGATAACTATACATTTCTTGGCATTGAGCTTGAGCCCATGTCTCTGGCACCAAGCATTTGTTTCTGTAAGGCCCTTTTGTAGAGTATCCACATCATTTGGGGATTCAATAATGGCTCCCAGTTTGCAGTCATCTGCAAACATTGTTAGCCAGAGTCCCTTAGTGTTGGCCTGTACTTCAGAGAAGTAGACACTAAACAAGAGCGGTCCCAGGACTGAACCCTGAGGTACTCCACTTGTTACTTGTCTGGAGCTGGATTTGGAGTTGGCTACTTTTACAGTGTGGATTCTATCAGTAAGCCAGTTAGCAACCCATTTGGTGATGTAGGGATTAATGCCCAGCTTAGTAAGTTTATCTATGATTCCCGAGTGGGGGATGGTGCAAAGGCCTTGGCAAGGTCTAGATAGGCTGTGTGGCCCACCTTACCCTTGTCCATGGCTCTGGAGACTGATTCGAAGAAGTCAATCAGGTTCAGGAGACAAGATTGGCCCTTCACGAACCTAAACTGGGTGAGGTCCAGTGTTTGAAGGTTGCCAATGTCTTTGTTTATAAGTTCCATGATAATACGCTGTTAGAAAAATATGTATTAATATATATATTTAGTGCTTATTAGAAGCTAAAAGGGTTAACACATTTCATTCTATTTTATGTACAGCTTAGTTTTGTATGAAACTATAGATGCTTTTCAAACTGCAATATGCTTTCTGAAACTGCAAGATGCTCTCTGACCTAGTATTTGCTGGCACAGCAAAATTTATGTTTATGCCTTTTGGAAATTTACTGTGAAGCAGGTGATTATCTGCTAGGTCAGGAAAATAATGAATAGAACAATACTGTTTTCTATAATGTTATTGAACTTGAACAATCAGCTCTGTTCGTGTTATGAGAACATGCACAGCTGCAGAAAAGATAGATACAGTTGAACAAAGACTGCTTGAAGAAATGAACTATAATCTGTACTTGCTTTGTGCTCGAATTAGCCATAGTACCTTGAATGGTAACATTGCATAGTGAGAACTTGTATCGGACCAGTGGTCATCAAGGCCACCTTGTTTTTCTTAGGAAGTTTTTTTTGTAAACTTGATATGCCAGCAGAAAATCATGGACAAACAGCTGCTATGAAATAATATTGAAAGAACTTAGTAGGCAATGTATTGTAAGAAATGTTTAAGAATAGCTTCACTTCCCGATTCTAGTTAGACAAACTCTGTATTAGCACGTTTTTGTCTCCTTGCTGCAAGATTAAAGTGCCTTAACCTGCCATGTGTTGATCTTTTTGAAGTTGTTTTTCCTTTGACAGATTGGTCTTTCGGACTGTAAACTCTCACTTTGCCTCAGGTCAGATGGGCCAGGTGGCCTGAAACTGTACGGGGAAGAGACCACATCAGTTTTTCTGCTCTGAAAGACCTCCAACTGAATTGTCGTTCAAAAGAGGCCAGCCACTTTTCTGATCTGCGACTGGAGGATGAGTTAACGGTTTTTCATCGAACCAGGCAATCAATCACGGAGGCTCAGGTAAGGTGAGATTTACCTTTTTTCTGTTTTAGATTAGGGACTTGATTTATATCATTTGTCAGGAGATTTGTTTTATACAAGTCAGGGACAGGACGATTGCAGTCTTGTCATAGATCAGGGAAACAGAATAGGTGATAAACTGTGAAAAAGTAAAATCGTGGTACCACGTGAAAATAAGAAGGGTTACGTAACATTTTTAACAATATGGGTTATAAGTGCACAAAAAATTCCCAAGACCCACCGTTAACTGAAGATGCAAAATATATGCAATTACAGAGTGCCGACAATGTTAGGTACTATACAAAATGGGTTAATAAATATGAATTTGATGGCAAATTAGAAAAATCTTCACTTATTAAACTTGTCAAACAGCTTAAAACCAACGCAAAAGGTCAGGTAAAAAAGCAACGTCAATTAGGCATTCCTCAGGTACACAAGTGGATTGAGGAAGCAAACCATAGGGAACAAAAAAGTAATAATTCAAAAGCTATGTTTCTGGATAAAAAAGACAATAATTTGGTAATAGCATCAGCCCCTCTGCCCCCTCCGCTTCCCGCACCAGAGTATGAAGCGAGTGGACAAGCTGGTCGACCTTCGCTATACCCGGCTGTCACCATGAAACCAAGACCGTATGTCAGAGATCCCATCGAGACTAGGTCTCGAACACGTAACTTAAGAGGGGATACTGAGTTATATCAAATGAACAAAAATTCACGAGCTATGAGTGAAGAAGAGATATGTCCACTCATAGAAGTACCAAATCCTCAGGCAGGACAGGCAGGGCAGGACCCGACTCTCCTAGTATATAGACCGTGGACACTGGAAGACATCCAGAAAGCCACAGAAGGAATTCCTCATCCAAAAGTTAATTTTAGAAAATTCTTAGAAGACTTACAGGGCATGAGGTTAAGTTATCATTTAAATGGAGAAGAAGTAGAAAAAGTAGTTAGACAAATCGTAGGTCCAGATTGGCACATGATCAGTGGCAACTGGAATCCCCATGATGCAGAACACAAGCCACTCCAACATAGCAACGCAGAACTGGATAACAGAGTGAAAGGTCTAACAGACCGAATCTCTGAGAAATGAAAGCCTAGGGCAGACTGGGCTTGCATTAATCAATGCATCCAACAGGAAGGTGAAACTGTTGACAGATATTATGCTAGATTATTAGAATGTTTTAATAACCATTGTGGAATGCAGGTACCTGAAGACCAAACACATGAGCAGCAGCTAAAGAATGCATTTTTTAAAGGCAGTATTTTGCCTATAAGCAGCTTTGTTACAAAGCACATGGTAGACCATCGTACAAGCAGATTACAGTCACTTCTTGAATATGCTAGACATGCTGAAATGCATTTTAACAGTAAAAAGAAAAAGAAAGCCCAAATATTTTCTGTAGAAGATGGAGCAGAAGTTTATGTAGTACAGTCCGGGAAAAAGGGCAAGGAAAAATGCCCAGGGAAACAAACAATCTGATAAGCGATCAGAGGAGTTTGAAGAGAGAAAGAAAAGGGGTGAATGTTTTAAGTTCGGAAAAAAAGGGACATTTAGCAAGGGATTGCAAGCAAAACAAGAAGGTAGCCATGGAAGATAAGGAGGGTGAGGGCTGACTATATGATAGTCAAGAATCACTAGAAGGGAGTAACCGAGAAAAGACAAACGCAAATGTGATAGAGGGAGTAGAGAATGTGATAGAAGAAATAGAGGAAGTGCAAGAAATTGCAGATGGTGAAGAAAGTGAAATTTTAGACTTAGCATTATTGAGCCTAGAGCTCTATTTAGCAGACACGAAACTGGAAGTTACACTTCTGGTAGAGGGGAGGGAAGTAAAATTCCTGTGTGACTCAGGGGCTTCACGGACCCTGATACATCCTTCCAAACTACCAGAAAATTCAGAATCATTTGATTACATATTAGTGAAAGCAGCTAATGGACAGCTGTATCAGGAGCCACTCTCCCATAGCATAGCAATAACTGACCCTGTTTCAGGGATGACCCAGAAAAGCAAAACTGTTGTTTCTGCAAAATGCCCAGTAAACCTTTTGGGCAGAGATCTTATGCAGATATTTGGCATAGCAGTAGTTCTGACTATGCAGGGTATGGAAGCACAGCGACAAATGGATACTTTTGTGGTGCGACCGGAGGGCGAAACATTTTATTGGTACAGCCAAGACTTGGTCACGACTGGTCCAGGGGCAGTAACTGAAGAACTGATGAACGTAGCCATCACTAAGTCCCCCTCCCTTGACACTGATAAACAGCATTTGTTGCACTGTACTCTGTATTATTGTAGCATACCAGGACCTGATAAGGAATATGAGCAAGAACTGTTTAAAAACCGTGCAAACATATTAGTATTACGTAATCTGTACTGGGACACAGAAGGAAACAGTGTAGTTAGCTGTTCATTGCCCCAGGAATTCTTTGCACTCTATAAATCTAATTGATTACCCCATGTTAGTTTAACTAAGGATAAGAATGTGAAATAGGCAGACCTAGGAGAAAAAGTCACAAAGTGGGAAAAACAGACGGAGTTAGAATTGTCAGAACAGGAAGTGCAGAAGCAGAAGTTAAAATGGATAACATAGACACACCCAGCTGTACACTTGCAGTCTAGCGAGGACAGCTGATTAGCACTCTTACTAAAAGAGGAAGAAAATGCCTAACGGAGCATACCAGAAACTCTCTGGTTAACAGGGAAGTCAGATGTAGGACTAATTCGTACAGCAGGACCAGTTACTATTACGCCAAAATCAGCATTTAGACCATAGAAGAGACAGTATCCCTTAAGGAAAGATGCAGAAGTAGGAATCAAACCTATAATAGCAGCTTTACTTAAGGAAGGAGTACTGGTAGAATCTCCCGATTCCCAATGTAACACACCCTTATTTCCTGTCAGGGAAAGCAAACAGAGAATGGCATATGGTCCAAGATTTACAAGCTATAAATGACGCAGTAATACCTAGAGCACCTACGGTGCCAGATCCACACACCCTGTTGAATGATTTGAAGCCTCAACAGAAGTATTTTTCTGTGGTAGATATTAGCAATGCATTCTTTTTGATACCGATACACCCTGACAGCCAGCATTGGTTTGCATTCACATTTCAGGGGAAAAGGTATACATACACGCGACTACCACAGGGATATTGTGAAAGTCCAACAATATTCGCACAAGAGATGGCTAGCAACTTGGTGGGATTTAGCCCACCGAGAGGCAGTCAGATTTTACTTTATGTAGACGACATCCTGCTGGCAGCCCCCACCCAGCAAGAATGCAGAGAAGATACCATAGCATTACTACAATTTTTAGCCACTCAAGGACATAAAGTAAACAAAAACAAGTTGCAGCTTTGGAGAAAGCAGGTTAAATACCTGGGATATGTAATATCCAAAGAAGGCAGAACATTAGATGAAGATAGGAAAATAGCTATTTTACAAGCATCCAAACTGACTACCAAGAAGGAAATGATGTCCTTCCTGGGTACGACTAATTTCTGTCGGAGTTGGATTCCAAACTATGTCTTGGAGCCTGCTCCACTCACCAACTTGATATACAAGAAGCCTATGGCAGCACAAGATGTATTACAATGGACACCAGAAGCAGAATCAGCTTTCTGCAAACTAAAACAATTGATAGCATCCTCATTAGTTTTGGGATTACCAAACTATCATAAACGTTTTTTCCAAACTGTAGATTGTAAGCAAGGTTATATGACATCTGTGTTAACATAGCAACATGGGGACAAGCAACGCCCCATAGCTTACTATTCATCACAGCTGGACCCAGTGGTGCGATCCCTGCCCCACTGTGTACAAGCAGTAGTTGCAGCTGCAATGGCAGTACAGGCTTCGGCCTCAGTAGTGTTGTTCCACCCTCTTACATTGAGAGTGCCTCATGCAGTCACGATTATTTTACTGCAAGAAAAAGTAGCACATCTTTCTTCTGCTATACATCTTTCCAGTATGACTGTACTCTTGAGCCAACCTCATATGACAATTGAACGATGTACAACTTTAAATCCATCTACCTTGCTCCCGACCCCTGCGGATGGCACACCACACAGCTGCCTGCAGGAGATTGAGCAAAAGACACTGCCTAGAAAAGATCTAACGGATGTTCCCTTGGATGATGCCGAGGTGACATATTACGTGGATGGCTCATGCAGAAGGGGTCCTACAGGGCAGTACCTAGTGGGGTATGCAGTAGTTTCTGATACTGAGATTTTAGAGCAAAGTCTTTACCACACAACTTATCTGCACAAGCAGCAGAATTGATTGCCTTGACAAGGGCATGTACCTTGGCAAAGGGTAAATGTGTAAACATTTTTACTGACAGCCAGTACGCTTTTTCTACTGTACATGTTTTTGCGCAACAGTGGAAAAATAGAGGAATGATAACATCTACTGGTAAACCGATTAATCATGCACAGTTTATTTTAGATTTGTTAGAATCTATTCAGTTACCTCAGAAAGTAGCTATTTGTTAAATTTGTAGCTCATACCAAGCAACAGGATAGGATTTCAAAAGGTAATGCGAGAGCTGATACAGCTGCAAAGCAAACAGCTTCAGCTTCAAAAGTATTTATTTTGAGTGAGAAATTACAACCTTCTGAGATTTTAGATTTAGAAATGTTGAAAACAATGCAGACACTTATTACAAAAGTAGAAAAACAGACATGGATAAAATGAGGAACAATTCTTGAGAAAGGGCTGTACATCTCCAAAGAAGGAAAACCGATTTTGCAGTCTAATTTGTTTAGATATGCAGCTTTGTTGAGCCTTGGGCAGTGCCATGTCTCAACAGGGGGGATGGTACAGTTTGTGAACCAAGTGTGCACAGTATATGGCTTTACAAACTACACAAAAAAATTTTGTTCAGCATGCCATGTTTGTAACAAGCATCATGCACAAGGGGCATTGAAGCCTAAACAAGGGAGTTTCCCTTCACCACCGTACCCATTCCATACTATCTGTATGGATTTCATAGAACTGAACAAATGTGAAAATAAGAAGTATTGTCTTGTCATTATAGATATGTTTTCCAAATGGGTGGAAGCTTTTCCGACCAAAAATCCAGATGCAGCTACTGTTGCAAAAGTCTTTGTTAAAGAAATTATTCCTAGATTTGGCATACTGGAAAAGATCTACAGTGACAATGGCACACACTTTGTAAATCAAACTATACAACAGTTGAGCCGATATTTCGGAATTTCCTTAAAGAACCATTGTGCATACCACCCACAATCTGCAGGACTAGTAGAGATGCATAATGGGGTTTTGAAAAATAAACTTAGGAAATTAATTAGTGAGACACAAAAGAACTGGGTGCACTGCCTGCCTCTGGCATTGTTGAGCATGAGAACTGTTCCGAATGCAAAGGGGTTAACTCCTTTTGAAAAATTATTTGGGAGGGAATACTATATACCTCAATGGAAACCTCTTATGCCTGCAGACCAGGAGGCCGACAGTTCACTCGCAGAATATATGAGACGACTTTTAAATAATAAACAACCTTTGCAGTTAAATTCTGTTTCAGATAAAGAACAAACCAGACCATCGGAAGCAGCAGTAGTCCCAGGCACGTGGGTCTGGGTGAAAGTCATCAAGAGAAAGAATTGGACATCACCGAAGTGGGAAGGGCCATACCAAGTGCTACTGTCAACACCCAATGCAGTCAAGATCACAGAGTGAGCGTCCTGGATTCATCTGACACACTGCAAATTCGTTAAAAACTTTGAACTGGACAAAAAACTTGTTACTGTTACACAAGAACAAAATGACCAGATACGGAGTAAATAGAAATACAGAACAACCTCAGAAGTACTGCATGATCATTCTGTTAACCATACTGATAACATTGATCTTTTTGTTTTAGCCTTTCCTTTTTCCAGCCAAATGAGCTGAACTGAATAAATGAGATGCATTACTCGTAGACTGGCATCCGAACTTTAACACTTACCAAGCAATTAAATATGTGTATGCTGAAACTTTTAATGTTTCGAATTGCTGGATTTGCACAGCTATACCAATAGCATACGGGGGATTGTTAATGACTGCTGTCCCCCTAGGGGTCAATGAGACCTGGGAAAATTTGATTTTTGATACTATGACTGTGAAATCACAAGACAAAATAGCATTGTACCTACCTGTTACACAAAAGGGAATTGTATGTTTTTAAAAAAATGATACTGTTCAGGTGGGTTGGAGCAATTGTAATGTGACTGTTCCTTACAAATGTTATGCCAAAGCTAATAATGCAGGTTATATATGTGATACAAACTATGACTCATATTTAGAATCAATGCACAAAACGGTTGATGAAGTACAACATAATCCTGTTCTTTTTAAACAACTATTTATCATTGATAAGAAAATGTTTAATGCAGGGCAAGTATATATTAATACTAAAGTAGAAAATTGTTATTTTGTGTGTGGGAAAAAGGCATACAAATGGTTACCTGAGAATTGGTCTGGCAGTTGTTTTTTGGGTTACCTGGTTCCGGCCATATGCCACACTACAGTTTTGCCTCAGGGAAGAATTCAAAATGTCAGAGAGGTCACCAAGAAACCTGGAAATCCAATCAAGAGACCTGAGAATCCAATGGGATGAATTGAACCAGGGTGAAGAAACCATAACTCCAAGAAAAACAAAGATAAACTGACACACATGGACTTGAGTGACACTATTATATCGTGGGCAGGTATAGCCCCTGCATACGGCGCAGTGAAATCGATTTGGGAGCTGGGAAAACTGTCCAAACTTCTCAAAATAATGAGCAATGCAACTTTTTCTGCTCTCTAATTAGTAACTGATGAACTGAACGCTATGAGAACTGTGGTGCTTCAAAACCGCATGGCTCTCGACATCACCCTAGTGGCGAAAGGTGGTATGTGTGCTTTAATAAAAGAGAAGTGCTGTTCATATATTCCTGACAACCAGCATGAGATAAACGACCATCTTGAGGTGATTCAGCAAGTGTTGGCCATGACCAAACCAGGCCCAAACCCACTGACGGATTTTTTCCAGAATTTGTTTGGGGGTGGGGTAGCATCCCAATGAACATCTTGATTGCCATTTGTGTGGGATTACTCATATTAGAAGTATGTGTTTGTTGCGGTATTCCCTGCATGAAAAGATTAATCAAAGATTTTGTAGACATGTCAGTTTCAGAGACTTTGTATCAAAGTACTGAAATTGAAGAACTGTTGAAAAATGAAACACTTTCATAAGTCTAAACTGAATGACTCTCTTAACTGCAAATTCTGAACAGAAAGAGGTTAGGAGAATAAGTAAACCGTTTTTGCTTTTGAAAATAGAATAAAAAGTATTAACAGGGGGGAAATGTTAGAAAAATATGTATTAATGTATATGTTTAGTGCTTATTAGAAGCTAAAAGGGTTAACACATTTCATTCTATTTTATGTACAGCTTAGTTTTGTATGAAACTACAGATGCTTTTGAAACTGCAATATGCTTTCTGAAACTGCAAGATGCTCTCTGACCTAATATTTGCTAGCACAGCAAAATTCATGTTTATGCCTTTTGGAAATTTACTGAAAAGCAGGTGATTATCTGCTAGGTCAGGAAAATAATGAATATAACAATACTGTTTTCTATAATGTTATTGAACTTGAACAATCAGCTCTGTTTGTATTATAAGAACATGCACAGCTGCAGAAAAGATAGATACAGTTGAACAAAGATTGCTTGAAGAAATGAACTATAATCTGTACTTGCTTTGTGCTCGAATTAGCCATAGTACCTTGAATGGTAACATTGCATAGTGAGAAGTTGTATCTGACCAGTGGTCATCAAGGCCACGTTGTTTTTCTTAGAAAGTTTTTTTGTAAACTTGATATGCCAGCAGAAAATCATGGACAAACAGTTGCTATGAAATAATATTGAAAGAACTTGTGATTTATTACGCCAGCTTAGTAAGCAATGTCTTGTAAGAAATGTATAAGAATAGCTTCACTTCCTGATTGTAGTTAGGCAAACTCTGTATTAGCATGTTTTTGTCTCCTTGCTGCAAGATTAAAGTGCCTTAACCTGAACCTGCCGTGTGTTGATCTTTTAGAAGTTGTTTTTCCTTTGACATGCTCCATGGCCTTGCAGATAAGGCTCCTCAGACTGATGGGATTGTAGTTTCCGGGATCCAAGGTGGATCCCCCCTTGTGGAGTGGGATAAATGCAGCTCTGTGCCACTCAGTGGGCACGAAACTCTATACCATATATGTTACGTCAAAGGCAGGGGATTAGTGGTGGTATTATTCTGATACTGTCCATGATTGTAGTTGTTCTTGTAATGCTTGTCATGATCCTTTATCTATGTCCACCTTGCTGTAGACCTCTGCTGAGAATGCACTCATATTCAGTTATATTATTTTGCACAGCTTCCCAATATGTACCCTACCCCAATTGCATGTCAGATCCCTGATAGATTTTCTCTGCATTATTCATGTAAGGATGCTTATCTCGCACAGCCATCCTCCTCATTGTTATGTCACCTTGTGTGACAGTCACAGACAACACATTTTCACTGTACAGTCCATACTGCACCATAGAGGCATATGCTTGGTGTTGCTGCTACAACTGTCTTCCTTTGACATGCCCTCCTCTGCTTTACATGTGGGAGTTTCACCTATATTCTTTCCCTGTGTTCATTCCTATAAGTCATATGTGTGTCCCTATTCAATATACACACTTCCCTGAGTGATCATTTTACAAGGCAGTCCCATGTCCTGTTACAGGTCATAAACACAGCTTCAGTACAGAATGCCAGGAATGGGATAATACAATACTCTGCACTGTAGGTACACTGTTCTGTACTGTGTTTATACCATATACTTCACATTCATAGCTCTCAACTGCCCAGATATTCCCAGGCTGTCCAGATATTTTCCTTAACAAATATCTGTCTTTCTGCCATATCACTGGGATGTTCTTTGGACTGATGTGACTCAATATTTCACACATTTAAGTGCATACCTCCAATTGTCCTGATCTATGTAGAATATCCAGTTTTTGCCTCATATTTGTGATGTTTTCCTCATAACATTCTTTTTTTCTGGCAAGTCACAGGCATGTCTTTGCAGATTGCAGTCAGAAACTGATGACTAACTACTTGAGTTTCAAACTTCAAACTCTTCAGAAGGTTTATGCTAATGTACAACCTACACATTCTATCATCTTCCTAAGTTTGGCAGTGTAATATTAAAAATGTGTCCCTATTTCTGGCCCTTTATTCCTCCTGTATGGCTTTGTCCACATTTCTCTCTCTAAGAGGGTGTGAGTGTTACATTCTAACACATTCCCATGTAACATCTATTGTCATGTATGTCCCTATTACTGGTTATTTGTCCTCTCATTAAGTTGGCTTCTGTGCAGATGTGTTGCACTAATAGAATGACAGCTATTTGTAAAACCCCTGGTGATCATTGTGGCATTGTGCACAAATCCAGGCACTTTAGGCTATCCATATTCACTGACAAGGATTCACTATGTGTAAAGCCCAGGTGATCATTGTAGAATTCTACAAAAATGTCCACACCATAGATGCTTTCCTTTACAGAGAATTGCTATCCATGTTCACTTATAAGGTTTTGTGGCCTCAATAATTTTGCGAGCCACAAACATAGCTTAGGCATGCTGCACCTCATTAATTTGCATTGTGCATTGCTGTGTTCCCTGCACCATCGCACAAACACATAAACTCCATGTAGGCTCTGCCCAAAGCCTACACAGAGTTTATTGAATCCTGCAGATAGTTTGTAGCATGCCATTGACAGACTCCTGCTGTGGAGTGGCTTAGGAATGTACTGTGGATCCTGCATTCAGAAAGTAAAGAAAAAAAACAACACAGTCATGTATTTAGGAAAAACAATACTGAAAGCAACACATATGCAATACAATAACAGGGGCTGTAGATACTCACAAGATGGGCATTGCACCTGTATAACACATGTGCCTGTGTTGCAAAATATTGACATAAATCTCATGTATCACATGTGTACTAGACATTGATACAAGCTATGACAATTTTGCTGTAATCTTCCTGGTCTGTCTGACCTTGAACCTGCAGGCTTAGCCCCCCACTGGATGTACCTGTAGTGTACGTCGTGGTCAAATCAACAGTATGGAGACACTCACCTACTATTCCATGGTTTAGTCCTAAAGTAGGTGGACCTGTGAATATTAATGCAAGCAGTATTACACATGTTGTTTGGACTGCTCTGTCTGTACTTCACTTGTATGAATACATGTCATTACACTTACGCTCATCATTCTCACCCTGTGTGGATCTGTGTGCGTAACTCAATTCTGCAGCTGTAAATCAAAAATAACAATACAGGAATATGCATGCTGCAGCACTATACCATGATCATATCTATACCCAGCCATGTTATTGAAAGAGAGGCATACATATTCAGCCTGGAACTCCAGCTTCAATCCCACCCCTAGGTATGTATCATTCTTTTTTTGCTATACTCAGTGAGGTCAGAAATATTGTGAAGTCTTCAGAGTGGTCAATGGTAGTCCATCAACAGCATTCCATGATCTCTCGTAACTTCTTAATCTGTTGGCTGAATGAAGGATCATAACAACCAAAAACACAACCACAGTGTTCAGCCACAACTTCAAACCAAGAAAAAACACTGTTAAGCAGCAGGAAAAAGTCAGCCCACCTTTAGAAAATTTGTTATATTCATTTATTCACAGGTAATTCCAAGATAAAAAAATTAGATTGAGTGCTTTTATCCCCCATATAACAGGGACTTCATCAGAATAAAGGAGTCACCCATTCTGGCTCATTTATACAATAATAATTAATGACATCACAATTATGTAAAGAGTTTTAAAGGCACCACCCTATAAATACATTATAAAACATGTGAAATGTAAAATGATAGCTGCTACAACAATCTGGATAATGTTCTCCATTACAGACCACAAGTCTCTTAATATATGAATATTCCAACCAGTTTATTGACCATCAAATAAATAGTCACAGTCAAATCAGGCACCTTTTGTCTTTCAAATCACAAAGACTTCTTCAGATACTTCGACATTGACACTCCCCCCACTTAAATACCCTTCTATTCTATCACGTGACTTATTTAATCTAATAGATTTGTTCAACATATTTAAAAACTTACAACTTTAAAATGTTTCAATCAATTACAACTTGTTGTTACATGCTAAAAAATTATTCTACAGTACAATACCCATACTACTTATTTTATCTCTAAAACTTCATACTTTAAGTGTCACTTAAGTTAACTACACCTATTTAAATTCTTCCGCCTAAAAATACATAGAATGGAATTCAGTTTGTTTATTCCTAGGTAGAAGTAAGCATTTGTGCTAAGCTGCCACAACAGTTCAAGTTTTTCTAGGAGAAGACTTTCAGGTCCTCCTCTACCGTCAGAGCAAATTTGGTCAATGGCTCGGAACTTGAATGTATGTTTTGGTTTTTCTACTATATGTTTTGTGAGTGCATTATCTGTTCTCCTATGGCTTATACTATACAAGTGCTCGTACACTTGCTCTTTCAAAGTTCTAATAGTTTTCCCTATATAAAATACAGGGCATTGTTGACACTTTGCCAGGTAAATGACCATCTTGGAGTAACAATTGAATTTCTTTTAGTGTCATATTTCCTATCCCTAATCCAGTAACTTTAACCAGTTTCCATGTGCTTACAAAAATTACACATTTCACACTTGGTCACCCCTGGATTTCTAATTGTAGTCCAAGTTTTGTTTTCCAGAATGGTTTTAAAGTTCCTTCCCTTCCTAAATATTATCTGGGGTGGTTTTGAAAGTTTCTTACTGATAAAAGGGCCACTTTCTATTAACGCCCAATTTTTATATAGGATATTTCTTAGGTCCTTTGCATTAACGCTGTAAGTTGTCACAAAACTATAGTTAATGAAGTTATCCACATCTATGTTGTTACTATTGTTGAGAGTCATGTGACTAGTATTGCTAGTGTTTTGCTCAGTCCACAAAATGGGTTTATACATCCCCCTACTTCTTTTGTTCTTAATCTCATCGACTAATTCTACTAGGAGGTTTCGGGGGTACCCTCTGTTAAGGAACATTCTTTCAAGTTTTTCACATTCCATATAAAAGTCAACTTCCAGATTTATCATTCTAGCAGTTCTCACAAGCTGACCCTTAATAACTGATCTTTTATGGTGAAATGGGTGACAGCTTGTAAAATGTAGAAAGTTGTTAGAATATGTTTCTTTTCTGTGTATGGTGCTTACATATCTTTTGTTGACAATATCTTTTCTTAACTCAGTATCCAAGTAATTGATCTTATTCTCTCCATAACTTGATGTAAACCCCAAAAACTCTGTAGTGTTATTAAAATAATTTAATAAATCTTTGGCTGCTTCCTCGTCACCTTTTATAATGACAAAAATGTCATCCAAGAATCTTGTATAAAAGGATACTTGTTCCTTTATACTAGGGTTGTTTTAAATAAATTTGTCTTCCCAATTTGCCATAACCAAATTCAAAAAACTTGCACAACAGGGGGACCCCATAGCAACACCTATTTTTTGTAAATAAAAGGAGTTGTCGAATGTGATGTAGTTGTTACTTAAAATAATGTCCAATAGCTCCTATATTAGACATATTTCGCTCATTGGGGTACCCAATTTCTTCAATCGAATTGAGACCCTCTCTATTCCATCTTGGTGTGGGATAGATGTGTATAAGTCTTTCACATCTATCGTCATAAAATTGTAGTGACTTTTAAATTCTAAATTGTTTACCTCTCTCAAGAAGGACCACGAATCTTTACAAATCTGTTTCTCATCTTTAATATATTTTTTCAAAATGGAATCCACTACTTTAGCACAATTATATGTTATGCTGTTTTGTGTGTCTACAAGGAGTCTCATAGGGGGATCTACTAGGTTTTTATGAATTTTCGGCACACCAAATATTAGAGGAATTCGTGGTGCTACGATAGTAATATAATTATACATATCTATGTCTATTTTTGCTTCTATAAACAAATCATTTAGGTAAGTCTTTATTCTAGTGTAAGCTATATTAAGCTCATTTCTTGATACTCTTATGTATGTTTCACTGTTCAATAACCTTTTCATTCTTTGTTTGTAGTCCTCAACCTGCATTATGACTATCGCTCCTCCCTTGTCTGGCTTCATGAATCTGAATGGTAGCTTTTGTAATTCATTAATTGCCTGCCAATCATATTTGATAATGTTCTTTTCATTTTTCACCATTCTTCTATTCTCAGTTCTTCTTCTTCTTTCGGCTTTTTCCCGGTTAGGGGTTGCCACAGCGGATCACCTTGTCCGCACATTAATTGGCAGTGGAGTTTTACAGTGTCGAGTTGCCAGCCCGGCGCCCAACCTTCCACAGAAGGCACACTCACATGCACACCTAAGGTCAATTTAGAGTGTCCAATCCACCTGCAGCATGTCTTTGGGATGTGGGAGGAAACCGGAGCACCCGGAGGAAACCCACACGACCACAGGGAGGACATGCAGACTCCACACAGAAGGCACCCCAGCCGAGGATCGAACCGGAGAACCTCTTGCTGTGAGGCGACAATGCTAACCACTGCACCACCATGGCCGCCCATTCTTCTATTCTCAATATTATACCTAAAATCAATTTTGCACATTTTTTCAAACAAAACGATGCTATTATGAACTGGTGGGTTATAAGTACTAGCTACATAAAATTAATTTATTTTACATTTGTTAGATCCCATAATTATTGCTAAATTTACTTTACGTGCCAGTAATTTCAAATCAATAAGTGTTTGCACTAAATGCGCTTTTTCCGTAACCACAAATGTTTGTCCCTTTGCACACAGTTCGATTACTTCGGGTTCAATTTCAGTCTCCGTGTAGTTGAAGACGTTGTAATCCCCCTATGAGTTTGTCAATATTTTACAGTACCTTTTATTCATAGTGTCCATTTGTTCTATCTCCTCTGTCTCTTGTTGTTGTTTGGCCATTGTTGTTTCGCCCCTCAGGGAGTATGGTTCCGAATCTGGTGGTGAAAATTTCCACTGCTACCTCCAATTTGATATTGGTTCGAACCTTGTTGGCCTCCAAAATTAGGATTTTTTTTGGGTGATTTTCTCACTCCTTAGTATTCTGTTGTTACTACTAGTGGGCATATCTTCTGTTACACTAGTTGACTGGCCTCTTATTTCCACTTCCTGGAGTTCAATACCACCCCCTTCCCTTTGTGTTTCACCCATTGGTTTCCACACTTGTGATGGGGGGGCTTTGGATAGGCTGTTCCGTTTCTGTATGCGACCTTATCCCTTTGCATTTTCCTAACTTTGGTAGCCTGTAATTTTTCCATTAGTTAGTTGATACTGTCAAAGGTTCTGTTGTAATCGAACTTGTATCAATCAAAGTCTATATCATTAGTTATGTCCTGGTCTATTTTTTTGTATGTTTGTTGTTAAAAAAATCTAAGTTCATTTGATAATGTTTGACCATTAGTTATAACAATTCTATTCCATGTTTGCCAAACATGTTTATTAATCCAAAAATCTGAGGTACATTTTAACAAGGTGGGTCAAACCCACCTTCCTCTTCAAAACAGGTATTAACCTTAAGAAGAGTTTAGAACAAGCTTTAAATGGTAGGAATTCAGAGAAATGTGGCACAATCAAGTGTGGGATGTGCTCACAATGTATATACATATTTGATAAAAAGGTAGTGGCTTTGGAGAATATGATAATATCTGAATTAAAATTTTTTAGAGGTAATTGACAGTCCATTGGGGTGATTTATCTTGCCATGTGTATATCCTGTCCTGCATATTATGTAGGGAAAACTGAGAGACGGTTAAGGGACAGGATTTATGAACACGTCTATCAGTTATCCATGAAAAACATGAACAATGCACTTTATAAACATTCCACTACATGTATTAGTTTCTCCAGTTTTACTTTTGCTGTATTAGAGTTAGTCATGCCAAAGCATGGGGGGGTGACTATAAAAGTTTTATCGAGGAGAGAGAGGCAAAATGGCAAATAAGATTACAAGCTGGGCAAGAACCAGGTCTTAATGACGTTATCTCTCTCAAACCCATTCTCATCAGAAAATCTATTATGTAAATGTTTTGAAAAAAATGTTATTAGATATTTTAAGTAACAATAAACAAAATTGTTGTTTTAGGGTATTATTTTTAAGAATACGTTTTTTATATTCAGCAGTATTATCAGTATGTGTTTTATAATGTGTTTTTAGGATTGTGCCTTTAAAACTTTTTAAATAACTGTGATGTCATCAATTATTATTTTATATAAATGAATAGAATGGCTGACTGCTTTATTCTGATGAAGTTCCTGTTATATGGTTGATGAAAGTGCTTAATCTGATTTTTTGTCTTGGAATTACCTGTGAATAAACAAATATAACAAATTTTCTAGAGGTGGGCTGACTTTTTCTTGCTGCTAACGGTGTTTTTTCTTGGTTTGCATGAAGGATCATGTCTGAGCAGTGTCATCTACAAGCATCATGGGCTTGGTTGTGAACTGCAAGTGCATTTATCATGTTGGTGAGGGTGGTTCAAATTTCATGTCTCCAAGCTGCATCACTAGAATGGATAAAGAGTATCCGTACATGTTGCCGGAGAGCATCAATTATGATTTTGTTTTCCTGGGGGGAGAAGTTGTCACCGCTAGGATGGTTGGCCATCTGAAAGACAGTAATATGCACATGATAATATTCCTGTGTGTGAGCATTTATGCAGTTGAGTCTGTGAACAGAGTATGTCAACATACACATTATGTATTCCTGTGCAGTGCAAAGGTCTGCATAACACTGTCTGTGACAAATACTAATCTGACATATAAAAGTAACAACAATGCCTTCATACATAACATGTGTAAAGTAAAGATAACTTGTAATATCATTAGAGTTCATGAGTGGAATTAGAACCTCTCACACTACATATATGTTGAATGGAAGCCCAAAAACTATGGCATCATGCAACAAGAGTATGCATGCAGTTCATCTGACAATACTACAGAAAGTAACAATTGAATAACTTAAGGAAAATATCAGAAAACTTCATGATCCATAGGCAGGTCACAAACAGAATGGATCCTTTGTATATTGAGCCAATAGTGATAACACCTTTGTTAAGAAGCATCATTGAAGAAATATCCATAATAGCAACATCACATGTTTTTATCAGTTTATTTAAGAGGCATGAACTAAGAAATGCCTGTAATATCAACATGACATAGTATATATAGATAATGTTTGAATCCATATTTTTCTGTAGTATTTGCTTAGTAATGTGTCCTTTGTCTAGTGCTGCCACCTTTCACTGCTGCTAAAACAAAACTAAGGGCATACCTCTCACACCTCCCATAACCCCACCCATTTAACCCCTATCCTGCCCACTTTCCAGTCATTTTGTGATATCATCACCATTGTCAGCTGCTAAGGAGGAATGCCTGCTTCTTGCATTCCTGATGTCTTCATTATTCAAATTCACTATGCTTTTCTGTAAAAAAAAAAAGCATAGTAAATCCACTGATTTGACAAACTCTGCTAGTCTGTTTCTTTTTCAAAATGAATACCAGAATTTACACAGTGTTTTCTGGACTACTGGACAATTGGTTTTAATTTCTGGATAGTCCAGAAAAAAAAAGATAGGTGGCAACACTAACTTTGCCAATGAATCTCATGGTCTTCACGCATTACCTTACCATTTCCCTTATGTGCATCAACTTGCATGGTTCTGTTCACAGAAGCTCTATGATGCATGACACTATTCCACTTGCTGAATAATTAATTCCATTACTGTTAATGTTTTTGGACACATGCTGACATAAATGAAGTTTTTCAAATGATTTACTTATATGGCCAGCTCATGTTCATACTTTAAAATACTAATCCAGGATCCATACTAGTAGACCATTCCCCATCCAGGTGATGTCATAAGTCTTTTCACTATAATTAGAACATATATTTTCAATCATGATGGTGGTAGCTATCAAGGGTAGAGTTTGGAACTACAATATAGTTGAAGGTTTGAATCTCATGTCCTCGAGTCTGTGTTCAAAGATGTTAAAACCTGTGTATAACACTGAAAAATTTGTATGTCAATTATCTAGCACTTTTCATGAATAAATTGTCTAGAAACTGCTCTGAGCAATATGTAACATTGTTCTTTGAGGAATACATCTTTTCATAAATCAAGTGGATGCACTGGCTTTATGGCGGGAGGTATGTTGATTACTTTTTCTGTTTTATAAAATGAAATCCATCTGATCTTATTTACAGGCCAGTATTTTTCACAATTACATGTTTATTGATTAGGCTGCAGGAACACCCATCATGCATC
The DNA here is from genome assembly GCF_019279795.1 of Protopterus annectens. Lineage (NCBI taxonomy): Eukaryota > Metazoa > Chordata > Ceratodontiformes > Protopteridae > Protopterus > Protopterus annectens. The sequence continues at coordinate 1,160,030,910 of NC_056732.1, read as the reverse complement.
AGTAACATAAATGACATTATCACACCATAGCTGTGCTTACAACTGTGATTAAAATCAAAAATAGTGAACCATCATGCTGGATTAAGCCATTGTTTCAGCACACAGTCTTTGAATTATAGTCCTTAACCTAAACAACAATGGGGTTCATGTATCTGTCACACTTAGTGCTTTAACTACTGTTTGTGTTTTTGACTGCAACTTGCAGTTTGTTTTGGTATACTAGTTTACATGGATGTGGTTTCCAGTGAATAATCTGCTATGCATAGCTTGACTATTCACAGACTTAATAGGTGTGTGCCATGCCAGTGCTTACAGACTGTTTGGCATATCCATCATTTCAGCATTGGCATTTCATGTGCCTGCAACAGCTTGGGTGTTTTTATTAAAACAAAGTTATAGCTTAGGATTGCTGACACCTGTACAGCTAGATATTTCTCTGCAGCAGTTCATAATCAGTTATAGCTTAGGATTACTGACACCTGTAGAGCTAGATACTTTTTGAAACATTTCATAATCAGCAAGCATCATCAGGATGTTTGCATTTCACAGGCTACTGATTGGTACTAATTGTAGGTATATAACAGTCGTACACATACAATAATGTCAGTACAACATACATTACTTTGTCATATGTCACAAACTGTGGTGACTGAACATATAACATATTTGTTAATGTTGTATTCATTATATTATGTGTTCAGCCAGTTATCTTGCTGCCTGGCTCAGATGTTTGTCATATGGTTTGCATGTCATCATATCACTTTCTCTTCATTTTAACAATGACAATTGGTAGCTGTTTATATAGTTATTACATGCAGACAGTATAATACTTAGACTTGAGCATTCATACATTTTTACAAAACTAATGCCAGGAATTCATAAGGTACAGCTGTCCATAATGGATGTGTATCAGTCCCTGTGTAAATTTTCATCAATTTAATATTAAGTTTTGTGATGCTCTTCACAAGAATGTTTTGCATGACAGATTTTCTTTTCTTTTCTGTTGTGTTTTGCAATTAATTTTGACAGAGCAAGGGATCCATGGATGTTCTGCCCTCAGACAATGATACAAGCACATGCCAGACCCAGCCAGAGTCTTCTGATGATGACAGTAATGATGATAACAATGTTGATTAGTCAGCTGGCCCCACCTCTGCCCAAGCCATCATGCCTGCAGTGAGGAGGAGATGATGCCATGACAAGAATAGAGACGATTATTGGGATGAGATACAGGAGGTTATGACTTATGTGTTCTGAACGTGGATGAGGGGTGTGATGTGGACATTCTTTCAGGATATGGCACAAGCAATGTGGAATTTATACAGAGAGATTGCTTTTGAGGTCATTCGGGAGTCTCAGCCCCATAAGTATTGTTTGTGTGCTCAACTTGTGTTAAGATGTCAACATGATTGCCGTATAATTGACAGGACTGTATATGCACTCTTGTGCATGCATATTATATAACTGTCACACATGTGTTGTCATGTGACATTTAATTCTGTTTCAGTGTTTGTATGACACACATTAATATATTGGACTTTCCTCCCACATTCAGCTGTCTATGCATTGAGGCAGTTAACTTGCAGCTAGTGATGTAAGATGTAGCCTGGAAACATGTGTTTTATTGGGTCAAATGACAGACTACATATTTTGCCCATAATCAGTCACTACCACTGTGGTGTAGCTTGGAATTGTGTATTGCCATATCATATATGTACAACAGAAGGACATGTCATTTCCCCATGTGTTTTGGATGACAGTTGTCATGATGTCCCACTGGCATAATGTGGTTTTGTGTGCCATGAGTTGGCAATACTGATGTCATGTGGGATCATATACAGGTATATCATGTCTGTGTACAATACTCCTTTTATGACTGCATCAAACAGCAGTAATCTATACACAGTGTTACAGATAATTTATTCTTTAACAGTACATTACACTATGTTTTCTGTATCTTAAATTTCCGCATCCATTACTTATTCATATAAGTTCACATTTTTCGCAAATTGTTGTGCACATTAACTGATTGAACTTGCCTGCACATAGTCATACCCATACTGACACACAATTGTACCTTTGATATGTGAACATTCACTATTTACCACTGACGTGCTGTAATGATGGTCACTGGAGTATCTTCTGCTTAGTAATGAGCAGGGTGGGTTGCATACACCTGTGTTTCTTTATTCATTTTCATGACAGTATACATATATGTGCTAGAAATTCATAGCTTTCTTACCTATGCATATTGACATTACATGATTACACATTACAGTGTATGTGTGTTTTATATATGGTCACTTCGGTGGTCATTAGCAATCATTCTACCCATGTGACATACATTTTCCATTTTCGTTAAATGTATTTTGTTTTGGCTTCTACAGCACACTGTGTGCTGTATACATACATTTGCATTGTGTCAACTTACCTTGTGCTGCTTTTCCCTGACATGGGCCAGGTTGTCCACCTCCCTTCCACCTAATTATTTCCTTGTTATATTTTGCAGATATGTTTGTCATTGTTGCAGTTAGTGACCATTGCCATGTATTAGTTTGACATAGTTGACATATGCCAAACGTATGGCCATTTTACAATGCAGGACACCTGCACATAAGCCCATGGCTACTGTTTGCAAGACATCCTTGTTCTTAGTATAGTTGTTTGTTAACTAATGTACTTTGATGACATCCATGTGCACAGCCTGATGTATTTATTAAGCTGTAATGTTATATTTTTGTAAATCTTCTTACATGTCTTTGGTGTAGGTATGTGTATTGAACTTGATTTCATGTATGTTCCATTTATGCCACTGACAGTCATGCACACACATCTATACCTGTGGGTTGCCTTTGGCATGGCATATGTGTGTTACATATACTTTCCAGTAAATGTTTATTTGGGTTTTTTAACACCTACTTGTGTACGTAGCAGCCATTTAGTTGCATTTTTGCAATACTTTTGTTTGGCATTGTGCTTGATTGTTTGTCTTTCACAGCATGGATTTAGGTTTTGTTCTGTCCTCTGCTGGTATTATCTAGCATTGTTAGACCTGCACTTGTTCATCTGTGATGTTGCTTTGCTTACACCTGTGATGGACTACTTGCAGGCTTATTTGTCCAATTTTTACTGTGATCATAGTTTATTACCCTCCAACCCACACCTACCATTGGTCATACACATCCAGATATGACTGTCACACAGTTCGCAGCATGTCATAATGCGATAGTATATAGGTAGATATGTTTTTCTACATTTCACCATGGCTTGTATGCATCCCCACCCTGTTTGGCACCTTTCCATTGACTGTGTATTGCAGTGTGCCGTCTCTGTAACTTACCTGTCCTTACTGTTTTTTTTTCCTACCTTCATTTGTCTTGTGTTGTGATATTTGTTCTGTGGGTATACCTGCTGTGACATCCTTCACCTTCTCTTTCCTTATCTTTATTTTTCCTTCTATTCTTAAAAAAAAACATGGTCTATTCCCAAAATTAAAAAAAAAAACAAAAAAATTGCCCATGCCCCTCTGACTTTCCCTCAGATTTTTCAATTCCTAAATCCCTTTCATATGTCCCTCTTTTCCTATACTCCATATATTCTTTTCTATCTACCAATTTCCTTGGGTGTGTGTATGTTACTTGTGTTTCCCACACAAGTCCTGAACCTATTGTTAACAAATGTTAGCTGTGTCAATGTGGCAGTAATTGCCCTTTGCCTTTATAGTTTTTTGTATGAAATTGCATTGTTTCCATCATAATTCGTAAGTGTAAGCAGATATATTTTATTAGTACATGTTTTATGGAGATATTGGTTGGTTGTCTCTGAGTTTACTGCAAGGATTCTGATGATATGTATTGCAAATAACACTGGAGCTTAGAAACATGTATTTTTTGTTAGTTAATGAATTATGGAAACATCCGTAGTTGTCTGTAATGTTTCTGTGCAAAATTGTGACAAATGTATTATGAATGCCATGTAGCTTACATTGGGATAGCTGCCATTCTTTTATTTTTTTTATTTTATCATAACAGAGTCAGTTATATTCTGTAGTTGTACTTAGCCATATGTCTGTATAACTATCAGGATAGTAAACAAAAGCTGTGTCAGTACGAAGAAATTTATTATAATCGAAGCCAATAGTAAGCGCTTTCGTCTCTTATACAAGAGACTTCTTCAGACTATGGCTTTACCATAAAAAAAATATGCTTTAAATACTACATTAATTAACATTTTAAAACACCATTTAACATTTAAAAGCACAGTGACATAAAAATGCACAGTAACCTTGCATACATTAATGCTTCAACCCCTTTCTTTTTAAATACATTACAAACTCTTCCCTGTTTTTTAAACCTGGAGGGAAACAAGCATTTAGTTTAACTTGCCAACAACATTCTAGCCAACCTAGTTCTTCTTCAACATTTACTGACTTAGTATTTTGATGCACAGTGTCCAAAACTATACATTTAAAATTAATTTTACATTTCTTATCAACATAATGTTTGCTCATAGCATTTTTTGTATCTCCATTACTAATAGCATAATTATGTTCATAAATTATTTTGTATAGTTCTCTCTTTGTTCTTCCCACATAAAATGATCTACATTCTGAACACATCAATAAATAAATAACATTTTTTGATTTACAAGTAAACCTCCCTGGGACTTGGACTACTGTTTTCCCCATTATAATTCACTACTATCAGTAAATAAATATTGGCAATAGTTACAATTATAACATTTAACCATCCCTTTTCTTAACTCAGCTTCTTTAACTTTATTTAGTTTATTTTGAAAAAGATCTGTAAAGTTTCTAGCCCTTTTCTGTACAAACTTGGGTTAATTCCCTATTTTCTCCACAATTTCTCTATTTCCTTTTAAAATTCCCTAGTTTCTCCTCATTATATTCTTTATAGTGTTCAGATCTGTACTATTTTGTATTGCTAATACTGTACTATAATTTTTATGTGTTTTATCACCAACATTCATATTGACATTATTTCCAATCTTATTCCTCTTAATTAATTCATCACTGAATGACCTTTGTACTTCATCTTGAGGGTATCCTCTTATTTCCATCCTTTTACAAAAACTTTTGTCAATGGCCAGCTAGGAGTGATTAGATGACGAGAGGAGGTGACTGATCTTGTAACACAGTTATAGCAAGCTAGGAGGTTTTATTTGCTACAAAATCTGTATGTGTGGTAAATGCAAGAGTAGGGTCAAGTATAAGGCCTGGCTACCACTGTTCAATGACGTTAGGTATCGTGTTCCCATTCAGCTCACTGGGTACATTATTGGCTGACATGTAAACCATGATATTCGTTTTCTTAAGGCTAATCATCACCTTGTTAGAGGTGAACCAGGTGCATAATTAAGTGAAGCTGTCCTGTAACTTGGTTTGCAGATCAGAGTGGTTTGTACTAGACTGCAGGAAAAGCATGTCATTTGCATAAATTATTATTTTATGATTTTGTTCTAGTTGGAGATTATTGGCAAAGAGCAAGAAGAGTAGAGGAACTATTACAGGTCATCCAAAATATGTACGAAGTGCATTATTCTTACCAGACAGTGTAGCAACCAATAGTACAATGAATTTTGTAGTATTATAATATGTTCTGTGGAGGTACGCCTTCTTCTAAATTACTTTTTGGCAAGTTGCTTGTATAGCTAATGGAGATATATATTTGTTAGTCTCGGGTATTAAAAGAGTTTTGTGCTTTTACATTGCTAACTTGTGATTGAAGTACTAATTATTGTCTAAAAAATTGGGACTCTAATTCGCAGCATAACTTGGACTTCATTCTGTCTGTTTAGGTGAAGATAATTTGACAGACAGTTCAAAACAAATATGTTGCAACTCCTACCTCCCTTTGGACCTCATATAGCTGAATGCAACTTTCAAATATGAACTGTTTTACTATAATTTGCATTTTACTTTACATGATCTATTAACATAATTGTACCCTTATGTACATTCAGAATGTACTTTGATGAAACTGTATTGTTGTATAGTATTCTATGCACATACTGTACAAGCATACAATGTCACCACCACAACTGAAATTAATATTGCATATAGTCAAAATTTAATTACACAGATGCTTTAAAGACTTATGTTTTATTACTCATGTAATGTAAATGCATTTAGTGTTTTACATATGGATGTTTTTCTAGTTCCCTGTTTTATGTCTGTCACAATAGTTAAACATCATCCTATAAACAAGCTATGCAATCAGCTGATATATAAAATACAATAAGTGACTGAAAACAGATGAGAAATGGCAGCTAGCTTACTTAATTTTAAAGTCCAGTTCATATGCATTTAGTAGACTTCAAAATACAGATAACAAACTAAAAATATAATGCTTATATCAAAGCAACATAACAAACATTTGACACCAACTACAAACAACCTTACCTCACCTGCTATATTAACTATATTGGTATTTTCAATGTACATTATAGTTATGGTGACTGCAGTCCATAAATATGCAGTATGTGGAAGACAAAGCACAGTTATAGTTAAATACCCCTAAGCTAGGAATACAAACTGCTAACTTTGATAAATGATATTATAAGAATATTTCATAGCTATTTGACAAAGACTGCTGCATAATACGTAGATTAGTGGTGGTGACATCCCTAAGCTGTGTGCCAGTAGAAAACCAATTATTATCTCAGAGTCTCACTGCTAGGTTGCACTAAGTGCTTACCTGATTTTCAGTCACACATCATCATCACATCTTATTACAGGATTGCTTCCTATAAACCAGATCACAGCATGCAGCAACATTAGATAATACAATACACACCTCCAGCAGTGATACAACAGGAATAACTGCATAGATCAAACAACAGGACCATCAAAATGAAATGCAATATACCCTTGACATAATCATGATAACAGATATAGGGGGTATACCATGAAAGAACACATTATGCCACATTCTAGTTAAACAGCTTGTCAATAAATGATACAGGACACATAATAAATAAATAAGCAAATCCTAGAAACTATTATGTTAAATAACCATAACATTTACTAAACATCTGGATGCTAAACTGTTTGTGTAAAAGTAATGCATTCTTAATATATTTTATTTACCTATGTATGACACTGCTGGGAATATACCAAGTATCACGTCTCCTAGTATGTAATTATATAAGCTTTCCTACAAGTATGCAACACACACTCAAGGGTGACTGGGAAATTCGATAATCCTAACTGTTTGGTTCCTTACACATATTACTACATTTTTGCCAGCATGATAAAGCCTTTTATAATGTTTTGTGAGACTGGCTAGTACAGCTACTATTACTGCCTAAGCGAATAACTCTCTACACTCCCGTTTTTCTTGGAAATTGCTGTTTTTCTTTTTTTCTTTTTTTTTTTCACTTGAATAACAAGGTGTCAAAAATATGGAGTGGTTCCTTTAAACCTAATTGTTAACATTTTAGCCAGCTATATTATCAGCCTGCTGCACATTACTATCACCAACAGACTCACAACCATGCACAGTTGGTGCACGCGCAAGCCTGACTAGTAGTTGATTAATAATGGATAGTTTTCCTGTATGTTGCAAGATCTGGAAAACTTGTACTTTAGTTTGTATCTGTGTGTGATATTTTTTTTCTTTTACTATTTTTTCGCACAGCCTTTTTAAGCAACTAATTTTGCCAAACATGCAAAACAGTTGTAAATGGTGAAATCACTTTTGAAATTTTGTTGAAAGCAATTTTAACAGATGGCCTGTAGTTGTAAAGCACTTGTAAACAGATTAGAGCACAATTCATTTCAAATTGTAGTCACTTGCTTTGCCGAATTATGATTTATAGCCAATATCACTTAAATATTCTTATGGTCCCTGCAAAATGGGCATACAATGGTTACTCTCTACAATGTAATCCCCATCCATAACTACACTTATAGTCAGACAAGACTATGCATGCAGGATAAAGTTTGTATACATTAAAACAAATTTATTTCTAACTAAATCAGTTGAGAATTTCATTACCTTTTTAGTACAATATTTCTTCAAACATACTGGTTTACAGTTTACTTTAAAGGTGTGCATTTCTTTTTGTTATATAATACTGTTATGACTTTGCCATATTAGATTTTGCAAGATCCATAATAAATTATGCCTTATTTCATGTCACAACAATGGATTTGTATTCCTTGTGACATTTGTCTGGCTTGCTTTGTAGAATGTCTTAACCTTGTTTTAAAATATATAGCTAAAAGGGGAAAATGACATACAAGTACTATAAGGGGAACATTTTCAGACTAAGCTATCCAACTTTAAACTAGATTGAAGGGGTTGGGCATCTTGAAGATAATATAGCATTGTTCAGTGCTGCTGTTCACTGTTGCTTTAGCTGTTACAATGGATGCATATTATTTACAGTGTGATTGCCAATGCTGTAGAAGATACTTAGCATCATGTTAAAAAAGGCAGATAAATAATGCCTTAATTCAGGTGGTGTTAATAAGCCATGGTTGCTACACAGAACCTCTTAGCTGAGGAAGAGTAACTTAATTTTAAGAAGATAAGGCACATACAGACCTAGCAGCTGTCCCTATTTTTGAGGAATGTCCTGTTTCCAGGCCCAATTTACACCTGCACATGATGTGCCAATTTTTGGAAGTATGTCACTATTTTCAGGCTTGATTAACTGCTGTTATACAATTTTCTGAATCCCTTCATTACGTGTGATTTTTTTTAAGCTGTCCAGTATATAGGAAACCACACTACATGACCTTCAAACAAGTGGCACAAATTTTTTAAATAAAGAAGACACACATCTTACATCTCCCTTTCTCAGTAGTAAAAATAAATGACCTTGTGTGGTAGAATTGCGCAATACATTTCATCCAAGTCTAAAGATTTTACACTGTCTCTGATAACGTATATAAAATTTGCCATAATTTTTGTCATTCTCTGCTTTCTTGAATATGTGCTTCTGAGCAGTATTCCACATTGCTTCTGGGAGAGGGAAGAGTTATGTACTATTTGCCATTCAAATGTTATGCTAATTAGATGTCCAGTTTTCTGGCTTGATGAACATAGCTTTCAAGAGCACTTGTACTTATTTTCAATGTCTCCAGGTAGAGGGTATGGATTGGGCACATAAACCAGATGCTTGCCTAAGTAACTAAAAGCTACTGTGTACTAATATTTCATTGTGGAGAGAGTGGTTACTGTGGTGTGATTTCTTTTGTCACATTAAATGGCAGCTAAAGTTCATAGGGTGAGAAGGATGCACTTACGCTGCTGCTTTGTAACGGTGGGGTCATCCTCTTCTGTGTAAACTCATGGGCACCCCATGACACTAGAGTATACTTGCATCCCTGGAGTGTGGTGTTGCCTTTTGCTAGGTATAGAAATATTTCCCATCTATATAAACCTAATAAGTCATGTGAATTTAGCTTGCATTTTACATGAATCTTGTGAAAGCAGCAACAGATGCAAGGTTTTCATTTTTTCCAGGTACAGAGGCCACTTATCAGCATTGTTAAGTATAATAAAGAGGTACAAAATAATAGAGTAGAGTTGACCTATGTATTGAAAACATCAGTAGAGCTCTAGTAGATTTTATGTGTTCTAACCCTTTAATGAAGGAGCCACATGGCTGATGTGTTCCTGCAGACTACTTAACAGTTAAATATGAAAATATTTGAACTGGAAGACTAGTATGCCTCAGGGATGGGAATCTGTAATAGTAGATCCCTGATCCACCTGGAACATTTTTGGACTCAGAACGGGTCCACTGTCTAGTTAAATGACTATCTGACACAGTAGAAAAATTACTGCTGAGGGAATCAATCCCTGGACTACATGAAGCAGCTCATAGCACTGTTAATTTTCTGCCAAACTGCTTGGATAAAGACTTTTGTTTGATCTAGATAGGCTGTGTGAACCACCTTACCCTTGTCTATGGCTTTGGTGACTGCTTCAAAGAAGTTTATCAGGTTTAGGAGACATGATCTGCCTTTTACAAACCCGAACTGGGTGGGGTCCAGAGTTTGGAGATTACCAATGTCTTTGTTTATAAGTTCCATGATGATATATTCCTCAAGCTACCACACATTTATACTTTACCATTACTCTCCCACAGGTTGTTCCCCTTTTCTTCAGTAGGGGTAGCACAGGCAGGCTTGGCTAAATGCATGTGTTTTTGCCAGTCATGCAGGTATCTCTAGTGGGATGATAGTATGTAATACTGCTAAACTTGCAGTCTGTTTCAGAGCTGGGCAATATATGCTGCCCAATGACTCTCCATTGCACATTAATTATCTGCCTGTAAAGATTTAGGTCCCTGGTTCTGGTATTTGGGGAAATATTAGACTTGCAGAGATTTACAAGATAAAGAACAACTAGGTATTTAATGGCGTGAAAGCCAAAGTATTGTTCTCACATCAAGATTCTATAGGATACTGAATGAAGAGACAGATCCCGTGCTGAGCCAGTCACCAACACACTAACTCTGCTAGAACATAAAACTGATCCCACATTCAACATTAACTTACCTAACCATATTCTCTGATCCTAATGTTAGGCTTTGAAGGCAGGATTTCTTGGAAGCTTTAAAATGCTACTAGATAGTGAGGGAGAATCCTGAGTTACAGCTAATTTTAAATTTGTATGCAGGCCTTTTAATACCATGTTGTCTCCCTGCCTTTTCTTCTTGAAAGTCAGCTCCTGTTCCCTATGCCATTTAGGTAAAGTATGCAATGTTGTCATGGTTACTTACCTGTGAAGTCAGCATCCTCCTGTCTACTTCTTGTTTTTTAATAGTCAGTCATTTATGTTCCCTTATCTAGCATGTTCCATTATACCTTGCACCTGTTAGGCTATCTTACCTGTCACCACCCGAAAATTTGTTTCATAGTTTTTCCTTTGTAATATCCCCTTCTCCCCCTTCACATAATGCCTTCTCTCATTCAGATCTTCAGAGGTTGAAAGGCAGACCAAGCAGTTTATTGCTGCAATGTAGCTTAAATGTAACACTGCATTTGTAATAGTCAGCTTTTCAATTACACAGCTAAAATGCAATAAAATTATCTAAATAAATCAAATTAGACATAGGTCTGCTTCACTTGTTTAATATAACATGTTTTTGCACACATTTTAATCTAACTGTGAGTCTAAGTTCCAGGAAATTGCTGCCCAACCTGACAGAATGCAGGAATTTTGTACCTTGTTCCTTGGGTACTAGCAGGTATGAAAGAGAAATACATCTGGAAAAGATGTTGAATTTACTGCATTTTTAAATGCCTTTTTTATAATATATTATTTCATTTAATATCATAATTTAAATCATTATTACAAAACCCTTTTGAAATTCAACACATCATTAGTTTTCAATGTGTTGACATTTTATTTATCACGACCCTGACATCACATTCATATCCGGTCTTCTTTCAGGTTCAGAGATGCTATGCTATGGATGACACCCAAACTTAGGCGAAGGCCATAATTTCTAGAACAGTTACCTGCCTGGTACAGCCTTCCATCCTTATCTTTGATTTGAAGCCTGTCAATAACGTGGTCTCATGTCCCACCATTCTTTGAATTAGCAGTGTTTATGCCCTGCCTACCCCCTGGCACATATGCAGCTAACTACTCAGCTCTTATTTGCCATCATCTGGCTGACTACTTGCTATACTGTGCTAAGTATTCCCCTCATTTCGTCCCTCCTAGCTCTTCTTATATGTACGATTGTCTCCTTCTTTCTATCTCTGTCTCTCACTAGAACATCTTCCTTATGTTTTTGGCACTAGTTATTTTAATGCCACCTTATCCCTATCTAAGACATATTTCTGTAATTGCTAACTCTATGCTCCAGTCAGATACCACTGACCTTTCATTTGACCCTGATTCTGCTCCTTTCCATTTCTACCTTCTCCACCCTTCGTCACATTCTCCTAGGAAGAACATAAAACGTCACCCAATATACATTAAAATTAGTTGTGCCAATGTAGTAACACCATCAACTATATAATACAATTGTACATCTTTCATGTTTTCACAATCCTTTCCTGACGAGAATAATGAGAAAACCAAGCATTGTTTTCACCTTTTCATGTTACGACAAAATTAGCATTAATAACCTCCATCTCATGCTGCTGAATCCATCACAAATTATTTTTATCCTGAATGACACAGACCTAAGGTCAGTCCTAGATCAGGATTCAGAAAGGTTACCTCCAGCAGCAAGCCCCTTTTACTGCTGGTGGTAACCATTTTGTTTAGACTATCCTTCAGCAGTACTTACCATGAAGAGGTACAGCACCACAGTGTCTATGTGGCCCACTGCAAATGCTAGTGATGCATTATGAGGAAGCACCATATGGTAATTAGCAATGTATTTTTCCTTCAGGAATGCCTGCAATATGTCCTTACATAGGTGAGCAATTCATAGGACAACTCAGCTGAGTAACATGTTACCTCCAGCTGTGATAATTAGTTCAGCCTAAAGTTTGCATTCACCCATTAATATCAAAAGGCAAGATCATTCTAGAGGTAACTGCCAGGGATTGATCGCAATAGGGGAGGCTAGTTAGAGGATAAGTGTGTGTGTATGTGTGTGTGTGTGCGTGTGTGTGTGTGTGTGTGTGTGTGTGTGTGTGTGTGTGTGTGTGTGTGTGTGTGTGTGTGTGTGTGTGTGTGTGTGTGTGTGTGTGTGTGTGTGTGTGTGTGTGTGTGTGTGTGTGTGTGTGTGTGTGTGTGTGTTTGTAGGGTCTTCAGTACTTTTAACTCCCCCAAGACTATCAAACAATGGGTGTATTGAGGGGACATTAGACACCATGGGAAACTCTTCTACATTTTATTTACCAGAAAGGACATACTACAACAGGTTTGCCAGCATGAAAGATGTACGGTGGGGCTTAATGCTAGATACCAGGGATTATTTCTACATATTACTCTATCCCATTTGAAAAGTTAATAATTCAGGATTTCTTGCCTCTAGATGCATTTACTGAGCAATAAGAAGTCTGTAATTTTAATGTCTGGCATTATTGTTTGCCTGTAAAGGTACAGAACTTACAGATGTTGCTCTGAAGATTTCTGGATAAAACAGGAGGGCAGTAGGTGACATCAGTAATTCTTTACAAATATTTCTCTAAATCTACTTAAAAGATTAATAGAGCATCAGGTCTTGAATTATAATGCTTTTCTAAACAATAAGAAAAATGAAACTTTAATGACTGGCATTATTGCCTAATTGATTTCATAGGTGAGTTACAAAGGATGGGAAAAATAGAGACTACATCAGGGACATTCCAGAAACTCAGGCCCAGGTAACAGGTATGTCAGTATATCCCATGTGTGAGTGTTTTTGTATGTGTGTGTTTGTGTATTTGCATGTTTGTATGTATGTGCAAGAATTATGGGTGGTGCGGGGTGTTTGTTTCTAACAAGATACATCGGCTACCAGTGGTGATTACCACAAGGGCAGCAGAAAAGGGCCTCTTAGCACTTGTAGTAATCACTGAGGAGTTCAGAACCATGCCAGTTACCTGATAATGAGGTTTTTCCTCATTGTGGATGATGTGTATCTGAATTTCTGTTTTCAACAGTCACACCAACAGCCCCTTTTTTACTACAGTATTATCACTCATGGCTGGGCCTGTCTGTTAATCAGGGTGACATGTGGTACTGGCAAATGGGCTGAAGCCCCCCTTTACAAAACAAAAAGGAAAAATAAATAAATACATATTTCAGTTTGGAAACCTATTATTTATTTTGACCCGTCAACTTTTCACTTTTTTTTTATTTGTTCCAGCTGCTTGGACCCTGTATTTGTGTGTGTGTGTGTGTGTGTGTGTGTGTGTATAAATGTATGGATGTATATTTTGGGGGAAGTAAAGATTTTCTCAGCTGTTGATTTTGCAACATTTATTTATTTATTTTCTCTGTCCCTCAAAAAATTATTTTTTCTTTTGTGGTGGATCAGTGACTGCTATACTGACTGCTGACTGCTACATTCAGTCCGTAAAGCCATGCATTCTGGTTCTGTGCTTCGTATTGTTTAGGAAATGCATGTTGATGAAATGACTCTTTCCCTGTTAATTTTTTAAACAAGTTATGGTTATATTTGACAATATTTATCTGGTTTGGAGTCTTTGTTTGTTGGCTTTGTACAGAATTTATAAACAAAGAAAATGAGATGCTGGGAGGGCATAGAAGGTCTCAACTGCCTCTGATTTTACCTTAAATTTTGGTCTGTTTTCTTGTAAAATGTATAGTGTTCTGGCAAATCAGTGTATAGGTATGTCTGATGGAGCGTGTAGATGCTCACAATTGTCATCAGTTTGCAGAATGGTCCTGGGTTTCCCACATTGTTTGATAAATGCGAGTATTTTAGTCAGTTAGTAAAGTCAGACATTGTAGTTTCATACTGCTTATGCTCAGAAAGTGCATGTTGATGGAAAACCTCTTGCTTTATTAACCAGTTGTGTTTAGAAAATGATATGATTTTTGGTCTTTTCATTATTGTTTGCTTTGTCAAGAATTCTTGAGCTAAGAAGTTGAGAGGTATAGTTGGGGGCAGAGAAGCTCTCAATAGTCTCCAATTATGCTTCATGTTTTGATCTTTTTTCTTGTAAAATGTGTGGTGTTCTAGCAAATCAGTGAGAATTTCAATTTCTAAATACTGAAATACATATTTTGTTTCAGACTTAATACTCTTCAGGAAAAGCTTGATGATGCAAAGCCTGCTATTCTAACAACTTTCTAAGTATGTAATGCAATATTTGTCCTTGAATTTGATCTGATGTTCATCATTATTTTTTAGCTGTTGCTTTGATTTTTGAGCTATGTGGAAAGATATTTGATTGCAAACTATATTCTAACAATATGTAAACCAACAAAGTAGCACTGAGTAAAGAGCCTTCCACCGATAATTTTGGACTATATTCTAACAATAGTGAACTGTTTAGCAGTTATTAATCTATTTGATTCATTTGATCACAATATAACACGAGGTCTACTGTGACAGTCAAATAATTGGCTGTAATTGATGATCACAGCTTTGTGTTTATGTATATAGGTGTGTGTGTGTGTGTGTGTGTGTGTGTGTGTGTGTGTGTGTGTGTGTGTGTGTGTGTGTGTGTGTGCGTGTGCATGTGTGTGTGTGTGTGTGTGTGTGTGTGTGTGTGTGTGTGTGTGTGTGTGTGTGTGTGGGCGGTTAATATTACTGTGGCATCATTTTATATTTTATTGCATTCTAATATCTGAGATATATACAGTCAATAATGGCTTTAATTGCAGAGTACACAGGTTGTTTGTGGGGAAAGCTCACGTTAAACATTCATTATTCTCACTTTATTGAGATGGTGTGCATTTGTATGAAGTCAGACAGAATAACTTACTGCATCTGTTTTTAACACAACCAACCAGATATCTGAGGTGTGCAGTCAACAAAGTGGCTATAACAGATGAGCACACGGATTGTCTGTGGTAGAAAAGACTCTGTATGTGGGGTGAAAAGGCTTACAGTACATTTTAAAGTAACAAGTTGGTCTTAATTTTATTCACTTACCATCACAGTCAGACATTAGCACTGTACTCGATAAGTAGCTGTCTGTAGCAGTCCAGGCAGGGTGTGTGTGACAGGAATTGATCACTGGTAGAGTATCACATTAAAGTGTGCTGCTGTCTAGCACCACTTGATCTGAGTTCTTGGCCATGATGCATTCTGTATGCAATCTGCATATGCTCCCTGCATCCATGTGGGTTTTATTCATTTGCTTTGGTTTCTTTTCCCAAATCCTTACCTGAACTATACATGCTTCTAGCCATCCGTGCTTTGACTTTCATCCTATTCTAATACCGTATAGGTATACTAAAGGTAGATATCTTTTTTGGAAGGATAAGAAGGCACTTTTCCCAGAAAAGATTTATATATCCTTGCAATAACTTGTCTTCTCAGCTCATTTGGGAACTATTATTTTGTGGATTTTGAACATTAAACTTTAAACAAAACATACTTTTTCTTGAAAGAAAAAAATGAGACTGATTTTTTTGTGAGTTTGTTTTTCTGGCTATCAATAGAATACAAAGTCATACAAAAGGTGTTAATTGTACCTCAGAGCATCTAGAACTCTGTGACTTCTGGAGCGAGGGATGAGTGGCCTCCAGACCCACCCCCACTTAATTTAATTATTCAATCCAAACTGCTGTTTGATCTCAGCTAATGGACATTGACCTGCTGTAATTGAGACCCACCTCAATCAGATTAGACCCACCCATTCAGTTTCTTCTTGCAGCCCTGTCACCCTTGCTTTTAAGTCGGCAGTACCACTGCTCTTAATCCTGTCCCTTGTCTTTATGTATTTTACTCTAAATAAGACATTCATAAGATTCAGTGTAAGAACTTTTTATTGTTCTGCAAAGCCAGAAACGTGAATGTTAATTGCAGTCATACATCTGCCAAAATGCTTCCAGTTTTTAACTATTGTACCCCATCTTCTGTTACTTTAACTCCTTAAGATTACTAACTTTATTCTATCATTTTTGTTATATTTACTAAAATATTTACTGTACACCTTAGATTTCCATCTTCTACACTGTTTGGGCAGGCTTTCTCGGGCCTTCATTATCTATTACCTTTCCTCAGACAAAGAAATGAATACTGCTGTTATCGGCACAAAATATTACTCACATAAACTTTGAGTTGTCTTCTTACAGCTCATTTCTTATAAGGATGCTTGAAAGATTGTCTTTACCTACAAAATCCATGTCTTTCTATCTAGCCAAGGCTATAGTCATACAGAATCTAATATTGCTAGGTGGTTGTATTGATATTTATTTTCTCTTCTGTATCTGAGCTGCCTTTGCTTCTTACCAAGCTGGTTGTTATCTGAGAAAATAAATATCTTCTAACATACATGTGCTACTAGAGAATGATGCAAAATCCTAGTTCGGGTATTTTAAAAAACTTGTAGTGTAAGTCTTTTGGCAACATCACACATACATCCTTTTATTTGTACTCTACTCTTATCTTTCTTTCTCTTCCCCCTACTTTTTATCAGAGTTGCCGACCCCCCCCCCCAAAAAAAAAAGTGCTGACAATATTTAGGAAATTTAAAGAAATATTTTTATGAGCACCTTTGATGAACTATTTAACAAGATTGCAGAAATCTTAAACTTAAAAATGTTCCACGTGTTTGTAATTACATAAAATCAAAGGGTTCCACTATCTACTTTTATAAATATAGTTAATCTGCTAAACCTCCTTTAACTTGTAATTTTTGTGATCTATGTTAGCCATTACTAGACTGGCTATGGAAATGATATGCATAAGCTACTGGACACCACCCTATGTAGCAGCTATGTTCTTAAAGAATCTACTGTGGTGCAGCAGGAACCACACCCTGTAGATACCAGAAGCATTCATTGTCTTTAATGAGTAACCTATATGCAACTGTTTTCATCACTTTTCATAAATAAGTCAATGCTGTGACTTAAAATGCTATTCAACACTTGAGGTGCAAATTAATAATTTGTCTGCTTTTTCTCCTTCCCTTGGCTTCCCTTACAAAGTGGAATAGCCATCTGGCTTGATTCCAGTCACTTATTTGTTATTCCTGTGGAAGTGACTTGGTTTGTATTGTATACTCTTATCTGTACTTACTAACAAGCATAGAGTTCAACTGGACCTTTTTTCAAAGTCAGCCCAGGATCACTGAGTGTTTAAATAACTTCTTAGAGTCACACAATAAGCCACTGGAGGCTGCGAAATAATCTAAGTCTAGACTATAGGGAGCTACTCATTAAAGGCTCATAGCCTTTATCCTCTGAGCAAAACTATCAGATATTGCTAAAATGCTTCTCTACCTTTTAAAATACTCCTACATCATTTCTTGGTCTATCTCTGTAAAACGTGAATTGTAAAGCCCTTCATACTGTGTACTACAGCCAGTACACTGCTGATAATGATTTATTTTATACTGTCTTCTTATTATACATGCAATATGACACATTTTCTTTTCTTGTGAGCATCTTAATATTTTTAAATAGGTCAATTCCATCTCTGTTTAATTGTCTTAAAAATTCAAATGAACATGGTTACTTATTCTTTATCAGGGTAGTCCCAAGTTCCTGCTTATAATAAGCTTGTATCTGACTGTCTTTTTCTTATACGTCCTTTCGCTTCCCAGTTCTCTACAGACTCTGTATTTTTTTTGTATTAAGTAAAGCTAATATCCCCATTATATGAAATTCTTGTTTTCTCCATCTCTTCTGGGAATGCTTATTTTGTACTATTGCAGGTTACCAAGGCTGACCTACTTGAACCTGAATGGCATACTATCACTCTTAAATATGAAGATAGAATGGCAGTACTGAGGCAAATACTGTTGGGGGGATTTGAAGGGGGTGGCTGCCCTGGGTGCAAGCTGCTAGAAATCATAACTGGGAATGAATATGGGTTGCTGATGAGGCATGAGTGATTACTGTCATTCAGTGAAGAAGCTGAAGCTGATATTGCGCCTGCTTAAATGATTTCTAGTGTGTGTGTGTGTGTGTGTGTGTGTGTGTGTGTGTGTGTGTGTGTGTGTGTGTGTGTGTGTGTGTGTGTGTGTGTGTGTTAAGAAAGTGGATATTTGTTCTTGTCCAAGTCATCAGATTTTTTTTTCTTTTTGGTCCTCAATCTCAGATTTCAGGGGTCGATCCAGTCTGGATGCTGCCTTAGTTGTAATTGATCTAGCTATAGCTTTGATTAAGACAGCAAATCTAGTTCCATCTACATGCATATGGTGGCATGATGAACTTTCTGCAGTGAAATCAGTGAAAAAAAGCTTGGGCTCCAGACTCAGCCAAGGATGCCTGTGCAGTAAGAAAAATGAAATGTTAAGTAAAATCAGTCACACTGTTCTGTAGTGGTTCAGAATGCAAGTTGCAAAACTGCTGTGTAACTATAATGCACCTTACCCTGAGAAAGGACAGAGCCATCATCTGTAAAAGCCCAAGTATGCTTAGCAGCAACCTTTCTTTTTTAACCCTATCTGCCTGCTTTTCTTTTTTACTAAAAACATAAATACATATACAAACATTATTAATATGTTTACATTTTGCTTATATGTTATCAGCTGCTCAGACATTTTTACTGTTAGCTGACAATCCTGCTTGTATATTCTGCTTCTTCTAGCCTGTAGGAACCTAAAAGCAGGTTGTTTTGTCCACCTGCCTGTAATGTCAACACCTCCCCATGCTTTTCTTTTGCCAGATATTCTCTTATCCAGCTTGTTTCATGTTATAACTCAGCTTCCGGTGTGGGTGCCTTACCTGCCTAACCCTGACACATAAAAGGAAGATGAGGGATGTATAACATGAAACTTTGTTTCACTAGCATTTTCCTTAACCTCTGTACTTTCTTGCATTGCTGCACACTCACCACTCTTCTTGTGAAGCTTTAGATAATGACATCTATTGTATCACACCATTTGGTGAACACTTCTTTATACTATTTTTTTTTTGAGTGTGCCAAGATTTCTCATTAGTGATATGTTGTGTTATGCAGTTTCCTCTTAAATCTCACTTTTTATCTAAACTGAACCATACCTCTCAACCTCTTAGAGGAAGTAATCTGGACAAAACCATAAATAAAAGTGGGACAAAGGCCTAAAAATAGGGACAATTTTTAAATCTTGCTCTGACAAACTTAGAAGTTGATAGAATAACAGGTTTTGCATTAGCATGACTTTTCTGAAGGAGATGAAGTCTGAAACTCAAATGTCTGTCATTATTTTTGAACTTCAATCTTTAGTTATTTACCATTCATTTGCCAGAAAAACACAATTTTATGAAAAACAGACCAAAAAGATGAAGCCAAAATCTGGACATTATGTGATAATCTGTACAATTGAGAGGTATGAACTGAGCTTTAGTTTGGAATGCAAAGTAAAACATATGCTTTTTTTTAAGTGAAACTTCTTATGGGACAGTGTCAGAGCTCGGAGTGTAATGGAACAGTGAAGCAGAAGTACGTAAGTCAAATTCTGCCTTTAAAGGTGGAGTTTGACGTCTGTACTTCTTAGAGCAAGCAATCACACACTCACACACACACATGCACACACTCACGCACAAACACACACACACACACACACACACACACACACACACACACACACACACACACACACACACACACACACACACACACACACACACACACACACACACACACACACACACACACACACACACTTATGGACACAGACAGACACACACACTTTCAGAATGAGCGATCCCCTAATAGAAGCAGTACCTGTTGAAGAGGTTATAGTGAACAATAAATGTTAAATCTCCCTGGACCACCACTGGTAACAACCTTTAGTGGTGACAGCTGTATCACTTAAATGGGTAGCCACGATGATGGTGTCAGCATTGGAAGTGGTAGAGGTTGTGCCACTTAACACTTCTTCTGTCAACACTGGGTATTCTCTGAACCAACAGAAGACATGAGAAAGATTACTGCTACTGCTTTTTCATCCTAGAAAATTAGAAGTAGACAAACTAGCTAAAACTTTCAATCCAGCACTGAGACAACTGAAGAGACAAGAGTTAAAAAAAAAAAAAAAAGAGAGAGGAAAACCAGAAAATTTTTAATATACTTGTAGAGCCAGTGGAGTAACATGAAAAATGGAAAGCTTTAGTTAGACTAACATTTAACTAAAAAGAAGAGATTGAACAGCAAAAATCAGAACATACTCAGAAAGGCTAGAACATCTGTAATAAGATAACTAGAGACTGCAGAGTAGTGGAACATCATTAGAAATAATTATGGTGATAATTTCTGAAATGAGAACTGATTATACAACAGAGATCAAAACTGGGCACAAATAAGCTTTGGTGGGTGGAAACTATCCCAAGCGCTTACAAGAAAAGTAGAACTTCTTTGGAGTTCTAGACAAGTAAACCTAGTTAGCATGAGTACCACCTCAAGTCTCTCATGAAATAGGCATTAGGCCTATTGAAACTAACACAGTCAGCACCAATAAATAAATACAGATAACATGATTGATGCTTACACTGACAAACACATAAACAGATAAAATTATACCAAACTTTAGAAGGAGTCCAGTAAGAAGTGGAGATAGAAAAGACAGATAAGGAAAAGTTAGAATATTGATTGGCTTATGAACACTCTAAGACAGCAGTCACAAAAAGGAAGAAATAAGGTATCAGAGAAATTTTGCAATCTTCCAGAAAGTGATACAATTGATGGTACAAAGAAGATTTATTAGGTTGCACAGCCAACACACAATGATAAAAATATGGGCATCCTGAGGTAATGTAGAATTGCCTCATGTTTTCTAACGACCAGATAATTCTCAAACAAACTGATATGGTATGTGAGAGATGTATTTACACAATGTCACTGGAGGCAGAGCTCACACATAAAAGTACTCCTAATGTCAGTAAGGTTGTCAGTAGTATACACACTGCACCCAGCACACACAATTCAAAGCAGACATATCAACCCACATATGGTGAGGCACTAAAATGTAACCTTCCTAAACCACAAAGACCTCCTAGATGAGTAAACATAACCTATACCCTCAGCAGCCCCAAATTAGCTCTTTCAAAACAACACCCACATCATCTCATAGAGCTAAATCTCTATCTCTAAGCCCAAAAGGCAAGCCACCACACAATCCATTATTCTAGTCAGTGGAAACTCCATCAAGAGATACACTGATTCCCATCTCAAGAGGCTGAGTAAGGTGAAAGTCATGGTCAGTTGCTTATCAGGGGCTAGGATCCACCACATTATGGACACACTCAAGTCATTGCACCACAAGTACCAATATGACTCAGTCATAGTCCATGTGGGAGTAAATGACTGAGACGTACCTCTCCAGACTATATGAAGAGAGACATCATGGAGGACTCAGAAGATGTGTCTCAGGCTGGTAAGAGCCTAGCATTGAGCAGGATTTTACCTTCTCCAAGAATGATGCCACAATACAAACAAAAGTTGATTGACTTTAATAATTGGCTTAGTTTCTGGTGTCATTCTAAGGGGGTGCAATATTTGTCAGCATGGAAGGAGATGGTCAACACACCATGCTGCTTTGCCAGGGATGGTCTGCACCTTTCCCCTCTAGGCTTTTGAATATTAGCTAAAACATTGTTTTCCTCCATAGTGTCATTTTAGGCAATGCCAAACTGAAAGTACTTCTGACATAGCAAATCAAAACTAAGAAAGTCTAAAGGTATTACTGCTCAATGCTAGGAGTATAAACAAAAATCTCCACTCCCTGGAAGTTCTCTTTACCCTAGAGGATGCCAATGTAAGTGCAGTCTCTGAGACATGGTTTAAAGCCATGGAGAGCACACCAACATTGCATGGTTATAATGCCTTCCACACATTTAGACCAGCTACTTCACAGGACTAAATATGGAAGTGTCTCTATTTACATCAAAAATAAATGTACTTCAAGGCTGGTCAAACAAGACAATGTACTTGAGCTGCTCCATGTTCAAATCACCATAGGTAAAATCCAATACCACTACCTTGCAAGCTATAGGACCCCTTTATGACCCAGGAAACCCATACCATGCATTTAAAATTATTGCAAAACACTAACCATACAACCCAATTCCATATTCATGGGTAACTTTAATTATCCCACTATTAGCTAGGAATCCTATATGACACCAAATGTACAAGCACAGAGATTCCTGGATTTTGTAAACACAAATACCCTGGACCAGTTAGTCAATACACCAACCAGGTGTCCAACCATACTGGATCTGGTCCTCATTAATATGGGTGAGGGCTTCACACCCCCTACTGTAATGTTTTCCCTGGTAAGGTCAGACCACAAAATAGTACCCTTTGAAGTAAAAATAAAACCTGACCCCCAGCTAAACATGGAATATTCAGGAACTACTCTAAGGTGAACCTCCTGCTATTAAGTGATAGCCTGGCAAAATTTCAAGCCCCCATAAACCCTGAAAACACTGCTGCTTATGTAGAACTGTTCAAAGAATCCTTGTACAAGCATGTTAATATCTGCATAGAGGCAACTGTACCCACCTGGAAGAAGTACAGAACTAACTCAAAAAACAAGCCACCCTGGTGGAATCACAAAATCTATAGGCTGTATAACAGAAGTAAGAAAGTCATGGCAAAATGTAGGAGAAGCAGCACCCAGCAGGATAAAAGCACTCTCATCAAACTAAACAAACAATTCAGAGGACAAATAAAGTCTACCAAAGCCAAATTTGTGGTAGGTTTGGCCTCCCAGGCCAAGGGCAACCACAAAGCATTCTTTAGCTATGTCTGCAATCTGAAATGCAATGCACAATTGTGTGTAGAGCTATTGTTAAATGGAAACACCTAAACTGAGCCAGAAGATATATCAAACCTCCTGGCTGATAAATTCAGGTCCAACTTTACTCTGTCTCCCCCTCAACCTTCCCTCAGGAAATACCAGCAAATATAACTCTCCCTACTATCACTAGGGAACAGATTCTTAATGCTCTCTCTAAGACCAAGAACACTGCTTCAATTGGCCCAGACAGTATCCCAGGATGCCTTCTAAATAGCATGAAACATGACTTATCAGGCCTTCTGGAATTACTGTTTAACTGTAGCCTCCAAACAGGCTTTATGTCTCATGAATGGCGAATGGCAACAGTCAGCCCTCTGCACAAAGTTGAGTCATCTATAGACACTGGAAACTACAGACCCATAAGTTTCACTTGTTTTATATGTAAAGCCGTGGAAAGAATTATCATGGAGATAATCAACAGAGATATAGTAAGCCTGCGGACACTGGACCCAATCTAGTTTGCTTTTGTCAAGGTCAGAGCAATGAGTGAGGGAAAAAACGTTCAAACCACCTATCTTGACCTGGCCAAGGCATTTGACACAATTCCCCACTTGGAAATTGTTGACAAACTCAAGAGGCTAGGTACAAACTCGAATGTCACCTGGTAGATTGCCAACTGGCTCATAGACAGGACACAGGAAGCTAAAATTAGGGAGTTCACGTCTACAAAGTGGCCAGTCAGAAGTAGAGTCCCTCAAGGATCCACCTTGGACCTCTCGTTTTTGGCATTTACTTCTCAGAAGCCAAGCCCAATGTCAGTGGTCTCTGGCTGACTAAAATTGCAGATGATTGCAGATTAGGAACTGTCATTGAATCGCATACTAACACAAATGTTCTCCAGGAGGGGCTGACACAGAAAAACAACTGGTGTCAGAGCTATGGACTAAAGCTAGATGCCAAGAAATGCATAACAGTATCCTTTGAGAAGTCATCCATCCCTAGTAACTATCATATTGACAGCACACCCCTTAGAGTTGACCCAGTAGTCAGAGACTTAGGGACACACATAGATAGTAATCTAGCCTTTGACCATCACGTGTCTACAGTAGTGAGGAAATCATTCTATGTTGTGCAAATTATGGACAAATGTATGGCACCTAAGTCCAAGGAGTTTATTGTTCCACTCTATTTGGCATTCATCCGACCTATCATTGAATACAATGCCCCCTTTGGTATGCACCTAACCAGGCATATCCTACAATTGGAACATCCACAAAGGTTCCTCACTAAAAGAATACAGGGCATAAGTAAAATGTCCTATGCAGACTGCCTCAATGACCTATCCATATATACTGTCTTGTACAGGCTTTTGAGGGGATAGCTATGCCTGACATATAGGGCATTGTCAGACCTCACTCTGATGGAGCTCCTGCATATCCACAAAACAAACATCACCAGAATTACCCATTCTAAAGACTGCCTGTGATATAAATACGACCTGCTGGAGAGACAGGTGTGTATCCTAGAGACTATCCCATCTATGGAACAGGCTTCCCATCCATGTGAAGCAGAGTTCCTCCCTAACCCAATTGAAGTGCAACTTGGACAATTGGATGGGAACCCGAAATTCATCCCTTGTTTGGCACCTGTGTCTCTAATGGACACAAGCAACTTCTAAATGGTTCATCTCCCTGGCCCCTGCTTACACTTATCAAGGATATCAGAATTTGTCAGAGATTTAAAAAGGCCCTTGTATTCATTAGCCTAGTAAACACCTATGAACCTGTAAGAACATACTTACCAGATATAATTTAGAAGGGATCCCAGAAACAACCTGCTCATCAGTTCTGAGGACATCAATAGCAGATGGAAGGGCCATTGCAAAAAGCATTTGAAAGAAGAAACTACTAAGGGAGTTGTACTGCTGCATACAATGCCTGCAAAAAAGAGAAAGGAGAACCCACTTTAGAAAAAATATGAAGTACACTAAGAAAGATGAAGCCAGAGAAAGTGGCAAGCACAGATGATGTCATTGCAGATATGGTAAGATGTCATGTGCATTAAGGAAGAAAAGGTTCTTGAGGGTGCTCATTATGAGATGCAGAGACACTCATACCACAGATGACTGCATAATCGAAATTGTATTTTCAATGTACATGAGCAAAGGAGACACAACTGTGGGCAGTATAGTGGTATCAATCTCCTTTCACACCACATAAAAGTACTGGAGAGGGTGATTGTTAAACAAATACACAAAACAATAGAAAGTAATATGCAAACTTGACCAGTTCAAATTCTAATCTGGATAACTGACACAATGTTTGTAGTGAGAAATTATGTTAAGAAGAAGCTGAAAATTAAGACAAAGTTCAAATGGGTATTCCTAAACTTGGACCAAAGCACATGATGCATTTCCAACAATGCTGATTTTGGCAGTGTTGCAATAGTTCAAAATCTAGGAAATGTTGGTAGAATTACAGCAAATTAAGTAGAGGGTCCCGATAAATGTGAAGTAAAAGGAGTGTTTGGACTCACACTGGGGTTCTCAGTGGGAGTGAGTGTGCATCAGACTCAGTTGTGAACCAACTCCTATTCGTAGTGGTGATGCACTAAATCACCAAATGGGTCACTGGGGAGAGATCAATAATGCCGCTGTACAAGGACAATGTGGTACTCCAAAATGCCTGTCTGACAGGAACTTCAGCAAATGATAGGGCACTGGAATGAAAAAAAATTATGACACAGAGAATGAAACTAAATACCGAGAAGGCATTTGTCATAGCTGCAAATGTGGGAAATGAGAAGAAGCTTAAAACTTAGATATAAGGAATAACAGTGGGACAAGTTAATGATGTCAAATATCTGGGAGGTGTGGTTGCGGAGAGGCTCTGTATAAATGACTAGGTGAAAGCTACAAGCAGAAGCTCTGTACTCAACAGGCACTAAGTGTCAGGGGTAGTGAGTGACAGAATGCCAAAGAAGAAGAAAAGAAAGGTAGACAAGACAGTGGTGCAATCAGTGCTTCTGTATAACACAGAAAGCTGGATAGTGAAGGCAGAACAGCTGGGGGAAGCTTAATGTTACAGAGAAGAAATCACTGAGATGGGAAGTAGAATATGTAGTGAGGGGCAGATGAAGAAATGAAGGTATTAGAGCAGAAGTAAAATAGCACTAATTACAGGTAATTTCATGGAGAACATGGTGGCTCAGTCCAATGCAAAGAAAAGTAAAAGATGTTTTTTTTTGCAAAGCAATTTAGGAGTTATAGGAAAATGGCAATAGGAGATGAAGATGGTCAACCAAGATATGGATGGATTTCATCAAATAAGTCCTGAGATAAGTGTGTATGGCTGACAAAGAAGGAAGGCGAGTTACTCTCTGACTGGAGAGAAGTGGTGACAGTTTACTCAAGAACCCAACTACATTTAAAAAAGTGCAAAAAGAGGGTTAACTGTAATGGAGATAAGGATGATTATGGTCCATGCAACTTTCCCTTAAGAAAATAATTTGGTTAGAAAAGTAAAGTGTATCAGCTCTTGTCATGATTTACTGGTAAACTAGAGAATTTTCACATTTCAGAAATGGCATACTTTTGCAGAGATGAAAATAAGAAATATGACTTGAGGCATGCAACACTAAGTTTGAAGTAAATCAATAATAAATAATATATATTCTTCTTTCTTCAATGAATAATTATATTTAAGAATGCCTGTAATACACCAGTTATACAACACTGTAGTAATTGGCCTGGCGGTGATATCACTGAAGACTTGCACTGTAATCCCTTATTCGAATAGTAATGTCAGCTTTCACACTAGTTTTTCAAGGCTGTGTTTTAAAATTCAGAACAGCTCGATGTCCAGCTAAATTAGCTAGACTGATGCAGTTTCTGTTTTATAGCATGTATCACTGACAGTGAGATGATGATTTGCATTATATATAATGGTGATATTGATATACATCTGAATTATCAGGCTAGGTCTCATAATCTGAAAACTAGTTGATAACCATACCAGATTACATTTTATTCTTTCTTTGGCGTATCTAAGTAACATAGATTTAGCAAGCACAACATCTTAGACATTTTGAGATACTAAACATCTTGTCACACATATTAGACTCTTACAAGCAGGAAAGCTCTGACTCATCTCAGACAACTAAAAAGAAAACATCTTGCATATTAAGATGCTATGCACTTTTAGACAGATTTTATTTCTTTCAAATTTCTGTAATAATAAAATGAACTATCAAGGCTGATTAATGTATCATGTTATACCAGTCCCTCAGAAGTATTCTGAATCAGTATACCCTAAATGCCCTCTAGGACCTGTAATTCTTCTTATTATGTCAGCTTGACTAATTTATCTTTGTCTTACTCCTTTAGCTCATGAGTTATGATATCATTTGTTCATAAAACAGATGTGTGTTGATCAGGGAATAGTGTTTATAGCATATCTGACAGCTGCATAAATGTAACCTGAATTCAGTTCTATTATCATTCTAGTCCTGTCAGAGATCATTAGCGTAACAATTTTTTAGACTACACTGTAATGTGATGCAGGGGCTGTTTGTTACATTTTTTCACTTCAACAGAATATGTGGTTCATTTTGAAATTTTGAAATGTTAAGTTCATACTGATTAAATATATAGCTAAATTGTGCATGTTACTTTAAATATTTTCTAATTTGTTCAGTTTTTATACACAACGCTGCTTGCGTTATTCATATATTACATCATTTATTAACATGACTTACCAGTTCTAATTATGTGTACTTGGCATGCGAAGGAAGAAATGCATTCTATATGTTAATGCAGAAACGTAGTAACTTAAGAAATTTGATAACTTAACAACAGTTGCAAAATATAATTCATGAAAATGAAACTGGTGTGGCCCTAAATGCCTTTCTATTGATTTTATAATGTTTATTCTGCTTAATGATTTTTTTTCTTGAGTGATAAGTTTTTTCTGTAGCCACATTGACCCACATCTTTACTACTACTGTCTATTAATTTATTTTTTGTAACTCCATATCCTGTCTGTCAAATACAGAATCTAAACTGTCCTTAGTGCAAGCATGCCTACTTACCACACTTCTGTACTCTGCCCCTTTATTCACCCACGTACAAAAGAATCTGACTACCAAGCTTGAACACACCTATAATAAAATAGCATGATTCACCAGTAATCTCCCTTATTGAACACAACACTGTCTTTCCCTAAAAAACTTCACTGGCTTGAACTCCAATAGCAAGTCGTCCTACTACAACTCTATCTGGCCCACTCTATCTTTCACATCCCCTTGTTTGTCCATCTCTGACTAATCTTATCTCCCCCTATATCCCTAACTGTAACTTACGTAGCTCTGACCAACTCCTGTTGTGTATCTCCAAACCTAACAAATCCATTGGTAAGATACACTGTAGCCACTCTGTCACCTCTGCATGTAACAATCTTCCTCTACATATACGCATGCTTGATAATACCCACAGTTTTAAAATAGCATTAACAGAATTCCTGTGTACCTCTTGGATTTGCTCCTGCAATGACCCCACTTGAACATCTTCTCCCTTGCCTCTCTCGCAATTGGCTAAACCTCCCTTTTCTTTTGTACCTCAACTCTGTACTTAACTCTAATCTCTAATATTTCTACCTGCTCCACTAGTCTTCCCCTTTCAAAAAGCTAGTTCTCCCCTTCAATTTTCCTTCATCACTAATATCCATCCAATCTCTTCCTCAGCTTCTCCTTAAGTTCCTTACTCCACTTAATGCACTTTAATACAATGACTGTCTTACTGAACACTCCTATATCACAAATTTGTTTTAAATCTTTGACTTTCATATTTTAGTGTAAAATGCCTAAGATTTACTAAAATGTCTTTTCTTTGTTTTTGTAATACATTAGTTGCTCTGTATAAAGTTTAATCACACTTTTCATTTAAGTTTTGATTTTGTAATGGAGCTTTTCTCCTCAGGTCTTTGCTGAAAAAGGGCATCTTGCCCAGTCAGACCAACCCGGTTAACAAATGTCAAATAAATAAATAAATAAAAATCTTGCATGCATCTGTCCTTTAAGCTGTAGAACATATAAGATACTGGGCAGGATTCAGTAAAGTTCTACTGATATCAGTGTAAATGTTGTGGATAAGCCTGTACTATGTAAATATGCTCAGTGAACTTAGAATATCTCAGCACATAACAGTTTCTCAGTAGCAACGGCACACTGTATATCAATCACAGATCTCATGAAAACTATCTCATAAAGTGTGATATACATTAACAAAGTTACAGAAATACTACCCTAATCTAAGCTGACGTTTGTAAATACATTTCTATTACAATCTCTCCAGTAAGCTTAGAAACAACTACAGGATAAATTCTGTAAGTCATATATTAATAAAATATACCTAATGTCACTTACAGATTCTAAAAGAACCCATAACATTTTTAATTAAAAAATTAATAAAGGTGAAGTGCGATCAGCGATCATGGTAACATTGCCACAGCTAACCGTAGTTAATAATGGGTACGGGGCATGTGTGGGGGGAACACAGGTAACACACGCACCCAAGGAAATAGGGAGATAGAAAAGCAGACGCACAGTATGGGTGAAGAAGAGACACACACAAGAGGTATGTTGGAATAGGAAAATCTGAGGGACAGTCAGAGGGGCATGGGCAAAGTATTTTTTTGAGTGGGAATAGGCCCCATATTTTTAAGGAAAATAAGGAAAGGTAAGGCAGGAAAAGAGTAGGAGAAGGCCAACACAGCAGGTATACCCATATAACAAATATCACAACACATGACAGACAAAGGTTGGAAATTAACAGTGATGACAGGTAAGTTACACAGATGACACAGTGCACAACATGAGCAATGGAAAGTTGACAAATAGGGTAGGGATGCATATCAGCCATGGTGAAATGCAGAAATACATATGTACTTATGCAATATTACATTATGACACTTTGCAAACTGTGTGAAAGTCATATCTGGATGTGTATGACCAAAAGGAGTTGTGTATTGTGGGGTAGCTGGCAACTTGTTTGCATATATCCTGCATCTATATAACAAACATAGAGATGGTGCAAGTTGACCTTGTAAAATAAAGCTACATGAAAATGGATGAGAATTCTAACAAAGGTGAACATATACCATATATACACAGCTGGTGTGCTACATGATCGGTGGCACAGGCAAGTGCATGCAAATCAGAGCCATGATGTCATTGTGAACATTCTTTCACATATAATAGTAAGAGGACGCCCTCTGACATGCATCTATGCACATCAGCTGCCCTCTAATGTGTAATTCAACAGACAGTGTCAGTCTGTCATGTGAGTCACCATGAGTACCAGAGTCTACATGGAACAGCAGGTTATGATCTTCACAATGTCTGTCATCTGATGTTCGCACATCATCAGAATAACTGTCCACACTATCATCCCTATGGGAGGCTACACCATGGACCACATGTCTGTCTACTTCTCAGCCAGGCAATGAACACAATGAAGTGACCTGTCTGCCACTGGCCGTACTGTTAGAGTGAGGCACATCACATCCCACCTCAGGATCAGTGGATGGGCAACAGGAGGAAGAAGCAGGTAGGGGATGTGCTGCAAAAAGAGACGGATGACACAAGCCATATACGATTACAGAAATCAAATGAGACAGCATATAACTAACATTTTGGATAACTATATAGTTACAGTGTTGTTGATTTTATGCAATTAACATATTGGCTTAGCTGCAGATGGTATGGGGCCCTATAAAGCAAAGCTATATCAAGTCATTCACATAACAGGCAAAAATGATGGAAAGTGTGAATACAACTGCTAAAACCTACCTGTCAAATCCTCCTGTGACTCCACTTCTGGTACTGAGGAAGAAACAGCACAATCATGTAAAAGGAGGAATCTACACAACTCAAAACTAAGCACATACAAGGCATCATGTAACATTCAGCATTAAGTATTATGCACAGCAACTTAGATATACACAGACCAGATGGGTAATGATGTCATACAGATTGCAGGTGTCTTAGACAGGTGAACAAGACCACATTTGTCATGAAGGACTTAATTAGCAAAATTGAAAAGTCGCAACAATAAAGATGCCTTACCAAGTACATCCTCCCTGGTTGGGGAATGTATCATCTGGTCAGGTCATGCTATAGGACTGCAGGACTGCAGCCCCCCCCCACCTGTACAAAAGAAAGAAGAAAATCCCCCCACCTGTACAAAAAAAAAAAAAAGAAGAAAATCCCCCCACCTGTACAAAAGAAAGAATAAAATTTAAAAAAAATTGTGGAACTCCACACATGCATGCTTGAAGTTCCTGGTACTCACAGAACTCCAGACTGCTGTGTTAGACAGTCCGGATAGAGGAGAAAGGCATCTCTGCCCTGCCAGCCCAGAAGTCTGTGCTGATATGACTGCACAAATGAGAAGGAAACTAGACTGTATCATCTGCAGGCTGGAGCCTCCAGCCTATTCTCGTGGAGCCAAGTCAAACCAAAAACCAGCTGTTAGCGTGCGTGGGCTGAGGAGAAGACTACAGAGGAGCTTGCTTTGGAAACCAGCTGTTAGCTTGCACAGGCAGGACTACAGAGGAACTTGCTCACTTTCAGGGGGAACAACTGGATTATTGCAGCAGTGTGGAACAGAAGAAGACTACAGAGGAGCTTGCTTTCAGGGGGAAATGACTGGATTGTGTGCGTGTGTGTAATGCCCCAGTTGCTATATACTGGTGGATATATAGAACACATGGTGGTGGGTAGAGAATACTCAGGCTTGAACTCTGTACCTTGGGTGCAGGTGGCAAGGGCCTGAATTCCCTACACACCACCATTTGTAAAAAAATTTGTAGATGTTTGCCTCATATTTGTTCTGTTCCTCATAAAATCTGTGGTTTCTGTATGTTTGTTTTTCCTTGCAAGATCAGTAGTGCTGTGGTGCACTGGTAGCATTGTTGCCTGACAGCTACAGGTTCTCTGGTTTGATTCTTGGCTGGGTTGCCTTTGTTGTGGAGTCTGCATGTCTTCCCATCTTCCAAAAAACATCTGTCTGGAGTATTTCTCCCTGCTCTGCTGAAAATTGGCTTTTATTCCAAGTCAGACTTTCCTGGTTAACAAATGTTAAATAAAAATAACAGGCATTTGAATTTCAGACTTCATATTCTTCAGAAAGTACATGGTAACACAAAATCTTTTATTCTAGCAATTTTCTAAGTTTATAACATGGATATTTGAAATTTGTCCCTATGTTTGGGACTGTATTCCCCCATTACTGGCTTCGTCCAGGGTTTTGTGCTAAGGTTGAGAGCTATGGTGAGAACTGAATTCACTGAATATGTTTTGAGGTTGTATTTCCCCATTATTGGCTTTGTTCAGGTGTTTTGTGCTAAGAGGTTGACAGATATGGTGAGAACTGAATTCACTAAATGGTAGCCATTTAAGTTTCGGTCTTCCTCTCTTTCACAAAACAGATGATTTGGCATAGTGGCATGTTGCTCTGTTTTGCACAGGGTCCCCTGGGTTCAAGACTTGGCAGTGAAATGTATGGTGGAAACGGTTTACTATCAAAATGCCGATCGGCCATCGTCGACACCACTAACACGAACTCCGAACAGCGACTGTTGGGATGTCAAACACCGATATTCCGAAATGCAAAATCTCGCCCCCCGTTGGACGTATGGTAGCACTTGTTTTGTGGTATAGTGGACGGAAATGTCGACGTTCGGTGTTTTAGTTCGATATCTTGAGGAATCGGCATTACAGCTTTCGCATAAAGGAGTCGACAGTCTGTACATTCGATGATGGGCGATCGACATTTTGATAGTAAACCGGTGGAAACACCGCCTTTTATTCTAGCAACTTTCCAACATTATACAAGCAATGTTTAAAATGTGTCCCTGGTTTTTGGGCTTTTGTCCCCCCCCCCCATAAAAGTTGGCTTTTTCCAGATTTCTTGTGCTGCAAAGTTCAGAGATACAGCTGAGTGTCGAGTAGATGTTACAAGGAGCTGAGAGCTGCAGGGGAACAAATGTTTAGTGCTGCTTATGCTAAGTCTTCTTGCATTATTAATAGCACAACAGGTAATGTACTTGCTTTTGATGCAGAGGGCTGTGGGTTCTACTCCCACAATAAGTAGATGCATTGTTGATACTGTACTGTGTTGTAAAGGGGGTGGATGCTGCAGTTCTTTTTGGCGAAGATACCTAGTAACTATGAACCTGTTATCAGTTTGCCATCCATTCCCTATTGCGATATTACTAGCTTATAATTTTTTAATGCAACATAGGCAATTTATTCCTCAAGGGCAACAGGCACTTTATTTGTAGATGAAACAATGAGATATGAAGTTTTTTGCTAGTGGCAACCTCTTCATTAGTTACAGATTTCTTTAATGTGGAATTATTTAGATGACTTTTACTTCTTCAGAGTGTGCATATTTACTGATACAGATGGACTGTAAAAGTTTGAGTAGACTGTTTTATGATGGAAATGTACTGAATTGGGCAGTTTTGTCATTAATGGTGCATGCATTTTCTTTCATTGTTTACTGGAAAAATGGTCCAAACAATAAATTTAAAATGCGCTCTAACAACTGTACTGTATTGTACAAGGAATATAATTTAATACAATCAGGAAGGTGTATCAAAGAGCACATGTATGTTTCGTGTTCAAGGGGCCTGTGATTTGAAAACAGTCCAAAGTTAATCTTTATCTGCCACTGGAAAAATGTATTTTCTTTGAATGTGAGTTTCAAGGCCAGAGAAGTTTCAATGCTAAGTCTATTTTCATTGTGAGACTGCATTGCTTTGTTTAGCAGATATCTATTAAAGTTTGTGCTGTAAAATGCAAAATAAAACTTTCAAAAGAAATCCATATCATTGCAGAAGTAAAGCAGTATGCACATTACAGTGTTTATGGTAAATGGGGTGAAATAACCAAGGAATGAGACATTGGAATGGCTGCAGGGGGGAGGCTCCATTCAACCATAATTTTGTGAGGGGAAAGGGCAGCAAACTCAAAGACAGCCCCAGCTGAACTATACCTCTCAACTGTCCAGATTTTTGCAGAATGAATAGTTTTTTGTTTCTTATTTTTGGTTTGTTCCTCATAAAATGTGTGGTTTTCTGGCAAATCATTTAGGAATGAAGTCACTAAATAATGACAGACATTGAGTTTCAGACGTCATAACCTTCAGAAAAATGCATGCTTAAGCAAGACCTGTTACTCTATTAACTGTCTTAAGTTTATACAAGAGCAGTTTTTAGTACTGTTTGTATGTTCCCCCAATATATTTGGCCTTGTCCAGATTTCATACATTAAGAGGTAGAGAGGTACGTGCAAATAAATCGCTTTATAGAATTAGGAATATCCAAACCTCTCAACCGTCCTCAATTTTGGCTCAAAATGTTGCTCCCCCCTAATAATCCCTCTGCAAAATGGCAATTTTAGAAGAAAATTTGGAGGGTTTACAATTATAAATAGCTGTAATCATCACAGTTATAGATTACTTTTATTTCAGAAATGCATGTAGATGCTCTTATTTTGTCAGCTGCTCAAGTTAACAGTACTAATATTAAAAAGGTGTCCCTTCTTTGACAGGTTCCCAGCTGTATTGTGTGGCAATTTTATATTTTTGCATCACATTTTTCATAAAATTGTAGTTTTCTGGCAAATTAGTGGCAAATCATTAAAGATTGAAGTTAGAAAATAATGGCAGACATTTGAGTTTTGAGATTTCATACCCTTCAGAAAATTCATACTAATGCAAGACCTACTACTTTCTAAGTTTGTAAGAGCAATATTTAAACATTGTCCTTATTTTTGGGCCTGTGTCCCACTTCTATGTATGGCTTTGTCCAGATTTCTTGCTGTGAGATATGAGTGTCAGAACCATCACTGTCAGCCAGAGACATTTCAAATTGTGACATACTTATTGCACCCCACTCCCCATTGTAGTGGCTCTGGATGTGTCCAAGCAAGGTAAGGAGCAGTTATGCAGTGTAAGTATGCAGAGTATTCCCCCATCCAGGGTAGACCACAAGTACGACCATGGCTTTTCATCTGTCCTTGATTTTGCAGAATGTTCTGGTTCTCTGTCATTTTTTATACTGTTGATATATGCTTCTTATTATTCAGAAAATGCATGCTGTCGCAGTGCCCTGTTGCTCTGTGTTTAAGTAGTAATGCTTTAATGACCATCAGGTAAGCTTGTTGGATATTGTAAGATGCAAGTAAGCTTTAATAAGCATACTGTTAAAGAATTACCAACACTGAAAGCCTTTTCGTTGTTGCCATGCAGATAATATTTACATAACTAGATAACGTATAAGCCTTAGGTATTGAAATGCTTATGACTTTATTTGTAATAAAGGATAGGATTACAGTATTTTCAGAAGCTCATTACATTTGTTATAGACTTGCAGTCATCTTTGCAAGCTTTACCCGTAAACTAAACAGAATGCCAATCTATCATGTGTGGTCCATAACTTGTGCAGTAATCCTTTAAGCAGTTTATCTTGAGCTTGTTTCTTGTTTGCTGTTCATTTTTTACATTGATCATGTCTAATCCATGTTGTTGTTGTCAGGCAGCAGGTCTTTTACGGATAAGAAACATTTTTACAAGTGGGGGTATCACACAGAGATTGCTACTTTTAGCATGTTGCTTGGTAATTTTATAAAGCTGAATATAAATTATAATTAGAACTGCAGTTCAAGGAGAAGTGGAATGAGTTGAGTGCTGCTTGCTTTTTTTTTTTTATACTTGATTCTGACTGGCATTCCAGTAATGTATTTAAAAGGTAATTTACTTTTTCATGCATCACAACCTTTGTGTTTCCATCTAGATATTAAGTAAGTTGTCATATAGCCAATGCAATGAAATATTTTTTTCTTCTACACTTCATTTTGTCTTGATTGGACTTTTGTAATGATGATTTGGTATCCAGGGCAGCGTATTTAATTAAAGTTCCAGTTGTTGTGATTTTGAGCATAGGTCCACCCCATTCTAGTTGACCACACACCCCTTCCCATTGGCCCCACCCATTCAGCAGTCTCCTGCAGCCCCCCTTTAATTTGAAGTCACCCGCTGCCACTGCATCTGGTGTAAAGCGTAACCTATAGTTTAATGGCATACAAACATGTGAGTATACGCTTTAGACATATCAGGAGGGAGAGGCACATCATAGCCATGCATCACAGTGCTACACTATGGAAGCACTTGTATGTTAAAAGGTATGGAAGACATGCTGAAGTACCTGTGTAAGCAACAAGTCAACATTACTATAAAAGATCACAGGTGTGCTAAATAGTTTTTCACTTTAACAATAATATAAACAACGTTACTAGGTCTGCATTTGATGGTGCTTGCTACATGTTGAGAAAAGTCATATCTGTAGAATAAAATGGCACTCAAATAACATGTGAGTATACTCCTCAGTCATAAGGAGCTTCACACTGTACTCACCCACCATAAGCACAACCTGCTAATGCCTTTAGGAAATACTCAATATTCTATCACCTGACGAACTGTTTTTCTCTCAGAAGTATTGTAATGTCTTGATTTTTTTTCTAATTATGAGTAAGATGTATAGATATTGTAATGAACCTTTTATGTATTTTTTATTGTTATAATAATGTTTCTGTTTACGTTGTAACTGCTTTTTAAGTGGTACTTTTCTCCCCAGACCTCCACTGAAAAGGGACTACTCAGCTCAGTCAAATACACCCGGTCAACAAATGCAAAATAAATAAATAAATAACAGGAAGCAGAGGCACACAACAGCTATGCATCACACTACCACTCCATGGAGACACATGACAAATGGTGTGGACATCCTGCTAATGTACCTGTGTGGGGAACAAGTTGAAATTACTATCAAAGATCACAGGTGTGCTAAACTGTGTTTCACTGTAGCAACAAAATGAACAATCTTACTAGGTCTGTCAGTGTTCAGTGGTGCATTTGTATGTTAAAATGGCACAGAAAGAACAACATATGAGTATACTCCACAGTAATAACAGGAAGCAGATTCACACAACAGCTTTGGATCATGCTACCTCTGTATGGAGACACTTATGTGACAAGTGGTGCAAATGTCCTTCTGATGTATGTGTGTAGGGGACCTGCCGACATCACCATCAAATATCTCAGCTGTTCTAAACAGTGTTTCACAATAGCAGCAATATGAACAATCTTACTAGGTCTGTCTGTATCTGATGGTTCATGTTCCATGTTGTGAAAAGATATATCTGTAGGTTAAAATGGCACACAAACAACATGTGAGTATACTCCTCAGTCATACAGGAAGCAGAGATACACAACAGCTATGCAGAACACAACCACTCTATGGAGACATGCGACAAATGTTGGACATGCTGCTGATGTACCTGTGTGGGGATTAAGTTGAAATTACTATCAAAGATCACAGGTGTGCTAAATAGTGTATCACTGTAGCAACAATATGAACAATCCCTGTGACTAGCACTTTCTCTAATACCTGCTGGAAAGCAGTAGGAATCCTTAAACTCATACAAACACTGAACTCTCCTTGTTAACAAGGAGAAATTAATAATAGGCACTAAACAGCCTATAATTGCAAAGTACCTTGCTAAGGAAACAGCTCCTATACTTTACAAAGAAAAAAAAAAGCCCCAAACCAGGCATGTCCAAGGGTCAGCTTCTGGTGATTTCTCCTGTCCACCTGGTGAATCTGGGCATACTGGGGCAATGCAGCAATTGCCTCATGTACACAGACAACCCTCTCCTCCTACCACCCAACACTACAACCTGTGAGAGATGCACTTACATAGCCAAAATGGAAGCAACGCTCTCTCCACCCAAGATTGTGCTAAACAGTCAAGAGGAGAAGGTTAACACCCACACTACACCTCAAGCAACACATAGCCCTTCTAAACCCGCACCACCAACACCCACATATAGCAACACTAAATCCACATATGCAGAGGCCCTTAACTGTAACCTGCCAAGCAACAAAGACCTCTGAAGCTGAAATGCAAACAAACACCAATCACAACCAATGTGTCACACAGTTCACAACACCAGTGTGCCACCCAGCAACAGCCCCTAAGGCAAGACAATGTACCTAACACTTTAGTCATAGGTGACTCTATAGTCCGGCACACTGATGTCCCTCTCACCAGGTTGAATAAGGAGAAAATTACAGTCAGCTGCCTGTCGGGTGCCAGGATCCGCCACATAACGCATGCACTCAAGTCACTCCACAACAAGTACAAATATGACTCTGTCATTGTCCATGTTGGAGTGAATGACTTGAGACGTACCTCCCTGGACTACATGAAAAGAGACATGGAAGAGCTCTCGGATCATGTGGCCCAGGCAGGTATAAACCTAGCCCTGAGTAGCATCCTGCCTTCGCCCAGAATGATACCACAATATTAGGATAAAATTATTGACTTCAACAATTGGCTAAGCTTATGGTGTCATTCAAAGGGGATCCAGTATCTGTCTGCCTGGGATGACATGATTGACAGACCACAATACTTTGCCAGAGATGGTCTGCACCTGTCGCCCCTGGGATTCAGGTTACTGGCTAAGGCTCTTGTCACCCCTATAGTGCCTTTTTTGGGCAAACTTCAAAGGACAAAACCACCACCGTAACAGGTACAAGCATGCAAAATCTGAAGGTAATGCTACTCAATACTAGAAGTCTAAACCTCAAAATGCACTCATTCGAGGCACTCCTAAAAATGGAGAACATCGATATCTTTGCAGTAACTGAGACCTGGTTCAAGGCTCCAGAGAGCACCCCTGCAATACCAGGCTACAACTCTTACCACACTTTTTGGCCACCAAACCAGGACCGAAACACTAAAGGTGGAGGAGTGTCAATATTCACCAAGGATATTCACACCACCAGGCTAGTTGGCCAACACAATGTGTCTGAAATTCTCCAAGTGCAACTAACACTAGGTAAGACTGCAATCCAAATTGTAGCTTGCTACAGATCCCCACCATACCCCAAGATTCTCACTACACCTTTCTAAACATACTGGAAAATATTAAGATAGAACCAAACACCCTAATACTGGGTGATTTTAACTACCCTGCCATTAACTGGGAAAACTACTCATGTCCCAACACCTTTGTGCAATGGTTCTTGGAATTCATAAATTCCAATGCCCTGGATTAACTAATCCATAGTCCCACCAGGGGCTCCAATATCCTAGACCTGGTCATTACCAACATGGGAAATCAATGCTCCATACCTATGGTCACCCCCTCATTAGTCAGGTCTGACCATAAGCTAATCACCCTTAACATCCACATCCCACCCCCACCCCCCAGTAAAGAAATCACCATAAAAAACTTCAACAAAGCCAACTTCATGCTACTCAAGTCAGAAGTGACAAACTTCATGACACCCATGCAGATGGGAACTGAAAGTTCATCTGCTGAATCCTACACTAAGGCACTGTTCGAGCTCATCCACTCATGCATGAATCGTGCCATCCCAAATAGAA
The DNA here is from genome assembly GCF_019279795.1 of Protopterus annectens. NCBI lineage: Eukaryota > Metazoa > Chordata > Ceratodontiformes > Protopteridae > Protopterus > Protopterus annectens. The sequence continues at coordinate 1,159,991,099 of NC_056732.1, read as the reverse complement.
CCAAAATGCTTTCATCCCTAAAAAGGAAGCCAATCTGGTGGTCCCCTGCAATAAACAAACTTTACAACAAAAGGAAGAAACTTTTGCAGAAAAGAGGAAAATCCCAGGATGCAAAAAACACCCTTACTAGCCTCAGTAAGAAACTGAGATGCCTCATAAAATCCTCCAAAGCTAGTTGCGAAAATAAAATTGCCAAGGATTCCAAAGACAACCACAAAGCATTCTATAACTATGTCAAGAATCTAAATGGCAATGCTCAGATCTGCTCTGAGCTAAAACAGAATGGCATTAAATATGCTGATCCAAAGGATATTGCCAATATCCTGGCAGATCGATTCAGCGCCAACTTCACCCCCCTTCTCACCCCCTAAATGGCCCATCTCAATACCGGAAGATTGCCAAATTCCAGTAATAACGGCCACATATGTACAAAACGCACTCTCTGAAGCCAAGAATACATCATCCATGGGACCAGATGACATCCCGGGCTGTGTACTACATGAACTACAATATGAACTGGCACCTCACCTAAGTGTCATGTTTAATCATAGCCTCACCTCAGGTTTCGTGCCCACTGAGTGGCGCAGAGCTACAGTTATCCCAATCCACAAGGGGGAATCCACCTTGGATCCCGGAAACTACCGTCCCATCAGTCTGACAAGCCTTATCTGCAAGGCCATGGAGCCTATTATCATGGAACTTATAAACAAAGACATTGGCAACCTTCAAACACTGGACCCCACCCAGTTTGTGTTTGTGAAGGGCCGATCTTGTCTCCTGAACCTGATTGACTTCTTTGAATCAGTCTCCAGAGCCATGGACAAGGGTAAGGTGGTCCACACAGCCTATCTAGACCTTGCCAAGGCCTTTGACACCATCCCCCACTCTGGAATCATAGATAAACTTACTAAGTTGGGCATTAATCCCTATGTCATCCAATGGGTTGCTAAATGGCTTACTGATAGAACCCACACTGTAAAAGTAGCTGACTCCAAATCCAGCTCCAGACAAGTGACAAGTGGAGTACCTCAGGGTTCAGTCCTGGGGCCGCTCTTGTTTGGCATCTACTTCTCTGAAGTACAGGTCAACACTAAGGGACTCTGGCTAACAAAGTTTGCAGATGACTGCAAACTGGGAGCCATTATTGAATCCCCAAATGATGTGGATAGTCTACAAAAGGGCCTTACAGAAACAGATGCTTGGTGCCAGAGCCATGGGCTCAAGCTCAATGCCAAGAAATGTATTGTTATCCCCTTTGGGAAAAAACATGTATCCATGAATTACCATATAGGTGGCAGTACACTAAACACAGAAAGTGTGATAAGAGACTTAGGGACACAGGTGGACAGTGGTCTCACCTTCAATAACCACATCGCCACAACAGTCAGGAAATCCTTCTATGTGGCACACCTCATCATGAAGGGCTTTTCATCCAGAAAAAAGGAGGTCATTGTCCCACTGTACTCATCCCTCATTAGACCCATTATAGAATACAACGCCCCATTTGGTATGTACCTCTCAAGACATCTGCAACAACTGGAAAGGCCTCAGAAATACCTCACTAAAAGAATCACAGGCCTAAAGCAGATGCCCTACGCTGACCGCCTTAAAAACTCCAGCTATACTCTGTCACATATCGTCTACTCAGAGGCGATCTCTGCTTAACATACAAGGCCATGTCAAACCCAGAGCTGTTGGACATGCTACACTTAAAGAAATCCCAATCCCTCGGAGCTACATGCTCCAGGGATCTAAACCTTGTCATCACAATAAACAAAACATGCTGGAGGGATAGGTTCCTGACCCAGAGACTCCCCAGACTCTGGAATAGATTGCCCATACATGTCAAGCAGAGTGCCTCTTTGGACCTCTTCAAGAGGAACCTTGACAATTGGATGGGAGAAAGGAAATTCACCCCAGGGATCACGTCAGTCACCCTGCTAGACAGGGGTCCAGGAAATTAAATAATGTGGGAAGAAATAGCCAGGGAATTGTTATGGCTAGGCTTGTATAGGCCCTAGGGCTGATAGCCTAGTACCAACCTATGAACCTATGAACCTGTGAAGGTCTGTATGAGTATGATGGTGTGCATTCCATGTTGTGCAAAGAAGTACCTGCAGGTTAAAATGCCAAACAAACAACATGTGAGCATACTCCTCAGTTATAACAGGAGGCAAGGGCGCACAACAGCTATAGATCACACTACCACTCAATGGAGACACTTTTGTGACAAACAGTGCCACTGTTCCAATGTCGGTGGGGTTAGTCAAATGAAACTGACAACATTACACATGTTGCTGACAGTGTTATTTATGCACTGTGTAGTTAATATGGCATGCTATAATGCTTATCTTGTGCACCCGCATTGGGGTACTGTCACATATATGGTATAGCTCTGTTGATGCAACAAAATACAAAAGTAAGGTAAGTGTTGTGAATGAAAATCTTTTAATAGAATTTCAGGGTATGCTTCAGTGTTTGTGAATGTCAGACGTACATGTACACTCTGGAACACCTGTCTCAATACCTCCCCCTGGGTATCCAGCATTCCTGGCAAGTGTTATGGTGGGAGGCCAGAAGCACCATTTTCTCATCCTGGGAGTCAATGGTTGCACACTTCTAGTGGCATTCCTCTACCTCTCATAGTGGTAGAGTCTTTTGGCTACACAGAGGATCATGTCAGAGCACCATTGCTGTCAGGTATCCCTGGATCTGTTGTATCCACCCACAGTATGTATCATGTTTGTGAGATCTCTTCACACTTGCTCTCACCACATAATATCACCCATCTATCCTGGAAGATTATGGCTATGCTGGTACAGAGCCTCTATAAGTGTCTCATTTTCACATGGGGAAAATTGTCCCTCCTATTTCATTTGAATATCTGAAAGACATGTAACATGCACATCTCAGATTTTATATAAGGGTTCACATTTTGACATGTCCAGTGAATGCCTTGTCTCTCATTAATAGTGCATTGCTATGCAAAACATTCTGTGTCATCTATATTGGCATAATTTGCAAATAAGCATAAAGAACATGTCTGAACATAATTAGCATACATATGTACAGATATCTGTCCATTCCAGATGTTGTGGTTTGTCATATATGCCAAGGTGAGATATTTGAACCCCCGTCAAAAGATATTTTGATACGTAAGGACAAAATGCATACACAATGTGCCACAACTTCAGTGGAATGAAAATGGTGGTTACACAGTTACATACACATCCAACTAGACCTACTGATTCTACATCATGTTGGATGCATCACAGATGTTATTGTAGTCAGTGGCAATCAGAAGTACAAATGTAACCTTCATGATATGGTACACAACATAATTATTGAAAACATTAAAAAAAACAGAAAGAAAAAAAGCTGAACTTATGAAAATGAACAGTTATGCAGTCATGGCTACATGGGAGTAACAAACAACATAAATGATAAGCTATCATGATATTGCCCCAATCTAATTGAACATAATTATCAATACCACTTTATAAGTAAGCATCAGAGAATATCCATAAATTAGTCCCTGAATTTACAACTTGTGGACTATCTTGTAAAGCATTATCCGCAAACATACTTCAGATGTAAAAGTTAATCAACATTACCTACAGATATGAACAGGCTCCATCTATACCAGGGCTGATTTGCTTGTAGCCATAGTTACATATGAGGAAACCATGGTAGTGATGGACATGTACCCATATGCATGCATACTGGGGAAGTCTTTCCCAATTTTTTTTATGTAAGTGCCATATTGTAATATATAGAATTTCATAAAAATATGTACAAACTATTTTTTTAGTTTTCACACATTACACTATGCAGATGGGACAACGATAATGGGCAATGTATTCCACAACAGTAATGCAAGCAGGTGACAGCTTACCATTGAGAAGATACTATTAGGGCAGCTATATCTCACAGTGAGGTTAGCTAAGCACACATACCTTTTAAGTAACATTTGCTCCATATGTAATTAATGAGGTCCATGTAAGTTGTTGAAGTTGAGAGAACAACCAAAGCCCCACTTGACCATCTAAAATATCGTCAACTCAGGAATGACACAAAAAAATCTATTTTACTGGATAAAAAAAGCTTCTACCATAATCTCCTACAAAAACACTAAAACAACTCCCAAAAGTTCTGGGCAGGCTTAAATCAACTACTTCATCCAGGACATTCTAGCACCTCAACCCCAGCTAACCAGACCCATAGTTCCCCAGAGACCATAGCTAGCGCTTATAATAACTTTTTCACCAAAACAATCTAATCCCTAGCAAATCACCTAACCTCCACAAACTTAAACTACACACCTAATTTGTCCACAAATCACCCCAAATTTAGCGTCCAACCAATATCCACTAGTTTTATCAAAATTCTCTTAAAAAAAACTAAAACCTACCACCCTAGCTGCTGATCCCCTCCCTGCAGAGTACCTACAAATAGCTGCAGATGCCATTGGATATCCCATATCTATCCTTATCAATAGAACCTTATCCGAAAATGCTATCCCCTCCCTCTGGAAAATATCCCACGTCATCCCACTCCATAAAGGTGGTAGCTCAATAGACATGTCCAACTATAGACCCATTGCCATTCTTTCCCCACTAGCCAAAATAATGGAGAAATGTGTACACAAGCAACTAATGTAATACCTTACACAGAATAATTTACTATCCAACTCCCAGCATGGCTTCATACCATACCACAGCACCACCTCAGCTTTCCTTTCCTTTACTAATGCCATAAACAATAACAGAAATGACAATAGGCTAACCGCTGCCCTCTTCCTTGACCAATCAAAAGCCTTTGACATGGTTAACCATGGTCTCATGGTCTCATTCTCTCTCTAAAATCCATTTCCCTCAACACGCACACTTTCCAGTGGTTCCAGTCCTACCTAACTAGTAGAAAACAGGCGGTACAATGGCAGGGCAAACTCTCCAGTCAGCTACCTCTCACACTTGGTGTCCCACAAGGCTCCATACTAGGCCCACCACTCTTCTCTATTTTTATCAATAATCTTCACACTGCTATCCCTAAAGATACCTGTATTCAATATGCAGATGATTCCACTCTCATCTGTTCAGCCACCTCCCCAATACATTTAACACTATTGAGAAGTGGCTCGCCAACCAACACCTACTACTGAACCCCAATAAAACTAAACTTCTACTCTTCACCCCCACTAGTAGATCTGCCACACTTTCATTCTCTGTCACATCTAACAATGGCACCACTATCTCCCCAGAGCAACACACGAAACATCTAGGGGTTATCATAGACAATAATCTCATATTTGACCTACAGGTCAACAAAACTTTACAGACCATCAATAAGAAGCTTGGATAACTGTATAGAAACAAGACACTCAACCCCACTGGCTAGGACTGAAATTGTCTGATCACACCTACTCTCTACTCTTTTATATGCCTCACCTGTACTCTCAAACCTCAATTAAACTGAACTAAGTAAGCTGTCCCATACCTACAACCATATTGCCAGATTTGCCACTGGCTCCACCTATAGAACCCATCACTGCCAGAATCTGAAACAACTAGAATGGCTAGAACTGCCCAGCTTAATTCAATTCAATCAACTCCTAATAGCGCACAAAGTTCTGTATCACCCTAAAGATACCGCCTCTCTTATAAATATTATTAAGCCATATAGCAACCTGGGATCCCTAAGGTAAGCTGACAAATTACAGGTCCAAACCCACAAAGCTAATAATTCAGCTGGTGAATCCCTGTTCACCAACTTTGTTGGCAAAACCTGGAATGCCTTGCCAAACTATATAACCCTACAATCCTCCAAAAGTCTCTTCAAAAAAAAAAAAACTCAAACAGTTTCTCAAATTGAACTGGCTATGTCCATGTACCACCATGGATTAAGTTATAAAACAATAGTATAATCAGTAATTATCATAACATCTAACTACATCACCATGCTATGTATCCAATCTTACTTGCAATTGCATCTGTCCATGAGAACTGTGAGTCCCTGATAGGGACTAACTGTGAGTTACAATTTTACTTGTAACTGTGTCTGTCCATGAGAACTGTGAATCCCTACTAGGGAACATTACCCTAAACCAATGTACATAAGATATATTACCACTTTGTTTTTATATATTCTAATTGTTTTCTAACTTCTTGTGTAAACTTTGTATGTCTGTCCATGAGAACTGTGAGTCCCTGCTAGGGAACACTGCTAAACCAATGCACATAAGGTATATTACCACTTGTTTTATATATATTCTAATTGTTTTCTAACTTCTTGTGTAACCTTTTGTATGTTTGACTATGTGGAGCTTTTCTCCACGGGCCTCCGCTTAAAATAGACACGTATCCAGTCAGACTATCCTGGTAATCAAATGTAAAATAAATAAATAAATAAATAAAATCTTGGTGCATTAACCAATAGCTCAGCACAAGTGCACAATGCTCAGCACAAATGCTCATTGCATAACAATAAATGTGAATATCTGTAACACATGCCCAATGCCCACCAATGGTCTGCCACCACCCTATATGCACCACTTTTAAAATGTGATATCGATACATATTTTTATCATACCATTGCTACCTGAGAACTGAGTAGAGCCTCAAATAACATGTTTTGGAAGACGTTTTTCTAGAAGCTTTAATTACCATACCAAAGATGTCAACAGAGAGGAGGTGGTGCTATTCCATCCGAATGATCACAATATTTTGCTTTTGTGATCTTTGTTGTAGGTGTTCATATATCCACATGCAATACTTATTTGGTAAAGCAAGGAATACTAATATTAAAATATCTCACCATGCAGTTGATATGATGTAGTAATCAGATTGAATATACTTCAAATGTGGAGCTTTGAGCAATACACTGTGGTATAGCTTATGGTTTAATGGTTTAGGATCATCTCATTAAATGACAACCTAAAGGATTAGGGTTTGAGTTCCACTGGTGTCATTTAGTTAATGTCATTGACACTCGTTTTACACAAAGGCAGATTGTGTGTTACTTGCAACCTGTTTGGGCCATCTCTGTTTTGGGTTGCAAAATTATATCATGCATCCTGTGTTATCCACAATAATTCTAGAGAGTTCCTTGCTACTTATGTATTAACACACATTTACTTGAGTTCTGCTGTAGCTTGCATGAAAAACAAACAATAAATGTATCCTCAGCATTATATATTGAATGATTATCAGTCACTATCATTGATATTTTGCAGAGCAAATATATTTTGGGAACATTGCAGTAGAATGTGCATTCCATTTGAGTACATGTTGCAGTCAGACTTTTCATGTTCAGAACATCTGACCATGTGCTCCCCTGACTGTAGCACATTTGAAGGATTAGTATGAGAGGTCATGTACTTCATTAGAGTCGTCATGTACTTCATTAGAGTCCTCATTGTTTTGTTTTTATTGGTTCAAATCTCATGTGAGGATATGAGATATTGTTATCTGTGCTACCATGACTGGATGAAGTTTTGTAAATACTTGTAAATAATTGTAAATTACCCTGTGTTATATATGTCAGCATGACTAGCTATAATTTTGTAAATAAGTTTATGTTTTTTGATTATTACTTTGATTTATGCAAGATGTTTGAATCAAACAGTGTTCTTATGGCTGTCCAAATATACATGTTTAAAAAAAAAAAAAGAATTCTGAATGTAGGTTATGCCAGTCAGCTGACTCAGATGTGATATCATCGTGTGCTACAGCTGAAAGTAATAGCATCTCCACAGCAGCTCTTTTGTTTACTTTTTACAAGTCTGATAAGAGAGAGTAGAATTCTTATAAAAGCTTTCTGTGATTTTTAAAAAATTCTACTGTAAAAGCAGGTTCTGAGTCAGTTAAAGCTCAGTAGTTGTTGAAGTTGTTCAGTTGGTGTTAAATTGTCAGCTGTTGTTTTCCAGATCAGTAGCTAACACTCAGTTTGTTTTCCAGACCTGTTTAGCAATAATAATAGGAGATGTTATTCTAGTCAGGGAGGACCAGACAACAGCCTGAAGAGTGAGCATAAATTCTTATCTTGCCTGGCAGAAGTAAGAGTATCATCTTTCCTTGCTGTGTTAATTAGATTAGACAGGGACAGTTCAGATAGTTAGGGAACTTTAGTTAGATAGTTTGAATTTTTCAACAGTCAGTGTAAAATCTAACCAACAGTATTATTTTCATAATTTCTGTCCATGAACTTCTGTAGCTTATTAGATTCAGCTATTCAGTGTATACATGTTTTAAATTATTGTGTTCACTGTGGTGGTGGTGCTGCGGTAGCATTGTCGCCTCAGAGTAAGACGTTGCCCTGTTCGATTCTCAGTTAGAGCGTCTTCTGTGTGGAGACATGCGTGAATGGGCGTACCTTTATTAAAGGTTGTGTGTCAGAGCCAGCAACTCGGTACGTAAAAATCTACTGCCAATCATTAGCGAACCGAAGTTCCCCTGTGGTGACCCCTAACTGGGAAAAGCCAAAAGACACAACAACATTACATATTTTACGACCTTTTATTATGGCTGGTTATTTAGAATGCACTTTTTGGAATCTGAGAGTGTTTAGGGGTATTGTGATAACACCAGGACCACTCAAACAGCCTTACTGCTTGGATTTCATGCTACCATTTATATCAATATTTATTTTCTCCAATATAATTGAATACTGCTTTGGAAGGGTATTGTGGTATTTTACTGGTGGCAGCGGTTACCTTGTAATTTGGGAAAGAAGACATAGCAAGTAAATCTGTGCCAGTCTTTCCAAAGAGTGCTTGTATGTGTGAATATCAAATATCTAAGAGTAAGTGTGTCAAATACCTAGAACTGGCACACAGTGCTATGCGGTGGCTAGTATAAAGACTCATTTGGAGACCTGGAGTGAAGCATATAGTCCAGTCCGAGGTTTGGAGCCTGTTCCCGGTGTACTATTAGGGGAAATTGTGTATTTCTATCCCTGCTTTCAGTGATGCTCCCTTGAGGATTGAGGCTTCTTAATTACTGCCCCGGGTTTAAGTAGGGCTGTCACATCCCACATCAGACATAAACATCTTATAATGCACAACAATTTGTTTTCTTGTGAGATAGACCTGGTTTCTTCACTTGCTACTTCATTATTTTCTTTTCATTGTAGGCTTACATTATCCCCTCATTGTTTTGATGAGTATATTTTTGTCCCTGTCAACATGTGTGTATGTTTATATTTGATGTACACCATCTATTTGTTCTGTAGTCCAGAACTGATAATTGTTTGCTACATGATGTGCATAAGTTTCTTATTCATTGGTTGAATGGGTGCCTGCTGTTTCACATTATCAGTGATGTTGGTAGCACTGTGATGTTGTGTATTGCTTGAGTTATCACCTAGATACAAATGCAGAGGTCTGTTTAAACATTATCCTACATATATATTGAAGCCCTATTGGTTTATTTGGTAACTATAGTGATTTATTTACTTGGGCTATTGTACTCCTTACAGCGTATTTAAATATGCATTGTAACTGGGGTACTTGTTGTAACAATCAGGTTGAACTTACGACATATGGATTACTTTTAAAGGAGTCACTGTGTTATTTCTGGGTCCATTGACATACATATGACTTGACAAGAGCTTGTTTATACATCTTTTCCATAAATACAGCATGGACTATGCAAAACCATGCTGTACAGAAGTATCCCTTATATTTCTTTCCATTTTGCATGGGAGTATGTTGTGATGTTTTCTGTTACCCATGGTGCACTGCACAACTCATTTACTTTTGAATTTCAAATCCAGAATTAAAGATGTAGAACTGATGATATTCTCTATATCACATAACCGATGAATGCTATAGTGACATGTGGTACACATTGCATATATTACACTGTTTTGACTGCATGCTACATTTACAGTAACACCTCAACATGTATGTGTGTGGTAGTCATTGTAGTGAGATCATGTGTACTTGCCTATTTATATTAGTATTGATTCTAAAATGTGTACAAAGTAATATGGCACAATAGGCTATATTTATGATTATCATCTCATATTGTATCTTGTAAATATTAACACTGTGTGTTGCATTTTAGCATGTTCCAAGGTTACACTGGCATTGATCTGTATCTGCAGATTATTAATATGTATGTGAAGTGATGGTCTCATTGCTTCATACATCACCACTTCTGTATGCAATGCATAAACATTTCTCTGTTTTTGTCTGCATTTGAGCATCTTCCTCACTGTCCTTTACTGTACCACTTACACTTGAATTTCATCCTCCCATAACTATTACAATAGGTAGACAACAATACAACAAACATGTATAGGGTATGTTGCTGTTGTTGACTGAACATTTCATATACTCTAATTAAGTTAGTATACTCATTCACAGGAGTGGCTGTCATTGTTCTTTTATGATTACATCAATATCGACAGACACATATGTTTGTTGATGTAATATTTCCACCTTAGCCTAGGATAGTCCTTGCCATGTGGCTTACATATTGTTAGTTTGGGATATGTATGTATGAGTCCTCCTTTACAGGTCATTAAGTACACAGAAAATCTGTATTACACTTGGTTACTGTACAGGGTATATGACTCATACATCTTGCTGTACATATTGTTGTTTACCTTTGAATGCTGAAGCACGTTTAAGAATTTGCAAGGATATACAATTATTGTTGTGTTGCAGAGCATGGCACCCATGACTACTTCTTGCTGGGTTGGACTCCAATGACCAGGCTGGACACCAGGATAATGATGATAAAGATGAGGGATGCCCTGGACCAGCATGCACCATCATGCCAGAAGATTGACATGAACATCCTCCACCACAGCACCCACATGACTTCAGGGACCAGATCTGTGATGTTATCACAGATGTGTTCCAGGCCTAGATAAGAGAAATGATGGGAATGTTTTCCAGAATTTGGCACAGGCCATGTGTGACTCCTAGGGGATCATGCATGAGATCATCCTGGAAGTTTAACCCAATTAAGGAAGGCTCTCAACACCATACATATAGTGCAAGTGATCTGCATGTGTAATGCAGCCACCATGGTGTGTGCCTATTTGGCTTATTAGACACACATTTGTGCAAGAATCTCATACTCTTGTCATGTTTGTGCTATGCACCTTGTAATGCATACTTCACAGTTCATTTCATATGGGGCCATAGATTCTTACTGACGTATGTCAGTTGTTACATTATGACACCGTAATTATCACCATGTTGTCACATTCTCATCAAATGCTGACATACTGCAGACAGTGATATGGATGGCAAGACATGTAGTCCTTCACTCTCTATGTGACTTCCCTGTTTTGTATTATTTGCAGTGTAACAATGTTACTGCAGCTGTAGTCTGGCATTTTCTGTGACAGGCATGCCTGCCACACATGGCATTCTGCCAGTATGACACACTTGACTTACTGGCATTGTTCACATGCATACATTTTCAGTTTTTGTCATTAGCAACCATGGTGTATTACATAACATTGCACACATAATAATGTAGTGTCGTGTTCCTGAGACTACTTTCAAATTGTTGATATATGTGCACATTTTCTGCAAACTTACCCACATTTCAGTTTTGATATGTCTGTTTAAATGCATGGCGTATCAATCTATATGCTCCAGTAGTGACCTTGTTGTATCAGGAAGTTCCATTGGCACTATGCTCTTTGTGTGATGATTAGCAATTTACTGGGTGCCATGTAGTGCAGTGTTTTCATTTTATCAATGCAATGTATGCTTCTGTTGGCTAAATATCCATGGCCTATTACATTGTCATTGTTACTGACATGCTGACATTCCCCATTGCCTTTCGGAATTCCATGTGTTATCATATAGGTACCACTAGTGACGACTACCTGTATCATGCTGTCTAGTTATGCTGACACATGCTGCTATAATGTGTACATACCCTATATCGTAAATGAAAGCCAAGCAATGATGATCACATCAAGTCACTTGTCTAAATAAAACACATGTTAAGTACCTGTCAAGTGTTTTTTGCAAATAATATGACAGCCTTTCTTAGCATTGCTATATGATTGGATGCCCCTAACATCACAAACCCATTACTTACCTATTGTACATATATAGTGTGCATGTGTCTTTCACCCACTGATGGTGTACCAGAATATCATATTTACAACTGTCCATTGATTGGTCATACACATTTACATGTTACATTCATATCACTTGTTGTTAGTCTCATCTTATGTTAGCATGGCAGTATGTATACGGATATATGATACTATGTAAACCTCCTTTTGTACTACACCTATGTCAATGGCTGTTTAACTGTCGCACAGTACAGTGTTTGTGTAATGTGTACACAGACATGTTTATAACCATCACCAATGCACACTGCACATGTGTCAGATGCTAGCTATTTGTTCAATATATCTTTCAAGAACTTGCAGTCCATTCTGTGTTGTGGACATGTGTATGTGCAATGTATCTCGTTAGCTATAATTGTCTTGCTTTATTTCATGCCAGCTTTCTCTTGCTAACATTTATGAGCTAATATAAATGTATGTTTTCAATGTCCCTTCCTCCTTATATCTTTGGTCCGTATGTTTCATAAATAGATGGCATATGCATATGTGTGTGTATATATATATATATATATATATATATATATATATATATATATATATATATATATATATCATGTCAGTACATCAGACATTTAACAGGTAAGAGTTTTAACCGCCAATCATGCCTACCATGTTTTAGTAAGTGTGGCAGTGTTATGCATGTGTGGTAGGCATGATTACTTACCTGTTAAATGTCCATGACATATATATATATATATATATATATATATATATATATATATATATATATATATATATATATAAATATATATATATATATCTTCTTGTAATGTATCGCTCTTTCTGCTAAATATCTGTATGTGTTAGACTGCTCACACACCACTGAGCCAAACTTCTGCTCTACTCCTTTCCCTTGTATTCTCTCCCATCTCTGCCTGGCTATTTAACCTCCACCTTTGCCTTCCTATACTTGTCCTACTTTTCAGATCTAAGTATCATTCTGTGACTACTGGCCACCTCTGCTCAATAGCAGAATTCACCACCCTACATCCCCTTCCTCCTTTTGCATTTAGTTTGCAGACTTTGCTGTCACTTCTCTGCATTAATCCATCTCTGCTATTACTTCTCAGTACATTCAACTTTACTGATTCTTGTCTGCCTGCTGCCATCTCTCTGGTGCACCACACGTAATATTTCCTAAATGCTGCACAGCATTTTCACTTTCCTGTCTCTCCCATAATGGTTCGTGCCACCTAAACTCCCTTACGGGTGTTCCATGCCATCTCTTGCCTCTGTAGCTCTAACCCTATCTCATATTGGTCCCACTGGTGTTGGAACAGTATTTTACCTTTTAATTTTCTAATCCTGTGGATATTCAAATTGAAGGTATGTCAATTATGTGTTGTCCTTGTGTGATGCTATCTTAGTTTGTTAACTACTGACTCACACTGCAGCTGCATTTAGGGGATTTCAGGATATATAGAACAGTCCAGTTCTTGTTGATTTTATCCCAGCTGAACTGGAGCAATTATATATAATTATATGGTATTCTTCTGAAATGCTGGAGCAGAATTTCACTGTTTTTCAACTTTTTTGGATAAACACAACTATGGCATTTTAGACTGCATTGCTTTGCTAACTGTGCCATCTCACACAATCTCAGATTGTTACGCACTACCTAGTACTGTAGCTGCATTCAGGAGATTTTTGAACAGCTCACTTCTCATAGGTTCGATTCCTTCTGCACCAGAGCTTTTTACAGTATTGTTCTAATGGGGGGTACCCCAGGGCTGACAGCTGCAGGCATCCCTGCATATCAGCTTTGCTTCTGTTGCTTAGTGAATCATCTTTGTTTCTGTTGTTTAGCATACCTTGATTCAGCTAGAGAGGTGAATAGTTGCTTGAGACTGCAATTTAACCATATGATAGATCTGGCTTAATGGCAAACCTTCCCTCAGCCATAATTCAATTTCATACTGGCTCCTTTGGCAATGTTATATATCTGCATTAGTTGAAAATTACTTTAGAGTAGTGATTGCACTTCATGAAGGTAACATTCTATTTCATACATGGATATTATCATGCCAGTGTAGGTGATAGTTGATGTTAACCGAACTACTACTGCTGTTCTGTGTCTTTCGGCTTTTCCCAGATAGGGGTCACCACAGCGGAACTCTGGTCCGCTATTGAATGGTAGTTGATTTTTACGTGCCGAGTTACCAGCCCTGATGCACAACCTTCAACGAAGGTACGCCCATTCACTCATGTCTCCACGCAGAAGATGCTCTAGCTGAGAATCGAACCAGACAGCGTCTTACTGTGAGGCAACAACGCTACCGCAGCTCCACCACTGCGGGTGTTAAACGAACTACTACTGCTACATGCAATTGCACATTTGTTGAACTCATCTCATGTTGCTGCAATTTATATGTGATGTTAAATGCTTACTGCTGCTTTGACTGTTTCTTTCTTAAGTCTACCTTTTGCCTCCTACACTCACCTATTTCATTCTGCCAACTATTCTGTGCAACCCAACAGACCTTCTGTCCTTCATTTAACCTTCTCTCCCTTCATCCCTGTTCTTAGGATATCAAACCTGGTCAACTCAACAGTACAGAGCACAAGCTGTACCAACATTCAAATGAATCCTTAAAATTCCTTCCCTAATCAGACTCAGGGGTTCTACAAGTCAACCATAAATTTGTATGTTAGCGTCCTAAGCATATTCCTGCTAAACATCCCATGTACTGGGACTGGCTAAACGCCTTCCCATCAGGATTAGCTAATTCACCCTACCCTGTCAGTCCATGTCCTCATAGTTACCCACTTACATAATTTTTCTTTACTTCACCTTCTGCAACAATACATTCCTCTAACTTTTGTCATGTACCTACCTTACACTTCATCCCTGTTTTACCACTCTCTGGTGTATTCTCTTCTCCCGCCTTCCTATCCAGTCACTATTCATCTCTTTTCTCTCACTACTCCCCTCCCTTCTATTATAATCTCCAGTCCTACTGTATCCTCTACATTGCTTACTCTTAAATATTATTCACTTAGGTGTCCTGCCACCCCTCTAACGGTTGTTCCTTAAAAAAAACTCTCCCATTGTTTGAATTATTGTAGTGTATGTACCTATTGTTCCTGTACATAACCCTCACTCTGTTTGAATTAGTTTACTTAGACTCAATCAAAGCTACTTTCACTTTCTATCAAAGCAAATAAAAGAGAGTACTCTGCGGCTGTTAAATAACTTAAATCCAAAAAGCAAGAACTGATAAAAACATACAAAAATGGAAAGCGCTTTCACAGTCAATCCACATGACTGCTTCCTCAAACCTGAACTCAGTCAAAATCCACCCTTTATATATACTTATCAGTAACAGATCAACAACATAATCATATAATTAAAAGCAATCAAGTAATAAGATGTCACACAAATAGTTTAAAGAAATACATAAAATGTATATATGACCTATATAAAAAATATAAATATCAAAATACAAATACATCAATGCATCAACTGTTGTGCTGTCAACACTGGTTTCAGGGAAACTCTTTCATTCAAGCCAGGAAACCTATCCCCACCTAAACATATTATCCATTCTTGTTCTTTTAATTCAGTTAATGCTAACTGTTAAGACCTCTAAAACCAAAAACTTAAAGCTACGGTCTTTCCCAAGATCTATTACATGCTGGGCTAATGCATTAGTGGCCTTTTTATTCCTGATGTCATTGGCATGTTCTAAGATCCTGTCTTTAAAATGTATTTTCTTCTTGCCTATATAATAGGCATAACATTTCATACAATAAGCAAAATACACTAACCCTGGGATTCAATAAAGCTGACACACCATGTTGGCATAGTGGCATGCCTCAAACATGGAGTTTGTAGCTTGCGTGATCCAGTAAATTAGGCTGGGGGTGTGCATGACCCTACCAGCACTATTCTGGCATGGATTTGACGGAAAAATGCAAATCACCTCACTTTCTGGTGCAAACCATGAAAATGAGGTGAATTTGCTATCCAGGAAGCAGACAGGCATCCATGTTGTAGCTGGCTCCACAGCAGAAATGTAGCAACCGCATACATTTCTGCAAAAATAAAAATGGGGGCATGACAACTTAAAGTAAAGCATGTATTGTGTTCATTAGGCATGCCAATGGCCAAGACTATGGCCACCGACATGCAAAAGTGTTGCAAAATTGTAAAAATCAAAAGTTTTTTTTTTTAATATCTATGGAGTTGTATAAGCGGAATGCAGTGATGTGCAAATGTGATAGTGCAGAAAAATTTAAAAAAAATAGTAAAAAGGCAATTAAATGTGAAAAATTAATTTTGCCATTATACTCGGCAGCATGCAGACTCATAACAATGACAGGTAACAGTGGTTGCTAAGGACATAGGCACTGGTGTAGTAACTGGTGTATAAGCCAGTAGGGGTATGTAAATGTGCTACATGTATTGAATAGCAAAATGGGAGACCATGTCTGCAGGGACCTAACCATGTAGGTGCTATAATGCGATGGTGTAAGCAGAAGAAGCATCTGACATGAAAAGGGTGTGTGTGTCATGCTTGGTTTAAGCACACTGGAGCTCCATGGCTTCTATTTCCGCTCATCTAAGCACATCTAAGCAAGGGGGTGTGTCTGGGGCTGCTTAGCTTGTTCAAGAAATGCTGAGCATGTTCGTATCTAGGGGAGGGGCCTTTCTGCTAGGTAATGTTTATACTAGCTGAAACAGTTTGCACTGCACTCTGTGGGGCTTAAAAGGGGCGGAAATGTGAAAAAAAAATGGGAAATGGCAGAACAAAGGCAATCAACTACATATAAGTAATAAGGTCTCTGCCACTCGCAGCGGGCCATTCAAACCCCTCAATAATATATCTGGCAAGTGGAATGTATCATAGTCAGCCAATCACACAGGCAGCATCTGCAGCACACCAATATAAACTATGCAAACACCCTGCAGTCTGTTTTTTCCCACAAACTCTGCATCATTGGAATACACACTTGGAAATTTTAAGTGACAAAATGATAGGGGTGCTGCTGCTTTGCTACATCTCTATGTGCTACAGACTGAAGGTGGTGATGAGGCTGATGGTGACAATTGGCCCAGACTGAGGAGGAGGAGAGTGTTCATACCCAGGGTAACCTTTCAGGGGCTACATGAAATGGAGATACTAGAGCACTACAGGGTGGACAGGGACATACTTCAGCAACTCACTGAGCTCTGCAGACTTCACCTCAGACACAGAGCCAACAGAGGGGAACTCTTCCCAGTTGAAACCAGGGTATGTGTAGCCTTAAGAATACTAGCTAAAGGTACTTTCCAAAGACCTACTGGGGACATCATGGGAGTCTCACAGCCATCTGCATCCAGGGTACTCTACCAATTCCTGGATGTCATGCTAAGACATGCCAGTGAGCACATTTATTTCCCCAGCACCCCTGAAGAGAAGACCAGCAATATGAGTCTCTTCCATAGTGAAGCACTCTACTCAGAAGTACTGGGTGCCATAGACTGTACTCACATCCACATCAAAGCACCACCCATTGGAGACAGTAGAGCAGTAGAGTGTACATCAACCCCAAGGGCTATCACTTCATCAACTGCTAGGTCATGTGCAATGCCCACGGCATTATCATGAACATGTGTGCTGGCAGCCCTGGCAGTTATCATGACTCCCACATCTGGCATGCCTCAAAGCTGTACCAGGCATTTGCCAGGGAGCACATTGCTTATGGACATCTCACGGGGGATGCTGGCTATGCACTGGAACCATGGATGATGACACCCATCAGAAATGCACACCCACCTACCAAAGAATGCCATAATGAGCGTGTGTTTGGGCTGCTCAAGTCACAGTTATGCTGCTTTGACATATCTGGTGGAACCCTGCAGTACTCTCCAGCCACATGTGCACACATGTTCATTGTATGTACCATGCTACACAATATGATCCTGCAGAAACAGCTGCGACAGGCACATCACAGGGAAGGGGCACACATCCCTCCACCATTGCCAAGGTCCCCACAGGCACAGGGGGACTCGAAAGAACCCCCTGAGCCTGCCCCTCTAGGCAGACATAGGTGTGCTCCGTACACTCTAGCCTTGGCAAAGAGGCAACGCATAGCACATACACTGACACTCTAGGGACCTAGGGACTGACACCTCTCTCCAACTCGCACACACAGTAAAATGGATGCCACAGACATCACACTACCTGTACCTTACCACGTATAGGCTGTGTACTGCATCCATCCGACAGAGTCAGCCCTCAAGCACCATCCTCACAACTGCCACAGGCATAAGGTAAGTCACTCTTCTTAACAATAAATGAATGGAGTAGTACGTTTTGGTAGTAAATCTAAGGTAGTGCTGCATGTATGCAAGGGAATGGGGTGGTCTACTGGGATAGCAGCAGACAACTGGCAGTTATGTGGGATAACAGGAAATGTCCGCCCAATACTGGATTCCCTAGAGTATGAAGTAGTCACCTAGGTGACAAAACTTACTGCAGTTTATGTGGGGGACTAACAAACTGGGGGAGTCATATGTCACATGCACGAATGTCAATGTTGGGGTCCCATATTCACCCCTCAGCCTCTCCCACTGTCAGCCATAGAAAACCATAAAGAAATGTCTGGCAAAGGCCCAGAAATAGGGACAATGATGAAATATTCCTCTTATAGACTTACACACTGATATCACAGCAGGTCTTGCGGTTGCATTAAGTCTCCGAAGGGTAAGAAGTCTGAAACTCAAATGTCTGCCATTACATTGTAACTTTTAGTCTGTAATGCTATGCCAGTATTTTCCAAGACAGGCACAACACTATGCTAAATGGAACCAAAATGGAAAGCCAACATCTGCACAGTCTGTGCAAATGTGTACAGTTGACAGGTATGCCCTCCAACACACCCATGTTCCCATAGAAATGCAGTAACATTTATGTTTGTAGGGTAATAGCAGCAGAACACACATTCCCAGGGCTGTCCCAATCAACTTGATAACTTTTGCATGTCCCCAATATGCAGGGGTCAGTGAGCTATGTATATGCGTGGTTAATACTGTCAGGAAGTGGGCAGCACTTACTCTTGGCTGTTGTGGCTTAGTGGCCTATGTACAGTACTGTGGTTGACAGGGTCCATGTTCCAAGACTTTCTGTGCCAACTATTTTGCATGTCAGCTACACCTATGGTAGGAGTTGTACACACTTTCCAGAAGTCAATATCCATTACTGGAGGAAAGCTGGGCAGGTCATGGACAGGGGGCCACAAATATGGACAGTACACAGCTCAGAGTAACCTACACAGTGCCTAACATACCCCTTAACTGTACACATTTTTGCAGAATGTCCAGATTTTTGCACCATAATATTGGTCTGTTTTTCATAAAATTGTGGTTTTCTGGAAAATAACTGGCAAATCATTAAAGACTAAAGTCAGAAAATAATGACAGATTTTAGTTTCAGACTTCATACCCTTTAGAAAAAATGCATGCTAATGTAAAACCTATTATTGTATCAACTATTTAAGTTTGTAAGGGCAAAATTTAAAATTTGTCCCTATTTTAGGTCTTTGTCCCGCAATTATTTATGGCTTTGTCCAGATTTCTGTATCTAAGAGGTTGAGAGGTATGGTGTTTAGTAGGACAGCAGGTACCTGAAAGTCAGTGTATTGCTAGGTTATAAATGGGTGCCACCTTACTGTATCAGCACTGAAAACAAGTCACTGGTGACCATCCATACCCCTGGAATGAGTCACAGAAGGACCACATGTATGCCTCTTATATCTGTTCTGCTTGTCCTAACATTGAACTTGCCAGCCAACTATTTGCAAAACAAGAAAGGTTCATGTCAAAACATCAATGGCAGACAGTGGAGAAGCAGACATCATACCCATAAGAAAAAGCAAGCAAATACCAAACCGGTCTCATAACTGTCTATGTTTGGCAGAGCATTATTAACACCCTATCCCCATGTGTAGGCCTGTGTCTGTCATATATGGGCCAGTCCAGATGTCAGTCTGTGACAGGTTGACAGCTAGGGCTAACATGTATCCTCATAATAACATAGCAACACAAACTGTCTGAGGACCATAGCAGATGTAGTGATGCAATGATGGACAACCTGCTAAATAGGTACACTCAGAGGTGTGAATTCCATAACCCTGTGTGTGATGTTATGGCATCTACCCCACTCACACCAGAAAAACATATACATAACAGCAGCTACTGTGGGCAAAGCCTGTGACAGGACTACAGAAGGACAAAGAGACACACATAAGGGGACGGGGAACCACTGCCCAGACAAATGGAAAATGTGCACACCAGAACAAATTGTGCAGTAACATAGGTTCCCTGCAGTGTACGGAGTCAGTAATTATCACCCACAACTACACAACACACAACCATGTAAGTGGAGGTCCTCAACAAAACAAAAATGCAAACAAAGGACACCTCAGAGGCAAAGACGCATGATAACTCCAATACCAAATACGACAGCACTAAAAGCCAATAATGGTCCATAAACAGCACCACAATGTTGTTGTTCTTTTGGCTTTTCACGGTTAGGGGTTTCCACAGTGAAACTCCAGACCACTAATGACTGGCAGTAGATTTTTTTTATAGATGCTGAGGTGCCAGCTCAATGTTCAGCAAAGGCATGCACATTCTATGCATGTCTTTCAAACGCCACTCGACCATGGGGAGGACATGCAGACTCCGCACAGAAGGTGCTCCAGCCGAGAATCAAACAGGAGAACCTCTTGCTGTGAACCAACAACACTACCGCTGCACCACCATGGCTTCAACGAAGGAAATCCAAAATATTTTAAAATTTATTACACAATATCCACAAAGTCCACACCAAATTAGCACTTTTGTTTCATCCATGGAAACTTCATCAGAATGGTGTAATTAATCAAACAATCAGTATAAATACCCTGGTGTCGCATATGATTGGTTCTAGGTAATTAAATAAAAATATTTTAAAGAAACAGTATATACACATATACTTTCTAAACAAACTTATATACACATATGTGCATAAAACAAAACCATATATTTCAAAAAATGTTAGAAAAAATATATATTAATGACTGTCTAAAAACCATAAAATATAATAATCATAAAGTGTTTGCCCTCATTTTTAAGGCAGGAGCTATGGGGAGATGATCATTCAACCCCAGATTTACACAGGCATCAAAAAACATTTGCCAAATCATTTCCTGGTATTCTAGTCTGGTTTCCCAGTCACCATCCCTTTCAGGTATTTGAATCTACTCTAAAACCCAGAATTTGAATTTAGCTGTATGGCATACCAACTTGTGCTTATACAGGGTATTGGTATCTGTGCCCCTGTTTAAATCATATGCATGCTCGTATATTCTTTGACTGAAGCACCTTTCAGTCTTGCCTATATAGAAGGCATAACAGGTGATGCAGTAAGCCATGTAAATAACTAATTTGGAGGCACAGTTGTGGTACCCGTCAGTAGGAATAAATTTATTAAGACTTGGTAAAAATAACTCTCCACTGTTAACAACCATTCAACACTTTGCATAGCTACCACACCTGAAAGTCCCCTTGTTTCTATGAGATGCAATATTATAAACACGAGATGCATTCTCAAACAGTTCTTTAGGTTGGCACCTCTCCTATAACTGATCTTGAAGGAATACTGAAAAACTGTAAGAGTATTAGGCATCATGGCAAACTTGTTCCAATATTTAAGAATGATTTTATTAATTTGCAATGAATCCTGGTTATAGTCTACCACACAATAAATATCCTTGTTACATAAGCTCCCTAAGTTATGAATACGTGCTTCAGCATCCCTTGTATCTGTAACCACTTGATTGTTGATTAGTGTAGGATTAATATTGACAATGGTAGTCTGACTGCTAATCAAGGGATGATATTTGGAACCCAGACTATCCATAATTTCCTTCTTTATAGCCTCAGTGAGGGATTTAGGATATTCTCTAGCTACAAATAAGTTCTCTATAAAGTCTAATTCTTTAATCAATGCTTCTTTGTCAGAAGGCATACAGGCTGCCCTCACCATTTGACCCTTCAAGATGTTGTTTTTTTGAAGGTAAGGATAGTCACTCTTGAAATGTAAGTACATTTTTGAGAAATATTCTTTCTATAAAATTGGGACATGAAACTATTATTTACTCTGTCCTTAGAAATAAGAACATCTAAATATGCAATAGACTCAGTCTCTACAGTGCTGGTAAAAGACAAAACAATGGTAGTTTTCTGTAAATATTGCATAAAAGCTGTCAGGTACTCTTGAGTCCCTTCCCAAATAATGATAATAGGTATGAATACTTTTAAAAAATCACTCATAAATAAGTAATGTATTTCCCAGTAAAGGAGAACCAAGTTGGTAAATATCGGGGGGCATGCAGCACCCATTGCTACTCCATCTAGTTGTTTGTAATATTCTCCCTGGAAGTAGATAAAATTATTATCCAGAATAAGCTACATGTTTTTCAAAATCCACCTAAAGTCATTGGGACTCAAAAAATCCACCCCTATCAAAAGTTCTTCAAACCAGGCTAAACCTGTATGATGAAGTATAACGGAGAAAAGATCATTCACATCAATTGTCATCAATTTATAATTAGCATCAAAAGGAACCTGCCCTAACTTGGTCAAAAAATCCCAAGAGTCTATTAGGATATGTTGATATAAGCATAAAGAGGCTTAAGTTTGCAATGAATAAACATAGCTAGGGGTTGTGTATTTGAGCCAGCTGATGACACAATTGGCCTCTAGAGGGGGTTCTGTAATTTTTTGTGGACCTTGGGTATTCCGAAAATGCTTGGAATAACAGGTCTTTTTGCTCAAAATAAATTATATAGTTTGGTGTCAATCTTTCCTTGCAACAGGTTGTCTTCCAAGATAACATCTATCTTTTTGTATGCTATATCAATTTAATTCCTAGAGACCTGACAATATTTCCCTTCTTCTGCTATAATGTCCAACATTTTACCCATGAAGTTCCATTGTGTCATTAACACTAATCCACCCCCCTTGTCTGGCTTCATGATCCTTAGGTCCTTATTACTGTTTAACATATACAGAGCATGTCTTTCTTCCTGACTTAAATTATCATAGGACCATCTTTTGGATTTAAAAAAAGTGCTTTCGTTCATTCTCTAATAACACTTCAAAATTAGTCAGGACTGGATGCAAAGGTGGGTTGAAAGTGCTCTTCCTAGAAATGTTCAGTTCAGATTGTACTATATGTATAGAAGATGCTCTATCATAATCTTTAAAGAGTTATCTCAAATTTAAATTCCTAATAAATAACTTGGTGTCTTAACAGAATATATTTTAACTTTCCCTTCCTAGCTGGAACGAAGGTAAACCTCTTTAGAAACAACTTAAAATAAGACTCCTCCAATGCTATATCAGCATAATTAAAAACATGGAAGTTGTTTAAAGAATACACACATCCACTATTATTCAAAATGGTAGGGAACCAATTTTAGCAGGCAAACTATTTTTGCCTAATTCCATTTGTTCCTGATCCTCTTTCTTTTGTGTTCCCAGTGGGGTTGCCATTTGCAAGTAATGTGTGCATATGATGGGTGTGTGTCCAAGTTCTGAAGTCTGGGGGATCTCCTCAATGGAGGCTGCTCTTAAGGGACACACTCTTGCCTGTTTGCTCCCTCCATTGTACACCAAACATTGTTGGAATCTTGAACATTATGGGAATCAGGCAAATTAGTATGTCTTTTAGGTAAAAACATAGGGCCTGATTCACAAAGGCTTGCACAGAGTCTAAGAGTAGTGTAAGACTCCATGCAGCCAACATGTCTGCCGAGCAATCCAGGAACAGCTGGCAGGGGTGTGCAAGAGAGCTCCTAAAACGACTCTTGCATGGACAGGGTTAGTTTATGCAAATTACCTCATTTGTTGCTAAAAGCTATGCAAATGAGGTAAATTTGCGATCCAGGAAACACTAACCTGTCTGAGTAAGAGTAGTGTTATTTGCAGAAATGTACTCAGTTGGCAACTGAGTACCATTCTACAAATAGCAAAACGGAGCCATGACAGCTCCAAATAAAGGATGCATCCAGTTGCTGAAGCATGTCAATGGCCAAATATATGGCCATTGACTTTTAAATGTGTTGCAAAATAATAAAAAGTAATTTTTTATTTATTTCCTCGATCTCCGATGTTTAAGCGTAGCGCAGTGCCGCGCAAACATGCGGCGCACAAAAAAATCAGAAAATCAAGAATTTAAAAGCCACAAATATAATTTAATTCAAAATATTCACCTGCCATGCAAGTGAATGGCAGGCTGAAGACAACATGGCTACTGAGTAGTGGTTGCTAAGGGGGGAAGCTCAGTGTGAGAGATGTAACCAAGCATTAGTAGGCAATCCCATGCAAATGAGGATAAGGATAGTGAATCCTAATATTTCCTGCTATGTGACCCATGTCCCTAGAGTGTAAGAGTAGGATAAGGGGAGGAACAGAGTAGAAGATGGGTAACATCATGAGGGGGTATGTATCAAAAAGACTGTAAGCTTATTGGAGCAGAGTGGCATGTGTTTGCTGTGAGTTACTCAGGACTAGGAGAGGTGTGTCTACAGTTGTCTAAAATGAAATCCAGAAACCAAAGGTGTACGCCTTGGCCATCGCCAAAGTTTCTTGCAAAGCTGCTTACTCTGCATGCCCGTGTAAACCCGTCTAAGCCTGTGTGCACCCATGTAAGCTTGTGTTAGGCCTTCTAAGCTTGTATACATGAATGTGCACCTGCCTAAGCTTGTGTAAGCTTGTGTAAGCCTGTGTGCATGCGTGTGCGCTTGTGTGTGCATGTTTGCGCTTGTTTGCGTGGCGCTGCCTCCTGTGGAAACAGAAAGGGAAAAGGAAGGAAAAGAAGTAGAAGGAAGTTAACCAAGGAGAACTAGCAGAGCTGCCAGGTGAAATCAATCAGAATCAGCCAATTACACAGGCAGTACAGTAGCCCAGCCCAGCACTTAAAACTCTGCAAACAACATGTCCCCATGTTTTTCTCAGAAACACTGCAACACTGCAATCAACAAAGAAAAGTGAACACTTAAAAAGCTTAAACTGAGACATAAAAATGTTAGGGGCTGATATTGCTGTTATAAGGCAATATGTGCAAGATGCTGAGGGTGGTGTAATTGCTAATGCTGCTGAGCAACCCACAGTGAGGAGACGGAGAAGAGTGTACAGACCCAGGGTAACCTACCAGGGGCCACATGAGCTGGAGATAATGGAGGGCTATACAGTGGACAGAGAGCTCCTGCAGCAAATTGTTGAGCTGTGCAGGCCATGCCTCACACACAGAACCAACAGAGAGGAACCCATCCCAGTGGAAACCAAGGTATGTGTTGGCCTAAGAATACTAGCAACAGGTACCTCCCAGAAACCAACTGGTGATATGATGGGGATTTCACAGGCATCAGCATCCAGGGTACTGCACCAGTTCCTGAATGCCATGGCAGCACATGTCGGTGATCATGTATATTTCCCCAATTCCCATGAGGTATTGGCCAGCAATATGCGTCTCTTCCAGCAAATAGCAGAATACCCTGAGGTAGTGGGTGCAATTGACTGCACGCACATACACATCAAAGCACCAGCCAGTGAGCGGGGTAGGGCCTACATCATCCGCAAGGGCTTCCACTCCATCAACTGCCAGGTCATGTGCGATGCCCAGGGCATAATACTGAATGTGTGTGCTGGCTGCCCTGGAAGCTACCACGACTCCCATATCTGGCATCTGACGCAGCTGTACCAGACATTTGCCAATGGGGACATCCCTGACGGTCACCTAGTGGGGTATGCTGGATATGCACTGGAGCCATGGCTGATGACACCCATCAGCAATGCACACACACCTTAACAAGAACTCCATAATGAGGCACACGCACAAACAAGAAACATTATTGAGCATGTGTTTGGGATGCTCAAGTCACGGTTCCAGTGCCTGGACACATCTGGTGGAGCCTTGCAGTACTCACCAACTACATGTACCCAAATTGTCATGGTATGTGCCATGCTACACAATATGGTCCTGTGAAAACAGCTGCAGCAGGAACAGCATGGGGCAGGGCCAAACAGTCCCCCACCATTGCCAAGGCCTGCACAGGTACAGTGTAACTCTGAGAAGGAACAATCTGAGCCTGCCCCAG
The DNA here is from genome assembly GCF_019279795.1 of Protopterus annectens. Taxonomy (NCBI): domain Eukaryota; kingdom Metazoa; phylum Chordata; order Ceratodontiformes; family Protopteridae; genus Protopterus; species Protopterus annectens. The sequence continues at coordinate 1,159,964,864 of NC_056732.1, read as the reverse complement.
TAGGCAGAAGGAGGCGTGACCACTATGCCCTGGCCTTGGCAAACAGGCAACGCATAGCACATACACTGACTCAGTAGGAACCCTGGAAATGATACCTCTCTTTGACTCGCACATACAATAAAAGGGATGCCTAACTTGACACTACCTGTTTCAAACATGTATAGGGATTGTATTATGTGCTTCCGACAAAGGCAGCCCTTCAGCACCACCTGAGGCATGATTGCCCTATTTTAAGCAGTATAAAGCAGTGTTAAGCACATTTTACCACTATTTAGCATATTTAAGCATATTTAAACAGATTTGAGCATATTTAAGCATAATTGCACAGAGGTGCGTGCCACGCAAACTAGCACAACGTTGGGCAACGTTGGGCAATGTTGGACAAAGTCAAGCAAAGCCAGGTAAACATGCTCACACTTGCTTTACTGTTCCTTAACCAGTTAGGTCTGCCCAGCAGGAAAATAAAAAGCATTGACAGGGCTCGAATCCAGGACACTGTGCACTATAGTCACAGTACTGAACTACTAAGCCATGATAGCATTTCACTGGCACAGACACAGCAGGGCAATTGTAGACTAACGCAAACACAAACAAATGCTGTAACATGCCCTCTGAACTTCCACCCAGGCCTATGCAGACAGATAACAGCAGGCCAGGCAGTGTGATGTGGGTTGGGTATGTTATGAACTCACAAAGTAAGATACGTGAAATGGGAAGCTAAGTTCTGTAGTACAGTAGTATGCCTCAGGCTAGTATGATAGGCAACAGTACAGACTGAAATGGAGTACCTGACATAGCAGTGCAGGCCTAGCAAATGTGTATAAGTGTCAGGTGAACCCCTCATCCTATGTACATCCACAACAATCAAGTGTGCCCCCTGGGTAGAAATGTACAAATAATAGCTGTCCATCCCCCCTGTATGTAGAAATGTTGATAAGTCTATGCAAAGCGACTCATGGAAGCCCTGCAGGCACAGCATACTTCCTGTTGATGTACAACACAAAGGTGAGCCCTGAAGTAAAAATCAACTTGATTTTTCACACACATATAGTATATATGTCCATACTGGGCATGCTCACACATTTAAATAAATGAAGCAAATGTCAGTCAACAACATACTGAAAGGTCATACTGGGCATGCTCACACACTTAAATCAAAAAAGCAAATGTCAGTCAACAACATACTTAAAGGTCATACTGGGCATGCTCACACACTTAAATAAATGAAGCAAATGTCAGCCAACAACATACTGAAAGGTCATACTGGGCATGCTTACACACTTAGGCCATGTCTGAGTACAGCAGTGGGCCATACATATCTGGCAGCTGCAGTTCATACTCCAGAAACTTGTCACTATTCACTAATCCTGCCTTGCACACAGTCATATGAAAACAGACCCACATAATATATTGGACTCCTGTCATAATCAAACTATGTACTACAAGCACTTAAGTTGTTCAAAGAAAGTGGAAATTCAAAGAAGATCAATAAATCTCCGATCAGTATCATCAATAAACAATGAGCACTCCTAGCATTAGCCAATTAATGTTCTTTTACAAATATTGTTAAAGAGTCCATAGAGAACCATGAAGCTTTCTTTCGCAATGTCATATATATCAATGTAAACACATATATGTTCCAAGTCAGTGCAAACTGTAAAGGAATACATGTACATTACTGACACTGCCACCATCTTGTCAGACAGGTTCATATATATATACCCCCCTCTCACTGACAAAAGGGCTCATTACCATACCTGGAGATTGTGAAAACCCTGAAATCACATATACAATGGTTAAACAGCACCTTCCAAACCTAAAAACATGGTGTCTATGGAATGACATGGTATCCCTAGCTGTGTCATATGTGAATTCCAAAACAAACAGACCCTGCACCTGGACAGTATGTTGAGACTCACCCTCTGTACAGGATATGAAACTGTTGAATGCGTTACAGCAAAATTTGCAACACTCCACAAGTGTTGTTGCACAACAGACCATAGGAACTATTGTCTTATAAGCCTATTAAGCCTGATCTGAAAGGCCATGGAGTCCATCATGATGTAACTCATAAACAGAGCTATTGTGAGCCTACAAACACCCAACCCTACCAATTTCGGTTTGGTCAGGGGCAGATCATGGTTCCCAAACCCGATAGACTGTTTTCAAGGCAGTCACCCAGGACATGCATCAATGAAATGAGCTACACACGTCCCACATAGACCATGGAAAGGTGTCTTCCAACATCCCAGACACATGTCATATCCACAAAATCAACAACCAGTGCATAAATATGTATGTCATCTGATGGATTGCCAACTGGGGCACAGATAGATCCCACAAGGTAATAATTGTGGTCTCCTGTTCAAGCTGGTAACAATGGCTGTCCCCCATGGCTCAGTCCCGGGATCTCTCCTGTCCAGTGTATACTTTTCAGAAATACAGTCAAACACACAAGGGCTATGTTTAGCAAAGTTTGTGGATGACTGCAAAAAGGTTGTCATAATCAATGTTTGGGACAACAGAGACATCCTTAAAAAGAGTCTCAGTCAGACATATGTGGTGTAAAATTCATGGCCTCGAGCTACAGTCATACAATTACCACATAGGTGCCAACACCCTAAATATGTAGGTGATAATAAGGGATCTATGGACACATGTGGATAGTCATCACCACTTCCAGAAACATATTCACAAAGTGGTTAGAAAATCATGCTATGTGTTCCCACAAACTGCGAAAGTCTTTGCATGTAGGTCAAAGGAGGTTCCCTCCACACATCAGTCATCAGACCCGTCAGAGAGTACCACAACAAACTTGTGATGAATCGGACTATGCACCCTCAGCAGCTGAAAAGACCAGTGAAGTACCTCAACAAGAGGGTACTGGCCTCATACAGGTGCCCCATGCAACAAAACTGAATTTAACTCAGTCTGTACTCTGTTGCATACTGTTTACTCAGGAGATCTCTGCCTAGCAGACAGGTCCATGTCTAATGCAGAACTGATGTACATGCGCTATCTGAAGTAAACCCAAGCTCACTGTACCACATGCTCTATTGATATAATCATCACAACATTAAATAGAACATGTTGGAGGGATACATTACTAACTCACAGACTTTTCTTGCTTTGGAATAGGCTCCCAACCGACATTAAGTTGATACCCTCACTGACACACTTCCAGAGGAGCCTTGATGAGAGTATGTGAAACTGAACTGTCACACCATGGATCACTTCATCAGCTCTACTACACAGAGGCCTAGGGAACTAACTCCATGGGTGGTGATAGATGCACACTCTGGCCATATTAATATATGCCTTCAGGCAAATAGCCTATTACCTACCTATGTACCTCTATATATATATAGGGGGAACATAGTATAATAAGCCAAAGATGGATGGACAGAGATGTGTGTAAGAGGGTGACCATGACAGGGAGCCATCCATGACTGTCCCACCCAGCACACATCCCAATGGCACGAAAGACATGAGGTGCACATCTCTCCCACTGTACATAACAGCCACCAGTACCTGTAAGCATTACAGTGTATGTGGTCCATGTGCCTGCTGTACAACATGACTGTACAATGAAGTATACATCTACTATCTGTAGACATGTACCCATCACATAGGTTCATAGGTATGTAGTAGACTATCACCACGAAGGCATATATCAGCCTACGCAAGTTGTGCAGCTTTCACCACACCATTGGGTAGTCTCCCAAGGCCTAGTTCTAATAGTTAGTACCCTAAGCCCCTTTATAGTGGGGCTGCTGATGTGATGCCTGGCAGGAATTGTCTGTTTCCCATCCACTCATCAACGTTCCAATTGAAGAGTGTTAGCGAAGGGTTCTGTCTGATGTACATTGGGACTCTGTTCCACAGTAAGGCAAGTGTCTGGAATGGTACTCTATCCCACCAGCATGTTGTATTCATCATTCTGATGAGGTTCATATCCCTGTAATGTGTAGGGTGACTCAATGTTGTTATGTGTAGATGGAGCATGTTCAACAGTTATGTGTTGGACATGGCTCTGTATGTTAGGCAGAGTGTGCCTCTGAGTAGGCAGTACGCAACGAGGAACAGATTTAGTTTTACCAGTTGTGTTGCATAACACAACTGTTCGAGGCCAGTAATCCTCTTGGTGAGGTACATATGTGGGCTCTACAGCTGCTGGATATGCTAAGTCGAGTACATACATAATGGTGCACTGTACTCAATGATGGGTCTGTTGATATAAGAGTAGAGTGCCAACACTACCTCTTTGGACCCTGATGCAAACCCTTTGTTGATTAGGTGGGCCGCATAGGATCTACCAATCACTTTGGCAACATGGTTGTCAAAGGAAAGATGATTATGTACATGTGTCCCCAGATCCCTTATCACCTTGTCATTTTCAAGGGGGTAACACCCATGTGGTGGTTTGTGGGTATTTTGTTTTCAACAAAGAGGATCACTATGCATTCCTCCACAGTGAGCTTGAGGCCATGATCCTGACACCACACATCTGTCTCATAGAGTCCCTACTGGAGAATATGTCTGTCTTACGGGGAATCTATAATGGCAAACACTTTACAGTTCCCAGCAAACTTAGTCAACCACAACTCTCCTGTGTTGGCATGTACATTTGAGAAGTCTATACCAAACAGGAGGGACCCCAGGACTGAACCCTGGGGACACCAGTCATTACCAGTGTAGAGTCTGACATGTAGCCAGCAACTCGTAATATGTGAGCCAGTTTGCAATCCATTTTGTGATGTATGGATTCATGGCCAGGTTGGTGGGTTCATCTATGATATCTGACTGGGGAATGGTGTCAAAGGCATTAGTGAGGTATAGGTAGGCTGTGTGGAGCTCATTTCAATCATCTGTAGCCTGGATAACTGTCAAACAAATCCTCACAGTTCAGGAGGCGCGGTCTGCATTTCACGAAGCCAAACTGTGTGTGCTCAACCGAGTGAAGGTTACCAATCTCTGTATTGTTGACTTCCATTATGATTGTCTCCATTGCCTTGCAGATCACACTCGTCAGGCTCATAGAGCATGAATACCAAGGGCTTCTTGTGGCCCCACACCTGTGGAGGGTGTAGAACATTGCTGTGCAACATTCTATGGGTACATATCCTGTAGAGAGCATGTAGAGAGAGGTGTAGGTATCCCTGATGAATATGGATACATCCTCACCCTATGTGCTATGATTCAGGTTCTGATGCTGGAAGGTATGGAATGAGTAGCATCCTGGTAGTGCTGGTGTGCTGTCTGGAGACTTGAATTAGGTTACTGATACTGCACAGATATCAATATTCTCCATAATGAGAAGTGCCTCGAGTGTGTGCATCTTGAGGCTGAGACTTCTGGCAATGAGTAGCATTTACCTCACTTTGTGGTTATTTGTGCTGGTTACAGGGTTTGGTTTGTCCTGTGTGACCGGTGTTCCACACCTGACGTCAGCACCTCATTGGTCTCATCTGACCATAAGCTAATTACCCTACATATCCACATCCTGGACCCACACCCCCATTAAGGAAACCATGTTAATAAATGTCTCCAAAGCCAACTTCATGCTTCTTAAGACAGAATTGCTGAACTGCAGGACACCCATGCAGATGGACAATACAGTTACAACTACTGAATCCTTCACAATTGCACTTTATAAGCACTTACATGACTGCATGCATCATGCTATCCCAAACAGAATCAAGATGCTATCCTCCAAGAAAAGCAAGCCAATCTAGTGTTCCCCTGCCATAAACAAACTGCACAACAGAAGGAAAATACTGTTGCAAAAGAGAGTATAATCCCATGAGGGGAGGAGCTCCATGGTCAACATCAGTAAGAAGCTGTGATCCATGATGAAATCCTCCAAAGCTGGTTCTGAAAACAAAATCTTCACTAATCATAAAGACAAACACAAAACATTCTATAGCTATGTCAAGAATCTCAATGGCAACACTCAGATCTGCTCTGAGTCACAGCACAATGGCACTGAATATACAGACCCAAATGATATTGCCAACATCCTGGCAGATAGGATCAGTGCTAACTTTACCCCCGTCTCACCCATGAAAGAGCACATCTCTATAATGGAAGACTGCAAAGTTGCTGTCATCACGGCTGCATAGGTAAAAGACACTCTCCAAAGCCATGAACACAGCATCCATGGGACCAGATAACACCCCAGGCTGTGTTCTACACAAACTGCAGAATGAACAGGCACCACACCTACGTACCATGTTAAGTCATAGCCTCACCTCAGGCTTTGTGCCTGCTGAATGGCACAAAGCGATGGTTATCCCACTACACAAGAGGGGAGCCATCATGGACCCCAGGAACTAGCGCCCCATTAGCCTGATGAGCCAGCTCTGCAAAGCCATGGAATGTATCATCATATAACTTATAAAAAATGACACTGGCAATCTCCAAACTCTTGATCACAACCATGTTGGGTTTGTAAAAGGCAGTTCATGTCTCCTAAACATGATAGACATCATTGAAGCAGTCACCAGAACTGCAGACAAGGGTAAGGTGGTTCACACAGCCTATGCAGATCTTGCCACGGCTTTCAACACCATCCCCCACCTGGATTTATAGATAAATCCACTAAACTAGGTATAAATCGCTATATCACAAGATGTGTTGCCAAATGGCTAACTGACAGAACACACACTGTGAAAGTAGCAGACACCAAGTACAACTTTGGACCAGAGACAAGTGAAGTACCACAGGGTTCAGTCCTGGGTCCTGTCCTGTCAGGTATCTACTTCCCTGAAGTAAACTTTAACATGGAAAGTCTGTGGCTAATGAAGTTTCCAGATGACTGCAAACTAGGAGCCATAATCAAAACTACTGAAGATGTGGACATCCTACAAAATGGCCTCACTGAGATAGATGCCTGTTGTCAAAGCCATGGCCTCAAGCTCAATGCAAAAATGTGCATTGTTATCCCCTTTGGTAAAAACTCTGTAGCCATGAACTATGACATAGGCAGTAGTAAACTTAACACTGAAAGTGTAATAAGAGACCTTGGGTCACAGGTGGACAGTGGACACACCTGTGATAATCACATCCCACAGTAGTCAGGAAATCTTTCTATGTAGCACACCTCATCAGAAAAGGTGTATCATGCAGAATAGATGAGGACATTGTTCCACTCTACTCATCACTCACTAGATCCATAATAGAGTACAACACCCCTTTTGCTATGTACCTCACTAGACATCTACAACAACTGGAAAGCCTGCAGAAATACCTCAAAAATATCATTAGTGGCCTGAAATACATGACATACACAGACTGTCTCAAAATGCTCCAGCTGTACTCTCTCGCATATCGCCTACTCAAAGGTGATCTCTGCCTAACATACAAAGCTATGTCAAACACAGATCTGTTGGACATGCTCCATGTAAAACACTCACAATCCCTCTGATCTTTGGCCCCAAAATCCAGAGTGAAATACAAAAGGAAGTGATGTATCCATTTACCTTACGGATACCCACAACTTCAGGTTAGTGGCACAGCATGAGGCCTTGGAGACCATGCAAGTGCAACTAGCATTGGACAAAGCTGCTTATCAGATTGTAGCCTGCTACAGATCACCTACCTTGTCTCAGGAACCTCACTCAGTATTCCTGAGAACAGTGGAAAATATAAAGGTCCTACCAAACACCATTATATGAGGAGATTACAACTACCAAAACACTGACTGTGAGAATCACTCGTGTACAACATCCTCTGCCCAATGCTTCCTAGAGTTTAAAACCTCAAACGCTCTGGAACAGCTGGCCACCACGCCCACTAGAGGTGACAACATACTGGACCTGATCATCACCAACATGGGGTACCAGTGTTCCACAACAGAGATAAACCCCTCGCTGGTAATATCAGATCATAAAGTAATCACACTGGACATCTGCATCACCCACCCCCCACAGTAGAGGAAACCACTGTGAAGAAAGTTTCTAAAGCAAACAGCACTCTTCTCAAGACCAAAGTGGAAAGTTCAAAAGCACCCTTGCTATAGGATAATGCTGTACAATCTGCAGAATCATTTACAAGTGAATTCTATGCGCATCAACAGGGATGCATGGATCGAGACATGCCAAATGAAACCAAGATGCACTCTTCCAAAAATAGGAAACCAATCTGGTGGTCGTCGCACATAAATAAGCTAGACAACTGAAGGAGGGAACAAACACATGAAAGAGCAAACTTCACAAAAGGAAATGCATCACTGATCATCATTAGGAAGAAATAATGATCACTCATAAAATAATCCAAGGCCAGTTTCTAAAGACAAATTACCAAGGAATGTAAGAATAACAACCACAAAGCCTTTGTTAGCTATAAACATTTAGGTGGAAACTCTCAAATATGTTGTCAGCTACTGCAAAATGGAAAAAGATACACTGAACCAACTTACATTGCCCACATCCTGGGGGACAGGTTCAGTGCAAACTCCCCCCCATCACCCCCAAAAGGGCCTGTGTCCATCCCAGAAGAATGCAGAGCACCATACTTCATGGACATGTAGGTCAAAGTAGCCCTCTCCAAAGCTAAGAACAAAGCATCAATGGGACTGGATCGTGTCCCAGGCTGTGACTTACACCAGCCCCAAAAGGAACTACACCCTCACCTACATTTACTGTCCAGACTCAACCTTACCATAGGCTATGTACCCAGAGAATGGCATACAGCAACAGTCATCCAGCTCCACAAAGGGGGTGCCACAACAGAACCAGGAAACCATTGCCCTATAGGTCTACTCAGCCTGGTCTGCAAAGCTATGGAGCAAATAATCATGGAACCCACAAACAGAGACATTGCAGACCTCCAGACACTGGACTCTACCCAACTTGGCATTGTTAAAGACAGATCCTGGCTCCTAAACCTAGTTGACTTATTTGAAACAGTTACCAAGGACATAGATGGAGGTGAATGTAGTACACACAGCCCACCAGGACCTCACTAAGGCCTTTCGACACCATTCCCCATTTTGGCATCATGGACAAGCTTATCAGCCTGAACGTTAACAGCTGTGTCACAGGATGGGTGTCAAACTGGCTCACAGATCAAACACACATGTTCAGAGTTGCAGGTGCCATGTCCAACTCTAAATCAGTCACAAATGGCATCCCACAGGTATTGGTCCTGGGACCCTGCCTGTTCAGTAGATACTGTTCAGAGGTACAGGCAAGCAGGGGAGGAGTATGGCTGAACAAGTTTGCAGATGACTGATAACTGTGGTCCATAATCAACTCCACGGCTGACACAGACATCCTACAGAAGGGTTTTACAGAGACAGATACCTGTTGTCAAAACAATGCCGTCAAGCAGAATGCCAAAGAACGCATAGTCATCCCCTTTAGATAAAACAAAGTGCACATAAATTACCACATAGGTGGGAATCCAGTATGTACAGAGAATGTAATTATGGCCCTGGGGACCCAGGTAGACAGTAAACACTCCTTTGATGATCACATTGCCAAAGTGTCTACAAATGCCTTCTATGTAGCCCACCTAATGCCACCTAATGTAACCCACTTTGTCTAGTCTGATGATGTCACCATCCTACAAATATACCTGTGGAAAAGAGAACTCCCAATAATGTGTATAGTGCGTTGTGTAAATGTGTACTGCTCTAGTATCATTAAGTAGTTAGGTAGGGGTCTGAATACTGCACTTGGCAGCTGTATGAGAAAGTGTGTGTATATCTCCTTGTAGAGGAGCAACCTTTTTGGAGACAACTACAACACCTTAAAAGTGGTATACTCATCTTTGTCAAGTCTGATGATGTCACCATCCTACAAATATACCTATAGTGTAAATGCATACAGCTCTAGTGTCATGAGGCCCTTAGGAAGTGGTTGGAATCCTGCAACTATGTGTGTGTGTGTGTGTGTGTGTGTGTGTGTGTGTGTGTGTGTGTGTGTGTGTGTGTGTGTGTGTGTATCTCCTAGTAAAGGAGAACCTGTTTAGAGACAACTACAACACCAGAAAAGTGGTATACTCATCTTTCTCAAGTCTGATGATGTCATCATCCTACAAATATACCTGTGGAAAGTAAAACACACAGTGATGTATATAGCGCATCGTGTAAATGCGTACTCCTGTAATAACATAAAGCAGTTAGGTAGGGGTTTGAATCCTGCACTTGACAAGTGTGTGTGTGTGATCACCTTGGAGAGGAGCAACCATTTTGGAGAGTACTCACACACCTTAAAAGTGGTATACTCATCTTTCTCAAGTCTGATGATGTCATCATCCTACAAATACACCTGTGGAAAATAGAACTCACAGTAATGTGTATAGCGCATCATGTGAATACATACTCCTATAGGAACATAAAATAGTTAGTTAGGGGTTTGAATCCTGCACTTGACAACTGTGTGTGTAGCTGTTTGTGTATGATCCGTTTTGAGAGGAGCAACCTTTTTGGAGAGTACTCAAACACCTTGAAAGTGGTATACTCATCTTTCTCAAGTCTGATGATGTCATCATCCTACAAATATACCTGTGGAAAATAGAACTTGCAGTAATGTGCATAGTGCATCGTGTAAAGGCATACTCCTTTAGTAACATAAAGCAGTTAGGCAGGGGTTTGAATCCTGCACTTGACAAGTGTGTGAGTGTCTGTTTGTGTATGATCTCCTTGGAGAGTACTCAAACACCTTAAAAGTGGTATAGTAATTGTTGTCAGGTCTGATGATGTCACCATCCTACAAATATACCTGTGGAAAAGAGAACACTCAGTAATGTGTATAGCGCGTTGTGTTAATACATACTTCTCTCGTATCATGAGGTAGTGGTTTGAATCCTGTACTTGGTGTGTGTGTGTGACACTGTTAGTCAATGCGTTATGGGTTTTGCTTTTACTACTGTATGACATATCAGTATGACACCAGCATGTGCACTGCACATGTGAGTTAGCTGTGTGGCTAATACATATATGTACATGTGACCTCAATTATTGAATATGTGGGAACCCTGCTTTCTCCAAGAACAGATCTGACATATTTTCAAGAGTGTGCTGCTGCTTTCCAGACCTTAGGTCACATCTGTATGCTTGTGACAAGGCCATCCACTGCAGTGATCCCTGGCCTAGGTCAACTGTGTCACACACACTCATTACGATTTCTATAGAATTGTGTGAGTGAGGGTTTATGGCCGAGGTATATGTCAGACCTGTTCAAATGCAGCAGGGTCTATCAATGATGGCTATTCATTATAGGTGTACAACAACCTTTGTGGATATGCATGCAGAACCCTTATTGCTTATGTGATCCACCGAGGGATTCAAACATACCTTTGGAAATGTGATTATCAAAGGACAGATGACGTATCACTTGGTTGCATGTACACATCGGTACCTGTTCTTCATGGTGGTGGCTACTACCTATGTGGTACTGTGGGGATACTATGTTCCGTAAAGGTGGATGACTATGCTTTGGTTGGCTTATAGCTTTACAGCATGGGTTTGACAACAGGGATCTGTCTGTGTGATACCTTTGTGGAGGATGTGTGTGTCATCTGGAGAATGCATAATAGGCCATGGTATGCATTACCACACGTGGATGGACATATCCCTACTGTGATTGCTTTTACCTAAGAGAGCTATATGCCGAACAGGAGTGATCTCAGTAATGGGTGCAGGTGAATACCACTGGTTACTGGCATAGTATAGTACCTGAAGTGTCCAAATGTTACTGTGTATCCTACATCTGTGTGTCAGTTGTCAAGACATCATCTAATGATTGGTTATGGTCAGGCTGTTGAAGTTGTGTATACTACCAGAATGCAAAACAATGACAGATAGTAACAGTATCACCCACAGCACAGTGTCAAACCATGTCATACACACATGTGTAGTCAAGTTCCAAAATGTGTGTAGTACAATACATACTGGCCACCAATCGAGATGATGGAGTGTTACTGTGTAATACAGGGCATGTCACCCTGCCCATGTGTCCACTATGCACGTGCATGCAGACAGTGCACCTCCACCAGGTTCACAAATGTATACCTGCAAATCTGTGCCACACACATCCCACACATACTGTCCACTCTCTAACACATGCTGCCAATACTACACACATCAGCCAAGTGGCACATGGGCGGACAATACACTATTGGAACTAACCCTGGTGTAAACATTACTACCTTGACAATCATAGCTTACATGCATCATGCCTGCTCAGCTACACCTTCAAGCATATCATTACACTCTACTGCTGGCAACATATTAACATTGCTATACTGCTATAAAGTCACCCTGTGCATTAGCACCATGGTAGCCTGTTCCTGCATCAATGTTACAGATGACAGGAGGTGGCACAGGATTCATCATATGCACAGGGTGTATTGTTGGTTTGCCAGAGGCCTACAGTGAGCCATACAATCGTCATATGTGTGTGTGTGTGTGTGTGTGTGTGTGTGTGTGTGTGTGTGTGTGTGTGTGTGTGAGGGCCACGAGTACTGCTATGGGCCAATGTTGATGTAATGTGTGCGTGTATGTAGTAGCCCTAGGTGTCTTGTTTATGTGTGTGTGTGTGCTTGCATGCACACAGTTCCACCATGTGGCTGCCATATATGGGTATTTGTAGGACAGCCACAGACTGTACCTGCCAGGCTTTGCAGATCACCGTCTCTGGCCACAGATACGGTACCTGTGCCTGGCAGGGGTGCTACTGACACTATCAGGTACTAAGCCTAACTGGGTACTATCCCCAGAGGTAGATGGATGTACACTTGACCCAGGTCCCTGCTGAGACTGTCCAGAGCCACGTGCATGTGGTCTTCTAGGATGGTCTATGGACAGCCTACCCCCAACATTGCTGGGGCTGGGGCTGGTACTGGCACTACGGGAGTGGTTGTGACTTGAGGGACGTCCGCGGCGACTGCCAGCTGCTGATGTTGCTGGCATACGTCCACTTTGATGTCTCACCCATCCCACACTGTCTCTCTCTCTCTCTATACAGATATATATATATATATATATATATATATATATATATATAATATATATATATATATATATATATATATATATATATATATACATACATATAAACATCCATTGGTGCACATATAGATATACATATAGGCACATATACAGTCCACCTTTCATGGTGGGAATATCAATTATGCGAAGTATGTGAGGTATATGGTTATGTAATGATATTGCACAGTCTTGTGCGAAATGCATTGAAGGTGTTCTCAGCCCATGTGTCTTTAGCAGGCCTCACTGGCTGCAACACTGCAAACCTAACAAATCACACCCACAGCATTTAACCACCACATGTCATATACCAGCAATGTATGCTGGCTTGTTTTCCACACACTACTACCTACATACAAATATGCACATAACAGCCTTCACCAACATGTATATGACCTCCCTTCAGAAACAGTTGCAGTATGTCCCTTGCTCTATGCACATGTACAGATGCTAATATATCTGACACTGATATATCTCTCCATATGTGTGTGTGCCATACACAGACAAGGTCCACACTGTTGTAAGTCCCTGGACCTGACGGCTGACCTGTTGCCTCTTGCTGCAACATGAACAGGTGTCACATGTGAGCACACAGTAATATTAGCGGGTGTATACATAGCTGCAAATGCTAGATTAGAATACTAGCCTGGTACAGCAGTTGCCAATGCTAAGCTACACGTTTATATGACTATCATACATGTGTTTCTCTGTTACATCCATGGTTATATAGGTGTATGCGCTATTCCCCAAAACAGCCATTGTCCACACTACTGTACAGAACACAGATAACATGGTTCACATTTTTGACATTTAATGCTGAGCTACATATATCAGAGTTATGTCCCACTGCACACAGCTACACACTGATTTGTCCATGGCAGTAGTTATGCAGGGCATCTGTGCATAGATACGTACTACTGCCACATATTGATGTTTCAACGTATGTAGACTGGTCTTCAAATACATCTACTACATGCCAGTAAATACATATCTGTTACATACCTTTCCTTTCTATGACTTCATAGTTTTCAGTTAGCAGTATCTTTGGCTTACTGTAATTAATATTTCTTTTATGTTTTTAATTTTTTTTTTTGTTTATTATTATTTTTTTCACACTGCTGTGGGTGGGGGTGTGAGTCTCTGTCTCTGTCTCTGTCTCTGTGTCTGTCTCTCTCTCACCATCTGTAATGGGGTGATTGCATGTGTGGCCAGCAGGTACAGCCTGCTTTTATAGGTATCTGCACATGTGCATGTGATGGCCTCTGCACCAATTGGTGGCCACCATTTGGTAATTGCATGCAGCCTGCTGTGTGGTAATTGCAGTACTCACTGTCATAGCAACCCAATGCTATAAATTGCTATGTCAGGTAGGTGTAGCCCATTCAGCTTTCCAGAGTGGGGCCTATGCTTGTTTGCTGTGGACACTGTTGTGTAAGTCAGAAGGTTGGTATAGTTCTTATATCTGAAGCTAGGGGTGTATCCCCTGATATTATTGTTGTACTCAGACCTGAATGTTGCCACTTCCATTACACAGTTGTCAGTGTAGAATTGTACTCACCCCTACATATGCTAACACAAGATACATGTGAGTATGTAGTTTCTTTTCTACTTCTACAATTTCCTGCCATACGAAAGTAGTTATTGAGATGCATTCATTTGCCACATGAACTATTTGTGAACTGCTATACTGTGAATATTTATTCACTCACTTTTGAACAGTTTGTGCTTTTTTAGTGTTGACATTAGCACAGTCTGCTCAGGAAAACTGTACATATTTCTGTACTGAGTATGCCTACCTACATCCTTGGTAGACCCTGAACACACAGGTTTATTGTACATTTGGGTAGGGGTGCAGTAGCACAGAAAGCATTATGTATTAATGTGTGAACTTTATCTTGCTGGACTTAAACGGTTGCTGTGTACCTGTTAGTTTACCAAGGAAAGTAGTCTGTCTGTGTAGCTCCCAACTGTGGACCTATCCAGATGGTAGCCAGAGGTTAGCCTGTTATTCTTTGTGCACCACCCCAGTCTTTTTAGCACTGGAACAATGGCATTGTCACAGTTGGTTGCTACCAGTACATGGCTACATCCCTTGGTATTTCCGTGTTGCACTCCTACATAAGGGTATGCTTGTGGAACTCCTTCCAAAGCTATTTTAACAGTGTGTAACAGCAGAATAGCTGATATGCCTGTGTTTTTCTGCCTCTGCCAGGCCTCTCAAATACTCAGGTACATATTTGAACAGACTCAGGGTAAAGTAGGTCGAAGTGAGGTACACCTTTACAATATTAGAAACATTAGGTTGAGACTTTGAGAGAACCAGAGCATATGGATTAATACACATTTCCTGGAGTACACGTGGTGTCTAATTCTTACTTTTTTTCATTATTCATTATGTGTAATTCACCACCTTTCTGCCTAACTTCAGTAGCTTTCAGTGGGATTCAGAGGGACACAGCTAAAACCTGTCTCAGAATCAGGGACATGCCTGAAACTAGTCACAGTTGGGAAGTATGGCCACTGCCCTAATCAGATATGCTAGTGTTTGTCCTGCTATAATAGTGTGTGGGGGTTGTAAAGTGCTGCTGTAACATTATTTCCTGCTAGAATGGCTGGTTCTCTTTTCATAGTCATGTAATGCAATTCCACAAGAACTGCTGGTAAAGATCCACAGAACAGGATTTGTGTTATGGCATTTCTATTTGTCCTTTACATTCACTCATTCGGATGCATGCTATATTGATTTCTGCACCACTTTGTTGTATGTTTACCATGAAACAGTGGTACTTCATGCAGTCTTGTGTGTACAAGGTCCGACGTTCGAGACTGACAGAGGTATTTTATTTTGCTGCTGAGCAGAACAAGGGCCCTGACATACAGAGTGACTAAGGCACTTTTAAGCAGTTGTAAGCGGGTTTGTGTGGGTTTGTGCAATGCTTAGCTAAGCGCACATAAGCTTAGCTAAGCGAACACTCGCGCAAACCCACTAACTACTGCTTAAAAGCATTTACTCCCACTAACCCCCGCACTCATTTCTTTGAAAGAAAAGAAAATGGGGAGATAGGAAAGTGGTGAAAAAGGGGCACAAAGAGGGAAAGACAGTAGGGAAAACAGCTTGGGATGTGCAGGACGGGTGTAGGGAAGGTCCATAGCTGCCCATTTCTTTAACAGCAATAGCTGTGCATATACTAGTAATTTGAATGGAATTTTGAAACCTTCCACCCCTGAGAGAGGGGTGAGGACAACAAAGTATGTTGTATTGCAAATTAAATTTCAGTTTATGTGTCCAGTGAACATGTGTGCAGAATGGGAAGCTATGTATGGGGTGTAATTTTTTTGTGGGAGCAGATTGTCCTTTTTTTTTTCAGGTGAGAGGGAATGTGGGGTAGGAGAAGGGAGGTAGGCTGGGGAGGTAAACAGACAAGACAAACAAGATGCATACAGGGGCAGAGTATGACACATGGGGTGGGTGAACACCATTGACGGGGAAGGGTGTTTGGAAATCGCAAGCCCATGAGCCCACAGATGGCAACAGTGGAACTGAGATCCCCACCAATGGGCAGTCACCACTGCACCTTCACAGCCTGGAGGGTGGCTGTGCTGGGGGCTGCGTAGGAGGGGCAGGCTCACCCATGAGTCACGCCACTCTTGCCTCGAGCTGGCATAGAGGATCAGCGACTGAACGCTGGATCTCCCTACGCACCACAGCCCGGACCATTTGGAGGGTGATAGGTGGCCCTCCCCCGCCCACACTTGCACAGGGGGGACAAGCCCCATCCCTTGCAGCGCTTCCACCAGAAGATGGCACAGGACCAATGGAGGAGGGGGTCCCGGGCTGGGCATCGGAACTGCTGGTGCCAGGTGCCATCGCCAGCTGAGATGGGACAGGTGGGTCCACTGGGACTGGCCTTCCCATACGTTCTATGTTTAGGAGGATTTAATGACAATATGGGTTAGTAATAACCAACAGCATTCCAGTTTAGTTGTAACAGCATACAGTAGTATTCCCATTAACCCAACACACCAGAGTTCCAACAGTTGAACAGCAAGCATAACACATGCATATATAGAACAACAGTGGACATTCCAACAGCATGCAGGATTGATTGGTGGCAACAGGCCACCAAGATTGTGGTATGTGAACAGGGCACATGCATGGAAGTACATGCAGATATTTTTATAACAATAGGACATGTGTCCCAACAAATGTTCAGAGATTAGACATACCCATTGAAGTGTGGAATTGCATTGTTTATGCACATACAGTAGGGTGTAAAAAGATACCTCCATTAACAACTTATCTATACTTATAGTTTACACTACATTCCTATTGACTGCAGTTAAATATCCCATACATGTATTATTACACTATGCAATGTCCATTAAATTGTGAAATGGGTTTTGCTAGTTCTTGATATACCTGACCTGTATCTGACATACAAACTGTCCTGGATGCAGATGTTACTGATACATATTTATATTTCTCATTTATATTTATGTATCTACATATCTGGATGTGTTCAGGTGACATTATCAGGTATATGTTAACAGCCCCCTACATTTCTAGCAGCATACTGACATTTATAGGGAACACATTAACAAGTTACTCATGTGCCAGATTAACCTGCACATGCCAGCCATTAACTGACAGTTGAGGACTGTATATATGCTTAACAGCTACTGGCACTCCCTTCATCCACTTTATATGGGCCTACCCATGTGTGGGTTGACTGCACTTAATACAACAGTACTATTTCTATTATGCAAGGGTACAACAACATATCACAGAAAGTGACACGGACACACTCCAGGAATTATACCTTTATTAATTACATTACACACTTTTCTAGTGGCTCTCTCAATTATTTGATATATCGGTGCATGCGGAGGTCTTTTATTCAATACTTTTTATACCTTTATTAATGGGTTACAACACCTTTTCACTCTGTCTTACTTATTTTATATAACAGTACATGCAGAGACATTATTCCACACTTTTTATACCTTTATTAATGGGTTACAACACCTTTTCATGCTGTCTCACTTATTTTATATGACAGTACATGCAGAGAAGTTATTCCACACTTTTTATACCTTTAATAATGGGTTACAACACTCTTTTTCAAGCTCTCTCACTTCTTTTATATGACCACACATGCAGAATATTTACTAACCTGCCTGGTGGCACAGCCTTAGCAGCCTATCTGCATAGGCTTGCTGATTCGCAGCACGGACACCTGCAGCTGTGAAATAAATGAAGGGATATTGAGACATACCTGTCCATTATATTGACTACTATAGCTATTCTTACATACTCCATTCCATGGATACCTACTCAGTAGTGGGGCATCTTGCATGTCACAGGCCTCCTGTATCTATCAGTTCAGTTGGTCCTGCTTCCATCTCTTCAGGTCTGCATGGTGGTGATGGACCTGCTCACCAGTCCGTGGGATACCTGTGTCACTGGTGAGATCAAGAGCTAACTGGTTCCAAGCATCCACTTTGTACTCTGTCCCTTGAAACTGGCCTTGCAGGAGTCTTGATTCATGATGGTGAACAAGGAGCCAAACCATGTATTTTGACTCATCGATGCCCCACCGTTGTGCTCAAAAGTGAGTACCTTCTCCAGCACAGGACATTCTGACTGCAGATGGGAGCTACAATCAGTTATGGTGAGTATTCCCGCCTATGGAGCTTAAATATGCCTCATTTCCTGCACTTATTTGTGATTGGTCGTTTTTAAAAATTCTGAGCTAACAGCAAACCTGCTTAGCAATGGTTATACTTCCATTTATAAGTATATGTATGTTAACAGTGCATATTTATGCTATGCTGTTATGGCTTAGTGGTTCAGTACTTTGATTATGGTGCACAGTGTCCCGGGTTCAAGCCTTGCCATTGCTTTTTATTTTACTACTGTCCAGGCAAGCTAGGGGGTGTGGCTGTGTTTAGGTGACTTTGCTCAACTTTGCTCTACGCTGCTCCACGTTGCCCGACGTTGCCTGATGGAGTGCTGGTTAGCACGGTGCACAGCTCCACGCAAACCTATTGTGCTAGGTAAAGTGCTGTTTAGCTATGGGCAACTATATTGCACTGGGTACAATGCTGCTTAGGTATGGGCAATTATATGTCAATATCCTTAATGCTGCTCACCTTCTTATATTTATATCTATACATTTTGTTCACTAATACATAGGCCATTTCAATGCTTTTTACTAAAATTTCATTCATATATGTCAGGAATTATTTTATATACTAATTTAAAACATAAAATAGAAATGGGAGTGGTGGGACTACAACCGGGAATGCCTCCTCTTTGTGCGAAGGCTCTACCACTATGCTATTGCTATGTGACAGATGACAGGAGGTGGCACAGGTGTCATCATATGTACAGGGTGTGTTGTAGGTTTTCCAGAGCCCGACATTGACCCATCCAATTGACATGTCTGTGTGTGTGTGTGTGTGTGTGTGTGTGTGTGTGTGTGTGTGTGTGTGTGTGTGTGTGTGTGTGAGGGACAACAGTACAGCATGGGCCAATGTTGATGTAATGTGTGTGTGTATGTGTGAGCCCTAGTTGTTTGGTTAATGTGTGTGTGTCTGCATGCACACAACTCCACCATGTGGCTGCCATATACGGTAGTTTGTGGGACAGCCACAGACTGTACCTGCTAGGCTGTACAGATCACTGTCTCCAGCCACAGACCCAGTAACTGTGCCTGGCAGGGGTGCTATGGACAGTATCGGGTACCAGCTCTGACTGGGTTCTGTCATCAGAGGCAGAGGTATGATGACTGGACCCATGTCCCTGCTGGGACTGGCCAGAGCCACGTGCACATGGTCTACTGGGACGGTCAATGGACAGGCAAGCCCCAGCATTGCTGGGGCTGGTACTGCCACTACGGGAGCAGCTGTGAACTGTGGGCCGTCCGCAACCACTGCCAGCTGTTGCTGTTGCTGGCATGCATCTGCGTCGATGTCACAACCATCCCGCACAGTTCTGGCTCATGGAAGACATGTTGTGGAGGGTATCTAATGTCTCCCCCCAATGTCTATCAATGACCTCGGTGTAAGTCTGGATGGCACCGGCAAGGTCACGGATGCTGTCATTGATAGCGGTGTAATGTGGCCTCTGCGCCCTAAGTCCCTGCCTGGTGTACCGTTCCATATTTGCCTGAGCCTGCATTACAGCCCAGAACATACTGGCCATCATAAGACCTGTGAGGGCACACCTGCCAAGGGCAATACGACCAGTGGTGCTCCCCCGAGAACCACTGGACCTCCGCCTATGTGGTACCGTTCCAATTCTATGGCTATGGCTGCTGTGAGGGGATACAAGTGCCATGGGTACCACACTCTCCTGGTCAATGCCAACTGTATGCTGTCCCTCGCCTATGGCCATTGGTGGTGAGGGATGTATTGACAGTATGAGTGTGCACATAGATGGGGTTGAACGCTGTGTACTGTCGATTGGCGGACCAATGACAGACCCTGTCAAATCTTCCTGTGCCAATACACGTGTCATCATCACCAATATTCGTGGCAGTGGCTTCAGGTTGCCTGCTGCTTTCACCAACCCCTAACTCAGCACCTGTGAGAGGAAGACAGGAAACACACTTTACGGTCTGCACATGCACACATGCACACATGCACACATGCATACATGAACACATGAACACATGCACACATGCACACATGCACACATGAACACATGCACACATGCACATATGCACACATAAACACATGCACACATGCACACATGCACACATGAACACATGAACACATGCACACATGCACAAATGAGCACATGCACACATGAACATTAATACACACCTCACTACAGCACATACACACACATACCAGCAATCCAACACATACTTTATAGTGGGTGAAGGTGGGTGTCAGTATCACAAGGTAGACAGTCACCACACACATGTCAGCATGCAGAATATGTGTTGCACAAGACCATGCAGTGCAAGTGTAGACGCCCCTATTAAATGGCGGTATACATGGCTTTGATGCAACTGTGTAGTTGTTCAGTGATTGGCTACACCCTGGAACACAATGTGTACATGGCCACAACATTGCTGTGCAAGTACTATCAGCTCTGCAATGCCCTGTGCACCATCATTCACATGTATACATGCCATGGCTGCATGTGTTATCTGTGTGACACATAGATATCCATGTCTGAGTGCAGTGTCTGTGTCTATAGCAGATAATAGTGGGCATGGGTGTAGCATATGCATGCTATGTACACACACGGGATGTGCGGTGCATGTTGACCTGAAGGAATCCCAATGCTCGACATGGCCAGTGTACAATGGTTATGGTGAGTGTGGGACATATTGCAGATATGTGGGTGCCAGACATGGCATGGCATGATACACGACTGCAACATTAGACACCACACATACCCAATGTGTGTCAAGTGACCTATACACCCACTAGCATTCCAGGACATATATGTGACACTTTGTGTGGATAGTGACTGCTGTGCATATTGTGTATACTGGCATATGTAAGCACACAGACAACATGCTATGCATATTGTCTATAGGTGCATATGTTTGCACACACACAACAGTGAGGTGCAAAGCAATGACTGCTATGAGTAGTACTCTGGTCACTGTAACTGGATGGGGTGTAGTACCCTGTGCCATCATCAACATGCATCTTTTGGTCACTCAGAGCTACTAATATGTGCAAGACCATCACCTAGCATGCTGTACCTGAACTGCAGTGCCGTGGCTACGTTCACAATTACACAGCCACCTTGTACATGGGTGTGGGAGGTGCCCAATAGGGAGCATTGCCTAACATGACTGTGTTATGTGTTGCAGAGTGTTGCACAGCCCCATGATAGGCCTCTACCCCTGAGGTACATCATGTGTGTGTGCATGACATGTGGGATACTGAAGTGTAACCTTACAGCGGGTGTGTGGTAATGCCAAATGTAGCATGTTTACATGTACTGCATATGATAAACATGTTCTGCTGTGTACAGCTGTAGCAACTATGCATATCCAATGTGCAGTAAAGTGTTGCCACAATTGTGTCTGTTGCACTGTGCATTGCATGTGATTGAGGCAGCTACCGACTTTACTGAGATGATTGATGTCTCACAGCAAACATGCACAGCATGCATTATGCATAGGTGTGTTACGTTTACATGGCCTACACCTCATCTATGACATGCACATTTCATTACCAATATTAAAGTGTTACCACACTCACCAGCATATATTGTCTGCCCTGCTGTCACACCAGAGGGACCTAGAAGAATATGACACAGTTTGTCAGTGGCCACAACTATGGCATTGCTACTGTGAGTGTGTTAAACAACAGTGGAACAACAGTCAACAGTCACAGGTGTACGGATACTATTCCAAATATCAGTACTGCACACATTAGGCAGCACAACTGCTAAACACACAGAACACATTTCACATATGCATATTCTAACAATACAGGTAACGGTAGTCTACAGCTAGGGCGTATTACCTGCACGCTCCATGTCATCCTGCTGTGTGGCTCCTGCCTCCATGATGACACATGTGTGATGCTGTTGCTGCTGTAGGCCAGGAGCCACCACGCTTAGGAGCAGCTCCTCCACTCTGGTGAGGGGGGGTATGTATGGCCGCCCCACCACCTGTGGCAAGCTGTTGCCTATGGATATCAGACGCACGCCGCCTGACATGTCTAATTAAATCACTGCAGTGATGGCGTACCTGCTCATATGTCCGGTTATGCATGCCTATGTCATTTTCCCAGAAAACAAGGTCTTGCCACAGTGCAGTACGGTCATGCTGGTGCTGGCTGGCCCTGGAAAAAAGCAGGTTATAGTGCTGCACCAGGCTGTTCAGAATTTCCTGCTCCTCTGCAGCTGAATACGATGGATGACGTTGATGAGCCATAACCCTGGAAGGCAATTAAACAATATGTGTGAGCATGTCATGTGGCACACTTAACATTATGAAGTACAGATATCACTTAACTGCCATATATAGCATCTATCTGTCTATCAGTGGATACACACATTCAATACACATATCAGTGCTCAGCCCACAACTGGCTGCAACACTCCATATAACACAATGAACAAAGTGTAACAACCACTGCACCACAAGTCACCAATGCAATGAAGTTCAATTGTGAAAAACAATTTATTAGCTCAAGACTTAGTGCTTTCACCATTAATATGGCATCATCAGAGTCATTTAAAACACTAACAACCTACACAATATATTCTCCCACACAGCCCCACCAATTAATCATGACATCATAATTAATTTGAGATAATGGACTCCAACCAATTAATTATACATATATAAAAAAACCTTCTACCCCCCACAAGTAATACAAAAAAGTTACACATGCATTATTGTTGAGAGTAAAAAAAGTATAAAAACATTTAAAAAGTTGTTTGAATGTGTAAAAACTCCTGTTTTTTGTTGTATAATGAGCCACCTATAATATGTCTGACTTGTGTTTCAAAACAGGCTTAAGAGAAATGTTATCATTGAGACCAGGGCATCTCATGGCATTCAATCGCAATTGCCATTCAGTCTCCAAAAGAGCAACCCTGTTTTTTATGTCGCCCCCTGCCTCATGGTGCACTCTGTCAACTACAAAAAACAAAAACTTACTAAAATTAGAACAATGGCTGGTGTGCATATACAACGCATTGTGCACATCTTTTTTCTTAACTGACCTAGTATGTTCCATGATCCTGTCCTTAAGCTTTCGTGTAGTCATTCCTACATAGAAAGCATCACAGGACATACAAGAAGCCACATAAACTAAATTCTTAGTGTTACAGCTGCAAATCCCTGGACAGGCTATAGTTCTTCTAAATCCAAATACACAAATATAGGCCCCTTCAGCAATAAACCTGCAACATTTACAGGACCCACATTTTGTCATCCTAGATTTAACTTGCCTACAATCATTCTCCAAAATGGTTTTGACATTTTTTCCTTTGCTGAAAACAATCAATGGCTTATCCCCAATAACCTTCTTAGTATCAATGCTCAATGCGTTGATCCACGCACTCCTCAGACATGCACAAATCTCATCAGATTTGTCATTAAATTTCAAAACAAAAGCTGGACAGTCTAACCTATTGTCCATGCTTGTCACCATGGCATCAATTACTTCCGAGCCACCAACTATTTTAAGTATTGGCGAATAAATCAAACTTCTCTTTTTATACATTTCTCTTTTAATTCTCAACAGTAGCTCCAAAGGGTAACCTCAATCCACTAATAAACCTATCAACTTGTACATTTCTTTTCTAAAAACACCGTCATTACTGGCAAGTCTAGAAATTCGCACCATCTGGCCCTTAGCCACCCCTTTCCTCTGATGGAACGGGTGACAACTCCCAAAATGCAACAATGAATTAGAGTAACTATCTTTCCTAAAGATAGTACTCAATACAACACTGTCACACTCATTCCACCTCACATAGCAGGTATTGCACTGAGTACATGTGTGTGTGCATTGTGTCATAGGTAGGTAATATGCTATTGGCCCTAGGGCCTAGAGCAGCCTAGCCATATGCTACCCTGCACTTTGACACACGTCAACCGCATACACAGAGGTGACTCCCAGGGTATGTATGACATCTGCTAGTGAGGAGCCTTGTTTGTTAATGCTGGGTGGTTTAGTCCAGAGTATGTCATATTTGTGGATAGGAACCTGTACCTCCAGCATGTGCTGTTTAGTGAGGTGACAAGGATTAGGACCCTAGGTCATGTAGCACGGAGGGATTGTGAGGTGTTGTCATGGTGGTTCTCTGACTGCTATGGGTGTGACATACCTCTGTATGTCCGGCAGTGGTAACCTCTGGGTGGGTGGTATGCAACGCACTCTAGCTGTAGTTTTGTGAGTCAGTCTGCATAGGGCATGTGTTTGAGGGCAGTATTACTCTTTGTTAGGTATGTCTGTTGCCCTTCCACTTGCTGTAGTTGTCATGTGAGGTACATACCACATGGGGCATTGTGATGAGTAGAGGGGAACACCGATCTATATTTCCCTAGATGACACACCTTTTGTGATGACACATACCACGTAGACAGATTACATTACTACTGTGGCACTGTGATTATCAAAGGGGAGCCTAATGTCCACCTCTGTCCCGTGTTCCCTTCTGACACCTTCAGTATTAGGCAGGCTACCATCTATGTGGTAGTTACTGTGTAAGGTGTTTTGGAATGGGGTATGGCACTGCAGTATCAGCACTGGTGTTCAGTCCATACCTTGGACAACAGGCAACTGTTGCAGTACATATGACCCCGTGTCTCCCTCACTCTCTCTCTCTCTCTCTCGATATATATATGTATATATATATATATATATATATATATATATATATATATATATATATATATATATATATATATATATATATACACACACATACATATCTATCCATATCTATCCATATCTATACATATCCATACATATCCATACATATCCATATATATATATCTATATCTATATATATCTATATATATCTATATATATCCATATATATCTATATATATCCATATATATCTATATATATCCATATATATCAATATATATCTATATTTATTCATATATACCCATATATATCTATATATATATATATATATATATATCTACATATATCTATATCTATCTTTATATGTATATATGTATATATCTATATATAGATCTATATATCTATAATTCTATATATCTATATTTCTATATATGTATATATATATATATCTATATATATATATATATATATATATATATATATATATATATATATATATATATATATATATATATATATATATATATATATATATATATATATATATATATATACACACATATATATATCTATACACACACACACACACACATATATATATATATATATATATATATATATATATATATATATATATATATATATAAAATACATGTATATATACACATACATCTAAACATCCATTGCTGTACATATTGCTGCACATATAGGCGCATATACTGCCCACCTGTCATGGTGAGGATGTCAATTATGCAACAGTTGTGAGACATACGGATATGTAATACTATTTCACAATGTTGTGCAGAATGCATTCTGCTGTCCTCACGCCATATATTTGTAGCAGGCCTCACTGCCTGTAGCTCAGTCCCACAGCGTTTAATCACCACATGACATATACTGGCACTGCTTGCTGTCTGCAATGCCACACACTACAACCTACATACATATGTGCACATAGCAGCCTTCAACAGCATACATATGTCCAGCCTTCACTAACAGTTACAGTATGTCCCTTGCCCTATGCAAATGTGCATGTACATATAGATACGGATTGCTGCCACATATGGATGATTCACAGTATGTAGGGTACCCTTCAGACATATCTTTCGGATGTCAGCAAATACATATCTGTTACATACCTTACATTTGTATTCCTCACCTCCGTGTGCTGTAAGTGTTATATTCTTTTTTTTTTTTGGTTTTGTGTGTTGCTGTTTGTTTTCAGTGTCTGTCTCCCACTGCCTGTTTGTATCCATCTGTCTGTCTGTCTCTGTCTGTCTCTCTCGCTTGTGCACTCTCTCTCTCTCCCAGTTGGTGCAATGATATTATTGCATGTGTAGACAGCAGATACAGGCTGCTTTTCTAGGTATCTGCACATGTGCATGTGATGGCCTCTGCACCAATTGATGCCCACCATTTAGTAATTGCATGCAGCCTGCTCTGTGGTAATTGCAGTTCTAACTGTGATTTCAGGACACTGCTATAAAATGATAGGTTAGGTAGGCATAACCCGTTCAGTTTTGCAAGGTGGGGACCATGCTTGTTTGCTGTGGACACTGTTGTCTCAGTGAGAAGGTTGGTATATGTCTCATATCTGAAGCTGGGTTGTAGCCAGTGAAATGCATGTTGTACTGAAACCTGACTGTTGCTTCTTCCAGTACACTCTTCTCAGTGTGTATCTTTACTCACACCTCCTAATGCTAACACTGGATACATGGGAGTATGTACTTTCTTTTCGAATTATAGATTCAACTGGCATACAAGAGTAGTTATTGCAATCTATTCCTATGGCTTTCCCATTTTCCCTTTACATTCTCTCACTGTAATGCATGTTATATTTCTTCCAGCACCAAGTTATTGCATATTTGCGATGTGTAGTGGTACTTCATGTAGACTGGTGAGTCCAAGGTCCCGGGTTCGAGACTGACAAGGTTTTTTATTTTGCTGCTGAGCAGTGCAAGGGCCTTGTCATACAGAGTGACTAAGGCACTTTTAAGCAGTTGTAAGCGGGTTTGCGCAGGTTTGCATGACGCTTAGTGATGCTAAGCTTAGCGCACACATGCACACAATCGCTTAAACCCACTTACTACTGCTTAAGGGTGCTTACTCCCGCTAACCCCTGCGCTAATTTATTTGAAAGAAAAGAAAATGGGGAGATAGGAAAGTGGTGAAAAAGGGGGCACAAAGAGGGAAAGACAGTAGGAAAACAAGCTCCGGATGTGTAGGAAGGGTGTAGGGAAGGTCCATAGCTGCCCATTTCTCTAAGAGCAACAGCTGTGCATATGCAATGCATTTTGACATGAATTTGACTCCTTCCACCCCTGGGAGAGGGGTGGCGCCAACAAAGTATGTTGTAGTGCCAATTAGAATTATCACTTTACATGTCCAGCAGACATGTGTGCGAAATGGGCAGCTATGTATGGGGCATAATTTCTTTGTGGGTACAGATTGCCCTTTTTTCTTTTCAGGTGACAGTGGGAAGTGAGGTAGGGGGTGTAGACATTTGTGGGGTGGTAGGTTGGGGAAGTAAACACACAAGACAAACAAGACGCATACGGGGGCGGTGTTTGACACATGAGGTGTGTGAACACAATTGACGGGGACGGATGTTTGGAAATCGCAAGCCCATGAGCCCACAGTTGGTAACAGTGGGACTGAGATCCCCACCCATGGGCAGTCTCCACTGAACAGTCACAGACCCGAGGGTCACTGTGCTGGGGGCTGCGTAGGAGGGGCAGGCTCACCCATGAGTTACGCCACTCTCGCCTCGAGCTGGCGTAGGGGAAGAGTGACTAAACACTGGATCTCTCTACGCACCACAACCCGGACCCTTCGGAGGGTGACAGGTGGCCCTTCTCCACCCATGCTTGCAGAGGGGGTGAGCCCCATCACCTGCAGCGCTTCCACCCAAAGGTGGCACAGGACCAATGGAGGAGGGTGGCCCGAGCTGGGCACCGGACATGTTGGTGCCAGGTGCAATCGCCAGCTGAGGATGGACAGGTGAGTCTGCTGGGACTGGCCTTCCCATACGTTCTGTGATTAGATGTGTTTAATTACAACATATACAACAGCATTCCAGATTAGTTGTAACAGCATGCAGTAATATTCCCATTAACCCAATGCACCAGGGTTACAACAGTTAAACAGCAAGCATAACAAATGCATATATTGAACAAAAGTGGACATTACAATGGCATGCAGGGATGATTGGTGGTAACAGGCCACCAAGGTTGTGGTGTTTGTACAGGCCACATGCATTAATGTAAGAAATAAGTTAATTGAACAATAGGACATATGTCCCAACAAATGCTATGAGAATACACATACCCATTGAAATGTGGAATTGCAATGTTCATGCAGATGGAGTAGGGGGTAAAAAAATCATACATTAACATATTATTAGTACCTTTACTCTACACTACATTCCTATTGACTGCAGGTGTATATCCCCTACATGTATTATTACAGTAGACAATATGCATTTGATTGTGTATTGGGTTTGGCTAGTTCATTATATACCTGGAATATATCTGTATATGTGACTGTCCAGGCTGCAGATGTTACTGCTACATACTTGTATTGTATTTGTATATTGATGTATCTACACATCTGGATGTATTCTCATAACATTTACACTTGATTTTCTACAGCACCATGCATTTCATGTAGCACACTCACATTTCTGGTGAACACCTTGACAAGCTACTTGTGTGCCAGTTTACTTATGCATGACAGCCATTTAACAACTGTTGAGGACTATTGTATGCTTCACAGATACTGGCACTTCCTTCATACACTTTATATGTGACTGCAGGACTGTGGTTTGACAGCCCTTATTACAACAGTTCAATTTATTGACTGCAGCGTACAACTTTTCTTAGTAAATGACACAGACACCCTCCAAGTATTAGACCTTTATTATTCACATTTAACACTCTTTTCTACAGGCTCTACCCTTAATTTTGTATTACAGTGCATACAGAGGACATATTCAGGACATTTTATACCTTTATTGATAGGTTCCAACACTCTTTTCCAGGCTCACTCAGTTATTTTATGTGACAGTACATGCAGAGATAATATTCCAGACCTGTTTTACCTTTATTAGTGGGTTACTAGTCTCTGTTCCTGGCTCTCTGATTTTTGTTTTATTACAGTACATGCTGAGTATTTATTCAGGGAATTAATGTTATATGCTTCACAGCTACTGGCACTTCCTTCATCCTCTTTATATGGTACTGCAGAACTGTGGGTTGACAGCACTTTAGACGACAGTACTATTTTTTGGATGCAAGGGTACAACAACATTTCTAGGTAACTGACACAGACACACTCTGACTATTATACCTTTATTAATTACATTGAACACTCTTTTCCACAGACTGTCTCCTTTATTTGATATTACAGTGCATGCAGGAGAACTATTCAGGACATATTATACCTTTGTTGATAGGTTACCACACACGTTTTCAGGATTGCTCACTTATATTATCTGACAGTACATGCAGAGATAGTATTCCACACTTCTTTTACCTTTATTAATGGGTTACTACACTCTATTGCAACACTTTTGTCATGCTCTCACACATATTTTATATAACAATACATGCTGAATATCTACTAACCTGCCTGGTGGTGCAGCCTTAGCAGCCTATCTGCATAGGCTTGCTGATTCATAGCACAAACACCTGCAGCTGTGGAGTAAATGAAGGGATATTGAAACATATCTATCCATTATTTAGACTATATTAACTTGTCTTACATACTGCATTCCATGGCTACCTACTTAGTAGTGGGGCATCATGCATCTGATAGGCCTCCTGGATCCACTGGTTCAGAAGGTCCTGCTTGTGTCTCTTCAGGTCTGCATGGTGGTGACGGACCTGCTCACCAGTCCTTGGGATGCCAGTGGCACTGGTGAGTTCATGAGCCAACCATTTCCAAGCCTCTGCCTTATACTCCATTCCTTGGAAATGGCCCTGCAGGAGTCGGGTCTCATGCCGATGGACTAGGAGCCAAACCATGTATCTTGACTCCTTGATGCCCCAACTTTGCACTCTAAAGCGTGTTCCCTCTCCAACACC
The DNA here is from genome assembly GCF_019279795.1 of Protopterus annectens. NCBI lineage: Eukaryota > Metazoa > Chordata > Ceratodontiformes > Protopteridae > Protopterus > Protopterus annectens. Next base: position 1,159,934,479 of record NC_056732.1, on the reverse strand, counting down.
AGACATTCTAACTGTAGATAACAGCTACAATCAGTAATGGAGAGTATTCCCGCCTATGCGGCTTAAATATGCCGCAATTCCTGCACTTTTCTGTGATTGGCCATTTTTGAATATTCTCGGCTGATTGCGGCCCTGCTTAGCAATGGTTAATCCACATTTTTTTACTATATATATGTTAACAGGGGATGTTTATCCTAACTTGCTGTGGCTTAGTGGTTCAGTTCTTTGCTTATGTTGCACAGTGTCCTGGATTCAAACCTTAGCATTGCTTTTTATTTTAATACTCTCCAGACAGGTTGGGGGTGTGACTGTGTTTAAGCAACTTTGCTCTACGTTGCTCCACGTTGCCTGACGGTAAGCGGGTTGTCGCGGCGCGCACCTCCACGCAAACCAATTCCGCTGGGTAAAGTGCGATTTAGCTATGGGCAACTACATTGCGCTGGGTAAAGCGTGAGTTAGCTAGGGGCAAGTACATTGTGCTGGGTTAAGCGTGAGTTAGCTAGGGGAAACTACATTGCGCTGGGTGAAGCACTGCTTAACTGCGGGCAATTTTATATTGGGATCCTTTAAAATATTTATTTTATTCACTGATACATTGGCCATTTCACTGCTTTTTAGTTATGTTTAAACATATATTTTGGGTATTATTCCATATACTGATTTAAAAAATAAATACGAAAGAAACTGGTGGGACTCGAACCGTGAATGCCTCTTCTTTGTGTGAACGCTCTACCATTCCACTATTGCTATGTTGCTATGTTGTGTGATTTGCATAAACATTCTTTCTTATGCTCTTCCATGTGAGAATTGCTGACTGTAGCTAAGCAATGGGCACACACACGCACAAATATGGGCAGTTATTTTGGGTATTTAAAAAAAAAATTATGGTTATGCGTTTTAGATGTGTGATGGGGGTTTACATTATCAGGCAGTGAGGTGTTGGGTGCAGGGTCATTTGAGTGGACTCGCTCTTGTTTATTTGCTTTATTTTTAAACACTTGCAGGGGCGTGGACATTTGGATGGCTCGGCAGTCGGACACGGCCCCTGCTTTCTTACACGGTCCGTGTAGGACTTACGGTTGAGTCAGCGTGCCCTCATGCATGTTCATGGCACGCTGACATCATACCGTTCAAATGCAGCCTCTGAGTAAGACTTATTAAGTCTTACACAGAGGATTTGTGAATCCGGGGGAATGTGTATAACCAAAAAATGTAATACTACAATAACATACAAAATACAAGTCATTAAAGCTTAAATCCTGAGCTTCAAATCTAAATTACACGCAGAGAAGACTGATACTCAGAGCAATGCAGACCACACAAACATCAGACAGATATACCATATTGCTATATATATATATGTAAACAATGTCACATTTGCCTAGTTCCTATACAACATGCAAAGCTGTTTGTGTGTGACAGGTCTAAAAGTAATCCACATTAATGCTGCATTATCTCATATTACATCAGTGTTTCTCACCTGCCTTCATTTCATAGGCTAACGGCACAGGCTAACAGCAAATAACATACTTCTCTGTGCCAGGTGTATATCTCTGTCTGATGTATGTGTAGCACTGGAAGTCATAACACAGTTGAACACATTTCCAATTTCAACTTAGTAATTATAATCGACCTAGTAATTATTTATGTTTCAAGGCAATACAACAACCTGTAGCCATAGACATCTATGTCTGTTTGAAACTAAGATAACACATTCGTAAAACAAGTGCAGCTTATTTACTTGACGTTTTGCAACTCATGTCTGTATGTTTGAGGCTTCCAGATTCTAGTATTAATACATACATGTGCACAGGTAATATCTGATATACATTTCTGTTCTTTGTCAGTATGGCACACGGTATTTACACTCTTGCAGCTGAGTCATACCTTTCAACCTGTTAGAGCAAGACATTTGGACAAAGGCACAAATAAATGAGGGCAAAATCCCAAAAATAGTGACACTTTATAAATATTGCTGTAACACACTTAGATAGTTGATAGCAAAGTAGGTTTTGCATTCACAGGAACACTCTGAAGAATATGACATGTGACATTCAAATGTATGCTATTATGTTATGACTTCAGTCTTTAATGATTTACCAGTGATTTCCCAGACATATATACTGATTTAAAAAATAAATACGAAAGAAACTGGTGGGACTCGAACCGTGAATGCCTCTTCTTTGTGTGAACGCTCTACCATTCCACTATTGCTATGTTGCTATGTTGTGTGATTTGCATAAACATTCTTTCTTATGCTCTTCCATGTGAGAATTGCTGACTGTAGCTAGGTAATTATGTATATATTTCTGTATGAGAAAATGACTACAAATATGAGGCAAACATGTGGTCAGTCTGCAAAACTCTGGACATTTGAAAGGTATAAGCTCAGTACATAACATACAGTTCAACACACACTTCTGCACCAGTTGTTTACTATGCGCATAACCTATATAGGTCTCTTAAATTTGTAAGACAAGCATATACATCATAGTGATATTCACAAGTGACATATGAATATTTACAACATTCCAGGTAGCTGGCCTGGCAGTGTCACAGTCAGTACTGTACAACAGAAACTCCAGTAGTAGTCACATGTGCGCTGACCTTTGCTGGGGTGACTCAGGGGCCAGAGCTGTGATCTATGTCACTGTGGACAGAGCCATCAGGGATGGCCATAGGTGCTAGACAGCAGCATATAAGTCCAGCAGGTCTTGTTGAGACCTATTGTTTAACTTCCTATTTCCCATGATTGTATCCCCCCATCTGCATTCCATCACATGCTTAATTGTTTGATATACCTGTTATAGTGCTGTAGTGTTTTCTCAGAGAAATCCACAAGTGTTGCTTTCCGTATTTGCAGTCTGTCTTTCCAGAAAAAAGGTTCACACCTGTTTTGCATAGGCAGCAGCTTGCCTTTTGTAGGTAATGCTCATGAGCAGGTGATGGCCTGTTCACCAATTGGTCTCTCCCACTTGCTAATTGCATCCAGAACAGCTGTCTTGTCTTTCCATTAGCCAATGGCATGGCAACACAGTACTATAATTAAGTCCTTCATGTTGGCCTTGCCCCTTTTCCTTGCCTGTGAGGAGGACATTATGGTGGTGTGGGAGCTACAGCATCACAGATGGTAGGTGAAAATACTGTCCACTGTTTGGATTGATGTGCTATGTCCACAGTTTTGCATGCATGTGTGCATACCTGTCAAACTCTTAGTACATGAAATGTGGAGAAAGCTCAACAGAATGGGGGACAAAGTTCCAAAATTAGGGACAGATTGTAAGTATTGCTGTTAAACAGTTAGAAACTTGCTAGAGTAACAGGGTTTGTTTGGAAATGAATTTTCTGCATGATTTGAAGTCTGAAACTGATATGTATATGACATACCCATCAAATGTCCAGATTTTTGCAGAATGTCCAGAAGTCTGACTCTAATTTTTGGTCTGTTCCTCATACAATTTTTTTTTTGGCAAATCACTAGGATGATCTGAGGATTGAAGTCACTAAATAATGACATCCATTTGTGTTTCATATAGGTTCCTATTTCCCATCCAATCATATAGGTTCATAGGCAGGTACTAGGCTATTGGCCCTAGGGCCTATACAAGCCTAGCCAAAAAGGTACCCTGGCTTTTGCCACCCAAGAAAATTACTTTCCTGTGCCTCTGTTGAGCTAAGCCACAGAGGTGATCCCTAGGGTGAATTTCCTATTTCCCATCCAATCATAGAGGTTCATGGGTAGAAATGTTGTGTTACCACCATGCATTTCACTGGCAAGTCTTGAACCCATGACACTATGAACTACAATCAGAGCAACATACCACTATGCCAAATCAGCAGCTAAAATGGACTTCATATCCTTCAGCAAAAGTACATTAAAACAAACCTTGTCACACCAGCAACTTTTTATGTTTATAACACCAATATTTAAAATATATCCCTGTTTTTGGGCCTCTGCCCCCAATTATGTCAGGCTTTGTCCAGATTTCTTGAACTAAGAGATTGAGAGGTATGGTATATCATTATTTAGCGACTTCATTCCTGATATCATCCCAGTGATTTAGCAGAATCCCAGAAATGTTATGAGGAAGAAGCCATAAATATAAGCCCACAACCTGGACATTCTATGGAAATCTGTACATTTGAGAGTTATGTATGTCTGGCCATTGTCAACAGACTTTCAAGATTGTGTAACAGTATAGTGTATAAATGTTTGTTGGGCTGAGTAGGGAGACGGGCAGATCTGAGTGTCATAGATCCTTTTCTGTCTGACTGTGCATGCTGCTACAGTTGCTGGTTGTTAGTCAGCTGTGTATGTTTGTAGGGGCAGACTGAGACATGTCCCATAAATCCTCAGGATTCTAAGTACACTATGATTTGGGGCTGTATATGTAGGAGTAGTGTGTGACTGGCAATCAAGATATGTTTGTTAAAACAGTCATTATACTGTAGAGGTCAGTTGGCTTACTGGTATGTTGCTTTGACTGTAATGCAAATGGTTCTGGGTAGACAATTTCTCACCAATGTCTGCTTTTCCCTACAGTTGCATCCCTGTAGTGCATGACATATTTGCAAATGCATCAGCAATTCCCCAGAGCTGATTTGGTGTAGTGTTGTTTTCCTCTGACTGTAGTTCAGAAGGTGCTGGGTGAAATGCCTGGCAGCTCAGTGTTTTTTCCCTAACGTTATATGACTGCACTCATACCTCTCAACTATCCAGATTTCCATAGAATGCCCAGAAGTTTGGTTCATATCTTTGGTCTGCTCCCCATAACTGTTGTGGATTTCTCACAAATCACTGGAATGACGTAAGGATTGAAGTCACTAAATAATGAGAAGCATTTGGGTCTCAGACCTGAAATATTTCAGAAAATATATGTTAAAACAAACCGTGTTACTGTAGCAACTTTCTAAGCCTATAAAATCAATATTTAAAATATGTCCCTATTTTTGGGCCTTTGTCCCCTCACTTTGTCAGGCTTTGTCCAGATCTCTTGCCCTAAGCGCTTGAGAGATATGACTGCACTGCATGATATATATATATATATATATATATATATATAGATAGATATATATATATATATATATATATACACACACACACACACACACACACACACACACACACACACGCACAGAACATTACTAATTCCACAAGAATTTGTTTTCCTGTTAGATGACCATAATGCATGATATATTTACTGAAGCATTATTGATTTGCACAGTTCATTTGGTATAGTGGTAGCTGCTGTCACTAGAATATACAGGGTCCTGAGTTTGAAACTTGTCAGCGATATGTATTTTTCCCTAATGTTAAATGACTGTAATGCATGATATCTTTGAAAAAACATTGCAAATTACTGCAGCTCATATGGCATAGTGGTACGTTGCTCTGACTATAGTGCACAGGATTCTGGGTTTAATATCTTCCAGTGCTGGTTGTTTTGTTGCGGGGCAGAACAGAGTTTGAATGAGTTAGAGTTGTTAAAGCAGTTTTAAGTGGGTTTGTGTGATGCTAAGTGGTGCCAAGAGGCGCTTAGTCCTGCTTGGCTTCGCTTAGTACTGCTTATTCCCACTTAAATCTGCACTAATTTCAAAAAAAAAAGAAAAGAAAAAAAGGTGATAGGAAAGTGGTGAAATGGGGGTAAGCAGGGGGAAAAACAATGTGAAAGGCAGCTAGGAATCTGCAGGATGGGTGTAGGAAAGGACCATAGCTCTCCATTTCTTCTGCAGCAACAACTGTGAATGATGTGGACAATTTAGAATTTAGTGCCTCACACCACACAGGAGGGGGTGTGGGCAACATACGTTGCTTGAGTAATTCAGGGGTAAATTGATTGACGTCAGTGTACTTGGAGCGAAATAAAGAGCTATGTATGGGACATGATTTTTTGGGGGGGCACAGATGTCCTTTTTTTTAAGCTGAGAGTGGGATGTTGGGGAAATGTTGTAGTTCCATTTGGGGAGGTAAGTTGTGTAGTAGAGTTTGCTTTTGCAGACAGACAAGACAGCAGACAGAGGTGATGTATGGCACATGAGAGGGGTAAACACCTTGGAGTGGGAGGGTGGTTGGGAATCAGATGCCCGTAAGCCTCCAGATGGAAACAGTGGAACTGAGGTCCCCACCCATGGGCAGTCACCACTGCCCCTTCACAGCCCTGAAGGTGGCTGTGCTGGGGGCTGGACAAGAGGGGCAGCCTGCCCCTCAAGGAGCACTATTCTGCCCTCAATCTGGCTCAGGCATCCATCCAAGTCTGTCTGGATGACCCTGCGCACCATACCTTGGAACTTCTTGTGGGTGACAGGTTCCTCTCATCGCCCGCACCTGGGGGTGGGGCAGGGCCTGTTCCCTGAGGCGGTGGTGCAGGACCAGTGGAGGAGGCAGTTCTGGGTTGGGACCCTGATGTGCTGGGGCCTTGTGCTTTGGGCAGATGAGGCAGGACAGGTGGATCCACTGGGATCTGCCTTCTCAAGCATGCTATGGTTTTGAGGTTTTTCAAAATGTATTGGTTAGTCACAAACAAAATATTTCAAGATTAGTTATAACAGCATGCGTGGGTCTTCCAATTAACCCAGAACAATAGAAGTGAAATGATTGCATAGCAAACAGAACAGATCCATAAATGGAATAGCAGTAGGCATTGTAACAGCATGCCAGTTACATTTATGGTAACAGGTCACTAACAATGGTATTTGAACAAGGTATGTTAACATGCAACTAAGTAAATATATGAACAATAATAGAACACAAGTCCCAACATTAGGTTTTGAGAACAACATGCCCATAGTATATGAATAATAATTATTAATGCAGATAAGGGGTGGGGGAGAGAAAAAAAGTCCATTAACAACTGTATAGACTTCTATTTTTCACAACAGTACTGCTCAATACTCTGCAGGTCTGCCCTCCCTTTACCTATGGTCCATAGCTTCAGTAGCACATACATAACTTTTAAACTGTCAGCATGATAGAATGGTATGGGGCAAATTGTGACAACTCTGGGTACATAACTAGAGGGCACTCATACATGTCAGGGTTACATATATGATGAAGAAGGTGTATGCTGCACTGATGTTGTGTGAGTGTGCTACTGGCATACTTCACCTGGATTCATATCTGTGACCAAGATTATTGGCAGCAGTGACCACTAGCCATGACAGTGTGACACTTGAGAGACATCTACCGGGAAGAGTGCATTGTGTATGTAGCTATCCTGCTGTCATTTGCAGGCATGGGGTTGGACAGTGGAATAGTTTTACATGGTTTATACCCTTAATACAGCTACTACAAACATGTCTTTACCTATAAGACCTGTGCAGAACATATCTGTTAACACTACCTGACTGCTTCTACAAATATTCAAGATTACTTGAGTGTAAATATTCACACATCTAAGTACCACTCCCTGGATTCAAACTATGGTCTGGGTGTGCAAAAACAAATGACAGAACTATTTCACATCACACTGAGCTATTGGGGAACCATTGTTTCTTGTTTGACTGAATTCTGCTTAATACTCTTTTGAGTAGACAGTCTGACCTTATAATCTAAGTGTCGTTTCACCAAAGACTGAGGTAACAGTTGAACATACATGCCTGAGATTCATGCATGACAGATAGTTAGTGCACTGTGTATTAATCCTTTGAAATAATAAGATCCAGAATACAAAGTTTAACACCAGGCAATGCTGCAAGGGACACACAATAATAAATTACACATTATTATTCAAGGTTCAGATCTTAATACAGGACATATTTATATCTTGTTTTACAGCTCCAAAATCTACAGTTTGGCATAACAGCTGGTTATCAGAATAATCTCAATGAATGAATGCTGTCAAAGCCATATTTGCTGTGAAGCACCTGTACACATTCTATTTCTTTAGAAACATACCAGATTAAGCACAACTGTCTGTGGTATAAATCCTTATTTGAGTAACATGACACAGTGCTTTATTACAGTTCAGATTCTACATTCAGTGGTGCGGCATATCTTGTAGAGCAATATCAGTCTAACAAACTTTATTTATTCAGTACACTCAGAACACACTATACCTACTGGCAGTAAACAATGTCCTCCTTCTTATTTGTTGCACTATATACTACAAGATAGTTCTGTACTCACCACACTCTCGATGCAGTCTCACCAGTCTGTCTGCATGGACCTCCACATTGCTAACTCTCACCTCTGCAGCTGTAGGGGAAGTAAAAAACATTATGCATACCAGTCTATCACATACTCAGGCTAGAATATGGTACAGCTATTGGTGATATACTTACAAACTACTATGGCATTGCTGTCTCGAGCATATTGTATCCATTGGGCCAAGATCTCCCCCTTCCTCTGTTTTAGGTTGGCATAGTGATGTTGTACCTGCACACCAGTTTGGGGGATTCCAGTGACACTGGTGAGGTCACATGCCAGATGGTCTCAGGCCTCACATTTGAATTGGGAGCCCTGGTACTGGCCCTGCAGCAGTCTGTCATCATGGTGTTGCACAAAGAGCCCAGCCATGACTCTGGACTCCAAAATGCCCAAGCGCTTTGCCCGAAAGCCTGCTCTCTCTCCACTTCCAGACATAGTTCCTTCAGTGATCAAACTACAACAGGTTCTGGCTGTATTCCACCTGTGTGATTTAAATAAGGCCATATTCCCCCCTTTGCTGTCATTGGACCATTCTCAAAAATGCTGAGATAAGGTGAGCAATGCTCAAAACCGCTAAGCTGAGTTGAGCTGTGCTTAAAATGGCAAATGCTAAGCAGTGGTTTGCAGTGTGCAAATCGGCTTAGCTGAGCTAAATGGTGCTTAGAATTATACTTTCTAACCAATACTCAGACCAGCTAAGCGGTGCTAAGCACTGTTAAGCATTGCGCAGTTTCCATTTCATAAAATATTTACAGATTGGACATTAATTATTCATTAGTGACATATTATTAGGTGTATATATTTTTCTTTACATGACATAACCCTATGTGCTTTGATTACATTATCTTGGGGTGTGACTGTACAGTATGGGACGCTTATGTTTACATTGGGGATTTCGCATCATATATCCACTGGCACTGCAATTTTGGATGAGCTACACTACCCTGGTTAACAATTATCAATTACTACATCATTAAAAAAATAATTTTAACATTGCTTTCCCATGTAAAATGAACAGCCTGTTTTGATGCTCAAACCGTGAACTATTGCAGGCAAAGATGGAACTCTAACCACTACAATAAGTCACTACTGAAGGTTTCAGTTATACATTTGTATTTAGCTCCCCTAACATGTTTAAGCAATGCTGGTCAAAGCACTGCAATGCACAAACCCGCTCAGCTATGCTTAGACTTCACTTATAATGGGAAAAAAATTTGAATACAACCACTTTAATTAGATATATTATTACTAATAATAATCAATATTTGGTAATGCACAACCTGTCATTCTATCAACTTTCTCAGTCTGTCTGAGCAATATTTTAGTAATTTCCCCTATTTTGGGACCTTTATTCCATGTTTATTTCTTGGCTTTATCCAGATTTCTTGCTGGGAGATGTTGAGGTTGTGTCCAAGGACACAATTTTACTGTAAAGTGCTGAATGGCACTTTGACAATGCAGGGGGTGTGTTACAGTTCCTGTCACACACACCCCCTTCATTGCATTCCATTCACAGATCCAGCTTTCAGTGTCCACGGACACTGACAGCATTGTAAAGTGATGTACGGCACTTTGACAATGCAGGGGATGTGCTACAGTTCATGTCACACATCCCCTGCATTGCATTCCATTCACAGATCCTGCTTTCAATGTCGTGGGCACTGACAGCATTGTAAAGTGCCGTACAGCACTTTGACAATGCAGGAGGTGTATTACAGTTCCTGTCACACATCCCCTGCATTGCATTCCATTCACAGATCCTGCTTTCAGTGTCTGTGAACACTGACAGTATTGTAAAGTGCCGTACAGCACTTTGACAATGCAGGGGGTGTGTTACAGTTCCTGTCACACACACCCTGCTTTGCATTGCATTGTATTAATTTCCCTTCAGTATCCTTGAACACTGAAAGCATTTAAAAAGTGTCATATAACACTTTGACAGTGCAGGGGGAGTGCTACAGATCTGCGAGCACTACTGCAACATGCTCCCTGCACTCATTCAGTGTTCGTGTCCACAGATCCGTCTCAATAGTGTGCCTTCATTAATATGAAAGGAGCGCTGCTGAGAGGGGGATGCGGACACAAACACCATTCTCTGTGTGAAGGAATACCACTATTCGTACATGGAATTTATTGAATCTTGGAGGTTAATCTTTAGTTAGACAATCTGCAAATAATGAGGTTTCTATCACAAAACCTCATTTGGGGTGTATAAACATATTGCCTGCTTGAATGTACTTATAAGCTCTACATTTCCTACAGGAATAGGTTCCTTCACGATCTAATGGTGGAATATAAACATCTTTTATATTCTTATAACATAACTGTCTCTTTAATGATAGACTATTCCTAAATGTAAATCTCAGTGTGTCCTTTACTATTCTACTTACCTTCTCATCAGATTGTAATCTATTAATAATATCACAGATTGCTTCTGTATTACTGAAATAAGTCAAGGTCATTCTCACATCTTCTCTCTGACCTTATCTTTCTACCTGAAGGGGTCTTTGAAAATCAGAAAAATATGGTCTACCACTCCTATCCCTTTCAGTTGACAACTCTTCGATATATTTATTAATTTCTCTATCATTATAGTGTCTATCCAAGAAACTCTGTCTCAGTACATCTAATGCTCCTTTTAAGTCCTCTTTATCAGTATGTAGCCTCATAGTTCTTAATACCTGTCACCTAACCACATTACAAGGTATATGGGGAGGGTGCATACTGGTCTTATATAACAAGCTATTCTTTTGCTTTGTGAAAGTGCTTACCATTTTTGTATGTTTTTTATCAGTTATTGCTTTTTGGATTAAAGTTATTTAACAGCCATGGAGTGCTCTCTTTCATTTGCTTTGATATATTTGTTTTTTGGTTAGACAGTACTTTACCTGCTCACGGACATTGTTTCTTTATTTTAATACTTGAGTTCTCTCAGGTAGCTGGACATGGCTGAGGGTTTTGCAGTTGAGCTGGATTATAACCTGGTCCCTGGCAACACTATTCAGAAAGAACAGCTCAGTAGACTATTGCAACCTGAAGCGAATTAGCTACTGAATAGCTTTATAGGACAGAGAGCTAAAATAATCAGTGAGGATTTAAATCTTAATGACAAACTGCAAGCCAGTGTTAGAGAGATAGAGAAAAAAACTCTACAAATTTAAATGTCTGCAATGGCAGAGATTGTATTTTGAAGCAAATTTACACTTTAAAGTGGTGCTAAGAGGCTTACGGATCCTTAAAATGCCAAACTATGGATAATTATATCCTGATTTATTGAAACATTGGCAAAGTATGAATTTACAGCTGGGCTCCGATTATATGCACCTTTTGCTAGAGCTTTTTCACCCTATGGAAGTGTTGCTGCTGAAAGAGATTAAAAATTTGCAAGCCTATGTGATTAGAGACTTTCCCTCAGAGCTTATTAGTGACAAGCTTGACCTGGTTTATGATAAAATAGCAGCATATCAGAAGAGACTTTAAACTATCAAATTACATAAATTACAAAGAGACCTGAATGATTTTAGTTTGGGTACAGTTTTTTTCTGGTCTAAACGAGAGAGGAGCGATGATCTGAACAACCGAGAAATTGGCAACAGGAATAGGGCTGTGCAGACTACTAATGAGATGGTACAGGTTCCTTTAAGACAAGGTGAGACGTCATTTTATATTAATGAGGAAGTAAGGTCTCTAGACAAAGTGACGGGGAGTCAAACGAGTTTTTCACTTGCCCCAGTGAGCATTGGAGGTAATGGGAGAGCTAGTTTAACTAATATGGAAAATGGTTCTTCGTCTTCTTTTTCTTTGACAAAACCACTCCCTTTAACCAAGAACTACAGGAAAGGGAGGTCAAGGAGTCATTCGAGGAAGGGACGACTCTAACACAGACTAGCTCCTGGAGACAAGGTAATGCGACAGAACTCAAACAACCTAGTTTTTAACTTATCTTCAGTTGCTTTGACCACTGAACAATAAGATTTGATGGGGAAGGGGTTATCATTTGTTCCATCTCAAAGAGCTGATATAGAAAAAGTAGTCATGGATTTAAAGATGTTTCCTGAAATGTTTCCTTGTGCTTGCAGTTTCCTGAGGACAACACCCGAATAGAAACATTCAGGAAAACTAGTACCTTTATACCAAATGTTCATCCACTTCTTGAGGTTTTCACTAGTGTATGTGAAAATGAGATACGGCAAGTACTGTGTAATGATAAACATCAAAAAAGCCCCTCTGGGTATCTGGCAATGAAACAACTAGAACTGTCTTCAAATGATATTCGCCCAGCTGACAAGGGAGAGGGAATAGTAATTTTAGATAAAAATGGTGTGCATAGAGAGAATGGTTGACATGTAGAATAATGAGATAGTGTATGTTCTCATCTCTAAGAATCAGGTGTCTGGAATTATTGAACATTTCGAGTGTTGTTTATTTGATTTGCTTATGACAAAGCTTATTACTGAAGATTTGTATAACTATCTTTTGGTTAAGTATCCTGTCACACCGATTCTTTATGGTATACCAAAAATACACAAGGACATGATTTGCCCAAAGATGCACCCTACAGTATCAAGTAAAGCTTGGGCCATGGAACCTCTTTCGCTATATATAGAAAAGAGTTTATGACCAATACTTAACACCATTGATACAGTCCTTAAGGACACAAAAAGTTTTTTGAATGATTTGTTTCATGCTACTTGTGACACAAGTATTGATAGTGATTTCTCTTTTATAAAACTAGATATAGCCTCTTTATTTACAGTTATTCCTAATGGATGGGGCATTGAGAATATTAGATCTTTCTTAACAATAGGCAGTTATATGACATCAAGTAAGATACATTTGGTGTGCATGTCATTAGTTCTGCTTCTTAGAAATAATGTGTTTGTATTTAATGGACAGTTTTACTTGCAGAAGGTTGGTATAGCAATGGGCACAGCTTTTGCCAACAGCTAGGCCAGCCTTGCTTTAATTAAATGGCAACAAGAATATGTTTTTAAGAATAATGTTTCGCTGGACACATTTTTTATTATAGAAGATTTGTTGATGTTTTTATTTTGTGGATAGGCCCATTAGATATCATTGATAGTTTTGTTGAATATTTGCACTCTACTACATCATTTCTTAAGTTCACACGTGCATGTTCTAGAGAATCTATCAGTTTTCTCGATGTAGTTGTTAGTAAAACCCTAGAAGGAAGTTTGAAGGCAAGAATTTTTAGGAAACAGTGTAAAAAGAATACCTTGTTACATAAGACCAGTATGCACCCCCACCATATACCTCGTAATATGGTTAGAGAACAGGTATTAAAAACTATGAGGCTACATACTGATGAAAGGGACTTAAAAGAAGCATTAGATATATTGAGACAGAGTTTCTTGATTAGAGGCTATAATGATAGAGAAATTAATAAATATATCAAAGAGTTGTCATCTGAAAGGGATAGGAGTGGTAGGCCATACTTTTCTTATTTTCAAAGACCCCTCCAGGTCGAAAGACAAGGTCAGAGAGAAGATGTGAGAATGGCCTTGACTTATTCCAGTAATACAGAAGCAATCTGTATATTATTAATAAAAATTGGACTATATTACAATCTGATGAGAGCGTAAGTTGAGTAGTAGAGGACACACCGAGATTTACGTTTAAGAATACAATATCATTAAAGAGACAGTTATAAGAATATGAAAGATGTTTGTATTCCCCCATCAGATCATGAAGGAACCTATTCATGTAGGAAATATAGAGCTTGTAAGTACATTCACACAGGCAATAAGTTTATACACTCCACACAAGGTTTTGTGATTGAAATCTCATTATTTGCAGATTACCTGACTAAAGATTTAGTGTATTTTGCTTATTGTTTGAAATGTTATGTCTATTATATAGGGAAGACAAATAGACATTTTAAAGACAGAATCTTAGAACATGTCGATGACATCAGGAATAAAAAGGCCACTAATGCATAAGCCCAGGATGTATTAGATCAGGGGCAAGACCATAGCTTTAAGTTTTTGGTCTTAGAGGTTTTAACAGTTAGCATTAGAGGGGGGACTTTAAAAATGTAACTGAATTAGAAGAACAAGAATGGAAAAAACATTTAGCTGGGGATACGTTTACTAGTCTGAATGAAAGAGTTTCTCTGAAACCAGTGTTGAAAGCATGACAGTTGATGCATTGATGTATTTGTATTTTGATATTTATATATTTTTTATATAGGTCATATATACATTTTATGTATTTTTCAAGTTATTTTTGTGAGATCTTGTTATCTGATTCCTTTTAATTATGTGATTAAGTTGTTGATTAGTTACTGATAAGTATATATAGTGGGTAGGTTTTGATTGATTTTAGGTCTGAGGAAGCAGTCCTGTAGATTGACTGTGAAAGTGCTTACCATTTTTGTATGTTTTTATCAGTTCTCGCTTTTTGGATTAAAGTTATTTAACAGCCGCAGAGTGCTCTCTTTCATTTGTGTTTGATTTTATATATTTGTTTTTGGTTAGAGAGTACTTTACCAACTCACATACTTTGTTTCTTTGTTTTACTTTCACTTTCTAAACATTTAATCTAAATAACTTAATGTTCCTTACTTTTATTTTAAACATTTTATTCCATGTAACTCAATGTACTTTATTATATGCATGATTTTATGTTGTGTACAACTTGTGTTTTTCTCTAAACATTTTTAATTGTGTATGGTGCTTTCTTCTCTGGGCCTCCGCTAAAAAAGGGCTCCCGTCCAGTTGAACATATTGGTAAACAAATGTTAAATAAATAAAATAAATCATCATTGTAATGCAGGTGTAGCACCATGTTGGGTATCAAAAGCATCTGCAAGGCCGATACACACAAGATGGTGGCTATTGAGTAGATTCCATCTGTGTTTGTTTTATTTGGATGTTGTTCATTACCCAGACATTTGTATGCTTCCTGCTTATACACAGGTTTGCATTGCTTACCTTTTATTAGTCATATGCTATTTCATACTGTATATGTATTACCATCTTCTTCATAATTCATGTAATTGATGTGGGAATGTGTGATGAGCCTTCTTCATGTTTGGCTTATGCAAGGTTGTTGCATGTCACACATTCATATTGCATACCTGAATACCATCTGTGTTGTCTTTGGCATGGAATTTATTCTTTGCTACATGGATTTTCTTTCTCCTGAGCTAGTGGTGTGCATACGTTTTGGTTTATTATACAGCCACATTATTTTTTTGATACAATAAATAGTCTGTTATCCGTTTCTGCATTTCCTGGTCTGGCTATGATTATTATTGTTTGGCTTACATTTGCACTGCCAACAGCCTAACGGGTGATGTTGTTTGATGTCCATTGTATACTGCAACGACGGCACTCCTCATTTATTATTCTGTGACACATGCCTACCATCAGTCATTCTTTTGGTATGACTACTATACAGTTTGCACCATCTCAGTACTGCTTTGTGCATTAGTACATATGTGTATTTGAGTTGTGCCATGGTTGATATGCATTCCTGTTTGCCATTTATTCTTTACCTGTGTTGTATAGTCCATATGTATGCTGTCTATGTAACTTACCTATCCTTTATATGTATTATCAACCTCTGTCCATAATGTCTTGTGATGTTTGTTATACGTTTATACCTGTATTTTTCCCCACCTCCTTTTTACATGTCTTTTCTATTCTTTCTATTCTCAAAAAACAAAAAAATAAAAAAAATGTCCATGTCCCTTTGTCTGTCCCTCTGACCTTTCTATTTCATCATCACTCTCATGTGCCCCCTAATTCACCCTGAACTTATATCTGCTTTTTCTATCAACTTATTCCCTTGAGTGTGAGCATTACTTGCTTTCCCCACACTTTTCCCGCACCCTTAGTTACCCTTCACTTTAATTAATTATTTTTTTATTGAACATTTTGCAGATTATGATGGATTTTGCAAGTAATGGTGGTTTTATTCATATATATCTGTCTACATTTTAAGATGAAATCCATATCTGTTTGCTGATATTTGTCACTTCCTGAAATTATTCCTGATGCACATTTGTCTTCAGCCAGTAAGTTTTACATATTATTGACATGTTCCATCGAGCTTGTATACCTTCAATAGATGTGCATTGGTAATTCACATACAATATTTTCTAGACTACTTCTATGATTTTACTATGACTGATTGTGGTGGCACTGGCGCTGCAGGTTATTTGTTGTGTCTGCATTGTACTAAGGTATTTTGCATAACTGGAGGTACATTTATTTGTGACTCAGTGTGCCGCAAATCTGCCAAGTTCCGCAAAGTTTATGAAATCCATACCACTATCTTTGTGTCACTTCTTAAACACATTTGTCTTTTTTTCTTTTTATGTATATATTCATAGATAGATAGACAGATAAATAATCCACACACACACACACACACACACACACACACACACACACACACACACACACACACACACACACACACACTCAATATTAAATAAAATATGTTCTGTGGACCACCTGCTAACTAACATAAATAACATATACATGGTAACAACTGGACAGAAAAAAAGTAATTGTGTGAGCCATGATCCAGTAGTGCTGGTTTAAATTAGACTGGCATTATATGTATTTCTTAGTGACGTATCACTGCATGAGTGAGAGTTTTTCTGTGAGGGAGACAGAATTTTTCTTATTCAGGTAATGTCATATAAGTGTAGTAAATAATTGTGTAAGTAAGTCTGTTGAGACAATAATTGCTTGTATTCACACAGGGTAGAAAAGGGCACTCTAAAGCCATTTTATTGTATTTACTCATAAATCGACTTTTCTTAGGACAGAAAGACATGGGGTTATTATGGCTTTTAAAAGTAGTGACCTTTCTAATAGCATTTAGCTCCAAGCACAGGCATAGCAATAAAATGCCACCATGCAGCTAGCATGTTGGCCATTATTATTTTAGAATCAGTTTGAACAGCAATAGGAGACCCTTGTCACGCTGAGAAACTTAAATACACGTGTCCTGCTAAAAGGTGACTGGCTTTTAAATACATAGACACCTGTCACTACAAGCAGCAAGGGGATTATGCTTTAATGTTATAAGCAGAATAAAACAGCTTAATGGAATGGTCTGACATCTGGTGTAGACATTTGTTTGGTTGCCATCCGTACTGTGTTTATTGTGAGGGATTTAGGCATTAGGATTATACTAGACAGAGAGCTTACTTTCACTGAGCAATATTCAGAAACACAGAAATGCACCATCTGTTCTTTTTGTGAGGAATGTAATGCTATCATTGATTTGTTGAATATGCATGTGTGGATCAATGACTTGTCTTACTTTCCTATTTTAATAGTGTTTTTGGAGGTTCCAAGAGGCAGTATTGTCATTAGGAAAAAAAAAGAAAGACCTCATGGGCACACTTTAAAATTTTGCAGATTCAAATGAATAGAATGTTAGGTATCTTTGCTTATTTACATTGTGAGTCACATTAATTTATTTACTGTCATCTTTGATTATAGTACAGCAGAATACAGTTTTGTTGCCAGAGGTTGGTCATTAGTCATGGTAGAGACAATGAAACCGCTGCACACCTAATTAACTTGAATGACAGAGCTCCCTCTTAGATTTCTAAACTCTAGTCTAACGAAGCATAAGCATTCGATAATTTTGAAATCTTCCCCTGCTTTGTTAGAAGAAACTGCATAACAGTAACTTCGTACTTAGTACGTAACTCTTTGTTTAATGCAGTATTCAGGATTTTCATTTATTATCTTGCTTAGTAGTACATCAGTATGTAAAATAAATATTATGCAGAAGTGGATGAAAAGCACTCTAACTACTGTATATTATAGGCAGACAAAGAGCTTCAGCAAAGTAAATTTATTTCAGTAATTTATCTTTGATTAATTTTGTTAACTGGGTTTGTGAGCTGTACAAAAGATCATTTTTAGCCATGATCTGGAGGAGAGACAGTTTTTTTTATAATTTTACAAGAGCAAAATGTAAAATTTAGTTTCAGAGGCATGTTCTTGTTTTTTAAGGGGTGGCCTTCTATGCCACAGCAGTTAGGTATTCTACATTATGATTTTAACAGTAAAGGAATAAATGTATGCGCAATTAAGGTAAATGGAACAGCTATAGCTTTTCTCAGTGTATAACATGATCAACAAACCACACATCCTGAAGCTATCTGGGAAGAAGCTTCAAAATTTTCTTCTAATCCCCAGCATGTAAGCAAGGTCCTGCTTGAAGTAACCAAGCCACATAACAGGCCACTAATGGCAATAATTGAGAATCCAGTTGTAGTATATGTAGAGACTTGGCAGAATACATAGGCAGAGTCCCCATATTAGGGAGTATGTGAGGGCTTAGATGTTTATTATTTGTTTATTTCATAAGCAAGATGTAATTAATTGCAATAAATTTGAAAATCACTACATTGGAATCCAGCACTTCAGACATGCTCTGGGTTTTAGAAAGGTCTACTATCAGCAGTGAGACTTAACAGAGCCAGTCATCAGTAGCTGTAGCCACCTCCACTTCTTAAACAGCACCACTGTATTTGTTCTATGTGGTCTGTGGAATCACTGCACTGGAATGTCTCCATGGCCTACAGCAATGTTAGTGAGGCATTCCAGGGAGGCAACATATGATAATTTGCCATCAGCTCTGCACGGGAAATGCCTGAATTATGGATTTGGTCAGCTGAGCTCTGTGCAAATTAGCATGGCCAACTGTATTAATTAATATAGCCAACAGACTCTGTTCAGCCACTATTTTTAATGGCAGAGACCACAGAACAGGCGGGTCTATATTTGCACCGAGGCCCTAGAACGGTTTGCGATTAAAAAAGTTTTTATTTAAAGTGTGATT
This sequence comes from Protopterus annectens, assembly GCF_019279795.1. Classification (NCBI taxonomy): domain Eukaryota; kingdom Metazoa; phylum Chordata; order Ceratodontiformes; family Protopteridae; genus Protopterus; species Protopterus annectens. Next base: position 1,159,915,494 of record NC_056732.1, on the reverse strand, counting down.
TGTTTTCATAATTTTGGACCCAGTAGTCGTATAATCAATGTTGTGGTGGTTGGTGTTGTGGTTGGGGTCTATTTTATAAGTTTGAAGTCTGAAAACTTCGAATCTCATATGATCGTCTCCATATGAGCAAAGTCTTCAAACATCGAACTTCAAATATAAACAAACTGAAAATAAAAAAACCTACCTGAACGCTCTATGCCCCCCTGCACCCCCCCCCCGCTACTTAAATATACCAACTCTGAGATCGCACTACATTGAAGTGAAGGGAAATATTCCCTACAGCGATCTCTGTTGAAACGTTCGATGTTTGAAAACTTTGCTCATATGATGTCGATCATATGAGATTCAAAGTTTTCAGAATTCAAACTTATAATATAGACCCACAGCAGGCAACCGGTGTGTGTGTGTGTGTGTGTGTGTGTGTGTGTGTGTGTGTGTGTGTATGAATATGTGAATGCCAGTCAGAGTGTGTGTGTGTGGGGGGTGTCTGCATGCATACCTGTGGGGCTTCTGTACCTCTCAGCTTTCCCTAGAGTTATGAACAAAGAATGTAATATTGGAGGAATATTAAACACACTGACACTTTTGAAATATTACTATAACTAACTAAAAAGGTAATAGAACAACAAATTTTGAAGCAAGAAGCTGCAAATAAATTATAGCAAGTATGAAACTCTAATATCTGGCATTATTGACTTTATGTATACATCTGTGATGAGCCATGCAAATAAAATAAGCAAAATTATGGAAAGTCTGTAAAATCATAGACAGTTGAGTGTTATGGAGATGTGTATGTGTGCGTGTGTGTGTGTATGTGTATGAATTTATGTGCATGTTTGCATTAGAATGTGTGCATGTGTGTAGGAGAGTGAATAAATGGGGGTGCCTGTTCCAATACAATGCATGGGCCACCAGCGGTAATTATCACAGCTGAGTAGCACTGCTGGTAGCATTGCTTGATTCAGAGAAATTTCAATTAGACAATAATTAGTTCTTTTCTTGTTGTGGTTAATTTTTCATTCAATGACAGTTTTTTTTTTGTTTTGTTTTGTTTTTTGCAATCATAACAGGTGCCATGTCAGACTCAAAACCAGTTACAAGTGGCGTCCCACAAGACTCAGTCCTGGGACCTCTCTTGTTCGGTATATACTTCTTTGAAGTACAGGCTAACATGGGAAGACTATGGCTGACCAAGTTCGCAGATGACTGCAAACTGGGCGCCATGATTTGCTCTCTGCCTGACACAAGCATCCTCCAAAAAGGTCGCACAGAGACAGATACCTGGAGCCAGAGCCATAACCTCAAGCTAAATGCCAAAAAGTGCATAGTCATCCCCTTTGGGAAAACAAAGTGCCCACAAATTACCACATAGGTGGTAATCCATTAAGTACGGAAGAAGTAATTAGGGATTTGGGGACCCAAGTAGATAGTAATCTCTCCCTTGACAATCATGTTGCCAAAGTGGTTAGAAAGACCTTCTATATAGCCCACCTTATCATGAAAGGGTTCACATCTAGATCAAGAGAGGTCATTGTGCCCCTCTACTCATCACTCATCAGGCCCATAATTAAACACAATGCCCCCTTTGGGATGTACCTTACCCGACACCTGCAGCAACTGGAGAGACCCCAAAAGTACCTCACCAAGAGGTCAAGGGCCTCACACAGATGCCCTATGCAGTTCAGCTAAAGAAACTCCAGCTCTACTCAGTTGCTTACCGCCTACTCAGAGGCGACCTATGCCTGACGTATAAAGCCATGTCCAACCCAGAATTAATGTACATGCTCCACCTCAGGAAATCCAAATCCCTTAGAGCTACACACTCAAGGGACTTATACCTCAGCACGGTAATAAATAGGACATGCTGGAGGGACAGATTCATATCCCAAAGGTTCCCCACACCCTGGAACAGGATCCCAATCCATGTTAGGCAGAGCCCCTCACTGACCCTTTTCAAGAGAAATCTTGATGAGTGGATGGGGGATTGTAAGTTTACCCCTGGGATCTCTTCTATGTCCTTGCTAGACAGAGGCACAGTAAACTAACTTTAAAAGGGCTATCTTCTGTGACCTTAACTAATCTAAAAGGGAGGCGAAAGCCAAACACACTCTGGCTAGGCTTATAAATGCCCTAGTGCAGATAGCCTAGTATCACCCTATGAACCTATGAATCTATAATAAATGTCCCTTTTGGGTGCATCAGTTTTTACTCACTGCGGGATTCTTTCTGAATCCCTTTCACAGACATAAGAGTATCCAAGAATGAATCCCAAACTGAATCATTATTGTAACATACTATTTTCTTATGAAGTAAAAATGGGTGTCCACCAGAAACATGCAAGTCGTAACAGCATCAGGGTCATTGGTACACCTTCAAAATTGGGATGTCATTCTGTTTTGAGACTTAATTAAGTGTCTGCTAGAAGTGTTGAATGGAAAAGACTCATTACTAATGGAAATGGAATGTGCACATTTTTTATTTCTTTATTTTAATGTTGAAGTATATTGTCACACTTTCCATAGTAAATGTAAATAATCCCTTAGTAATGGGAGCAATCTCCTTACCATACAATGTTCAATTTAACAGCAGTTGATGCAAAGAATGTGCAGTTGTGAAACTAATTATTTTAATAAGGATGCCTCCCCCTTTTTTTTGAAGCTCAAAAATCCTGACATGTCATCATGAAAGAATAAGCCAGCAATGTCTCAGAGCTTACATTAGTGAATAAGCTACTAATCTTTTTTACTAAATGCAGCAACAGCGGAGGCTTTTATCATAATAAGAGAAGCTGTTAGCTATGTTCTAAAGAAGCATTTCTTTTTTTTTTTGATTACCCAGAATGATTTGCTGGTTTATGTAAATCATTGTCAGTATTTAATTTGACATCATTTTGGGTTTGGTCATAAGGAAAACCAAAGTCAACAGTGAAAACAAAAACAGAAGAAAAATATTTGTTTTCAGTTTGCTTGCAGCTTTAACATCAGGCGTGCACACAGAAATAAAATGAAGTGTAAAACAAGGAGATGGCAAGTGCAACAATACAATTTAGCCAAAAAATCCCACTAGTCAAACATCTCCCTTTTTAGGGGTGACCTAGGAGCACTGCTTGGTTAAATTATTAGCACAAAGTCATACAACAAGCAGTGTAGGGCTGATATAACCAACGTTGCACCATATGAGGAAAATCTTCAAATAATAACAATTAACCAAGGGTTACAATAGCAATGTTTCTTGATTCTTGGGTCTAGTGTGTGGTTATGCATGTTTCAAGGAAGTGTGGAGCTTGCATGTTACATGAATATCTAGTTTATTTGATAATGAATATTGAGTTACGTTTATGAAAATCGAAAGAACTTAGAGGTATGTATCATGCATGTGATAAAATCAAAAAAAAAAAAAAGCAAAAAAAAATCTGTTTGCCCTGCATTTTTAAAATGTTCACTCATTTGGCAGTTGGATCAGTTAACTAGTCAGTTATTTAAAATCACTTCATGAAAAACCACCACTGCAGTGGGTAAAAAGAAGAAAAAGCTGCAGGAATCATGGATTCTGGTTAATGGTTGTGACTACTTTAAAAGGAGTTTTCTATGCTCAGTTAAGTTACAAAAGTATGATTTATGCTTTACTGATTTGAAAATATTGAAAAGTATAAATCAAAAACTTGAACAATAACACCAAAAATAGATTTTAAATGTGATGCTTTTATAAGGGTAAGTACCACATGCAGACTTGCATTATATATGGGGGGAGGGCTTGGTGGTCTCCAGCCCCTTAGTTTATATATAGTTAGATAGATAGATAGATAGATAGATAGATAGATAGATAGATAGATAGATAGATAGATAGATAGATATAGGTATAGATATAGATATAGATATAGATATAGATATAGATATAGATATAGATATATATCAACTCTATGGTTGACTTACAATGAAAAAAAGGGAAAAACACTGAAAGTTTCCCTCTAGCTCACATCTAAATGTGGTAAAATGAACCACAATATAAAAAAGCTGATGAAATACTGCTTGGATAAATGTGTCTCAATGAAGTGTAGAAATACTGTTTACAGGAGAAAAAGCTATTTTCTTAAGGCTGAGCATCCCCCTTTCTTCTGAAAAGAATACTTATTAGTTAGCAATGTACTTTATCTTGCAACATATTTTTATGATTAAAAACTTCATTGCCATTTAAATCATCAAAATATAATAGATTTATGGATATCAGATACTTAATGGGCAAGATTCCAAAAGGAAAGTTGCAAACCAGCACAGCATGCCAAAGGAAGACATCTGCACGTCAGCAGCAGACCAGATTTAATAAAGTATGTTAAAACAAGACTAAGGGCTGGATTCATGAACATCTAGTTTTCACACTGCTAATGTGTGATACATTTTGTATTTATTAAATGGCTCTACACCTTGTGAAGAGCGTTCAAACAAAGATAAACAGCATAGTATGCTAATGAAAACATAATCAGCTGAATTACATGCTAATGAACCAATCCAGTATCACAGAGCCATTCAAGAAGCTATAAAGTAACTATATAGAGATGGTGTAGCACTTTGATATGAACATCAAAACCTATTGAAATACAGCCACCATCACACTTGAACTTGCATTTTATGTGCAACTGGATCAAATCAATGCTGCTGATGTTGCTGATAGATCTGGAAACTAACATATGTGTAACATTAAGGATATTAACTACTGGTATATTCCAGAGACCCACAAGGGATATGATAAGGGTGTCACAGGCACATCAATATCTAAATACTATGCTACAACATTCAAGAGAGTTCATCTGTTTTTAATGCATACCAGAGAGGAGAGCAGGAACAATGCAGGAATTTTATGCTGTAGCACACTTCCCCAAAGTCTTGAGGGCCATAGACTGTGCTCACATGGAAATAAAAGCTTTACTTGGTGAACAGAGAAGGATATATATCAACAGGAAGGGGTCCCACTCAGCCAGGCTGCCTATAATGCCCGAGGGATCATCCACAATGTCTGTGTAGGCAACTCAGGCAGTTATCATGACTTAGACATATGGCACATCTCTCAGCTTTACACAAGGTTTGCTAAGGGTGATGTACCACAAGGCCATCTACTGCAGTATGCATATTATGCACTGGAACTATGGCTAGTGACACCCATCAGAAATGCACACACACACACAGAGAAAGGATACAACAATGCCTACGCTCAAACTAGAAACATCATGGACCATGTATTTGGCAGGCTGAAGAAATGGTTCCATTGTCTAGACACATCAGGGGTTGCTCTGCAGTATGATCCAGGCACCTGTGCAGAAATTCTCACAGTTAGTGTCATGTTGCACAATAACATCTTGAAGAAATAAGTGCAACAGGGACAGCAAGGGCCAGGACCACACTTTCCTGGACCACAGACAGATCCAGCATTTCCCACACATACAGATGAGGATTATGAGGGAGAACATCTAATTGCTAAGGTAGCCAGCAGAGGAAGGCAGGCACAATATGCTCTTGCCCTGGCTAAGAGGCAAAAGGTAGCACACACACTCTCCACTTAAGACTCAAGGTCAGTGCACACACCCAGCAACTAAGAGGCAAATGATAGTACACACACTCAAAACTCAAAGAATACACATAAAAACCTAAACACGTACAAATATTAAAAATGATGCTAGCCGATGTCCACATACATTAATTACCCATCTAATGTCTGTGTACAGATAGCATCAGACAGGCACAGCCCCAAGGCACATGACCCCCAAGTGCAGTAATGTCAAGGTAAGTGTGCAACCTGTAGTATAAAAACAAATGTGTGAAAAGATAAATTACCTATATACCGTCAATCTCGTACCTATCCACTCTGTGGATCAGACATATATACAGCCATAAGTCAAACCCAAATAAACTAAGCCCATCATCATTCTCACAGGGTAAGAGGGGTGCAGTAGGCCAAGGATGACAACAAAGAGACATAGATGCCTTCTGTCCCCCAACAGATGTACCATCACAGACACTGCCTGATCTAGTCTGTTGCTCATCCTATCCAATGAGTCACCGACATAGGTGAGGTAGTCATGCAACAGCGAATGATAAAACAATTCTGTAAAGTAACCATACTAACATGGACAGCACAAAAATACATTCAAAAGATGTAAGCAGTTTATGTAGAGGCCAAACATAACTTATGAAATCCTCCAAGTAACTAGCAGTAATGTTATGTCTGTATCCAATCAGTCTCTCCTCCTTCCACTTCCATAGCTACGCCATTAATTTAATAAAGTGTGGATTCAGTCCTCTGAACACTGGGAATATGTGCATGAGGTGTGAAATCATTAGCATAACTGAATAGCAAAACAAATATATATCACTTGGTGTAGGGGATGTAAACATGTATAAATAGCTACAAGATCGTATGCCCACTCCCTTGGACTGCAGAGAGGAGTGCTAACAATTTTTAGCTATAAATGGCTTGCAACTATTTCTGATTGCTCTGACTACAACAATAAGCAATACTGAAGTGACTGTTCTCTCTGAAGTGTTTGTATCATGGAGAGTAGACTTACAATAAAAAGACGTACACTGTCCATCCTCTGCTTAAAGTCTGTCTGAAATGCTGATCAGCTATATTACACATTGAAACAAAGAAGCAAATAAATGACCACTGCATTGCATTTCTGTAGTTAAGGTGAGAGGAATGGATGATGCTCAGAAAATGAAGAAAAGAAGTAGCTGGCCATGTTGGCAACCTGGCAGTGAAATGTTGTGGACTATTATTAGTGTTAAGTGTTGGCCAATATGCCATTGATCTACACATGTTCAAGTAAACGAGAAAGTACCACTTTCTGGACCTATGTTGGTGGCAAAGAGAGATAAGATACAAAACTAAGCACATATTGTTTTTGCACTAAGTTGAGGGTTCAGTTCCAGATAGTGCAGTGTCTACAACAGTTAATGCATATTTTCTCAGCTTATGATCAGGCTGTACCACACACAGATATAGGAAACTTCACAATCCTGCCTTTTCATTAGTATTACCCTATATTTGTTACTATTGACAATTACCTTTTGTTTGTTTTTTTCATTTTTCTTTTTTGATCCTCATTTGCATGTGTTTTGGCAGAACACACTCTTCAGGGGCAGCATTAGGAAGCAATGAATGAGAGAATACTGACCAAGGTAAAAACTGATACATTTAATTTGTCTTGCCATCAGTAGCGCATATCACACAGAGGCACAGGTGTGCTTTGTTACGGTACTCTGTAAGAGAAGAAATTCAATATTGCATCTAAGTCTCATTGCAGCACACAGGTTAAATGCAGTGATTTTAAAGAAACATGAAATAGGATGCAGGGTTTGAAGTTACATGCTGCTTAGAATGTTTGCAGCAGTTGTGAAAATGCAGCTTGTGATCTCTTGTGTAGAATATAAATTGATGCATATGTTGTTTTGCCTATGTAATTTCAGCACTGCTTAACAGAACACAAACAGGACTCACAGCTGGCAGAAAAAATGAACAATTTCATTTCTGTAATCTTCATTAGCACAAACATGTTTGGCACCGATGCATGGTATTTCTAATAAGTGAGTGATGTGCACATTTTGTATACCTCTTTCTATGGCAGAAGCTGTAAAGACAGTGCCTTAGGACCCTTAACACAGTTTCTCTGGGGTTGAAATCCATACAGTGTGAAAGGACTGCTGAGACTGTTATTCCTGATGTAGGAATCACTTTCATCGTAACTTCATGTGTTTTTTTTCACTTTCTTACCTTGTTGAGCAATACACAAACAAGCTTACCAGTTTAAGGAAAAAATGAAAAATGGTATTTGGGCAGCCTTCTGTAGTACAAACAGGCTTAGCCACAATTCACAAACTTAAGCACTCTCAATAATACTGACTGAAAAGCATTCACCTGCTATTTAGTTGTCTCTGTGGTACAAGGTGTAAGGGCAATGCTTTCCAAGGTAGAATGCAGGTGATTCTGGTTTCCAATTCAGATCACACATGTTTTTTGCAAAGTTTGTTAGAACATCATTTATACAACACTTCCATTAGGAAGGTAACACTACATACAAATGACTATCATAATTATGTTCATTGCAATGCTTGACTCATTAATGATTTAATAAAAATGAATATTTGTAAGCAGCATATGTCATTACTGATTTAGTCATGAAACACAGGTGAATGTGAGTGTAATTCTTTAAGCAGGATATTTTTGATAATGGAATAAAAATGCAGCTGCATATCTATAATGGGGAGAATATCTACAATAAAATTATCTTCACTCCTCACGTTGACCAACACTGTGTTTAGAACAGTATGCGTAGTGAGGTTTGTATGTATCATTCCTTGATCTGTCAGTCAGCTTCTGAAAGTCTGTCCATGCAACATACATTTACAAACAGTAATACAACCTTTTTCATGGAAATGCATTTCACAGGATTTCCTAAATTCACACACATACAGTTACAGATATATGTGGAGTAAATCTCTACTTGGACTAAATTGAGTTTATCTGTAATAGACATAGTCAAAAAGTTCTCTTGCAGCACTGACATATAATCACCTTGATTGAAACTACGCATTTTTCCTCCCTATGTTTGATGCCCACATTAATAAACTAACTTCTTACACAGTGTAATTCAAGAAAGTTATGTGCAAAATCATCCTATTTAACAGCCAAAATGCAAAGGATAACAAGGCAAGCTATTGAAACTGTCGGTGTTAACCATATGAAAAAAGTCTGAATATTAGTACCAACCTATGAACCTATATTGGATGGGAGAAAGGAAATTCACCCCGGGGATCACGTCAGTCGCCCTGCTAGACAGGGGTCCAGGGAAGTAAATAGTGTGGGAAGAAATAGCCAGGGAATTGTTATGGCTAGGCTTGTATAGGCCCTAGGGCTGATAGCCTAGTACCAACCTATGAACCTATGAATATGCTGAGCATCACACAAGGCAAATCTCACTGCATTGTTCCACACCTTCTTTGTTGTTTAATAAAATACCCTCTACTTTGTTTATGAATTACTGTTTGTGTTACCATCATGCAAATGCAGTTGGTATGGTTACGCATGTTTGCCCAATAGTGATTAAACATAAGATTGGAATTTGGCACCAATTCATATTTAGAGTTGTTGCTTGACTTCTGCAGGCATGGCTGGTGTGGGGGATGATGGTGTTGCATTTAGAACATAAATATGGGGTATTGAGGAATCCAGGATATTTAGGGCACCCTCCTCATGAAGCACTACAGCTGAAGACTGCTGTAAGGGGATTATACTGGGTCTCAGTATAAGATTGAGGCTAGGAGCAGATTAGCCCAGGCTGTCACCAGTGCAACTAGCATCCCATGCTCTGGAGAGAATTGTTGTCAGCACTATAGTGGCCTGAAGCAGCACACGGATGACCTCCTTAGCTGATTGTAGGATGATTTTAGGACTGCTGACATTCCTCAGTTGTGCAAGCATATTGACTCGTCAGTATTAAATGCCATAGAATGCAGGACAAAGCAAGTACTGTTATTATGTCTCTTTTTTCATCCTTCTCTTTTGTACATCTGCTGAAGACATTGCAGTGAATTGTGAGGTGCACCAAGAGAGGTTAAGTCACCTGAGAGAAACACAGAGTACATATTCATCAGGTGTTACGATAACCCTAAAAAAACGTATTGAAAAGGTATGCAATATGTCAATACTGTAATAAATAGTTGTAACTCTCATATCATAGCAGTGCAATTGATTAATGGTACACCAGAGAAAGACCTTCCTTCCATGCCTGGACATGGTAAAGGTGTATATACTGGATAATCATAACTGTTATTTTTTTTCTGAAATTATAATCGTGATATTCCATGGATTTAATTCTCTCGCTTTTTGTCTCACCCCACATCTTTCTCTCTCATTTTTTTTTTCTTTGGGGGGATTATTTTATATGGCATAAAAATGTTTTCTTGTCATACATTTCTGCTTACAAAACTTGACATGCAGCACAGAGAGGTAGCCCAAACACTGTGGGCTGGCCCGCCATTCTTACAGAGGCTGCAGCACTGACACCCAGCAATTCAGGGTTCCAAGTTGTTAGCACTTTCTCCACAACCCCTGCCCTACCTGCCACATCCACATCAGATAGCTCTGTCCTGGAAGCTGTGGAAGCTGGTGTACTGGTAACCTCTGAGAGCAGTATTGGTAGAGGTGATGATTTTCTCACCCACCAAGAGCTGACAGGGCTGGTGGAGGGTATAACTGAAAGGGACCTTGGTACCCTAATCAGCCGTGTTGAAAAGGTGCTTCATCACTTTGCCAAGATGATGCCATGTCGAACACTGATACAAGAAACTGAGACAGGAGACAGTAATGACAGTTCTGAGGAGGAGGACTAGATTCTCACTGTTCTCAGACTCAATGTGGGTACGCCCCTGATGCCCACAACTTATCCCCAGTCATGGTGTCCCCCAACCTTTGTGCCCATCACCATCCGTGTCTGTTTTGTTTATCCTGTATATCTGCACCTGCTTCCTCACATAAGCTTCCTCCCTAGCCCTTACATTTGTAAGTGCCTCTCCCAACATTCTTCTCTCATTTAAAGAAAAAAAGGAAAAATGGGCAGCTGTCTCATAAAAAAATGTAATGACTCATATATAGCTCTCCACCTATGTGTCTTGTTAACACACTTAATTTGACACAATTGGCTGAACAATGTCATTCTGCTGTTGTCACCTACCCTTGGTGTGGTAACATTCCAAATTCAGCAAATTGGGGCTACACTTACTTTGTGAAAAAGTGAATATCTATGGTTTTCTCCCACTACCATCCTTCAAATGCCTCTGTTCTTTACCCTGTGTCCTCCCTACTATGTTCTCTCCCATTTCACCACTTTCCTGTCAACCCTATTTTCACACATTTAATCTAGTCAAATAATACAATCACACACAACATACATAGCCAGAAATGGATCATAAGAAAGCCTTTAGTCTCTGTCCTCAGCCTTTGTGCAAAGTTTGGCATCATGCAGCAATGCTGAGTGATGGTGAATGAATGTTCATGTCCTATGACAAAACCTGGTTAGCTGCTGCCATCACCCACAGTAGTCTCGCTATCCTTGCACAAAGGTGCTTAAACATGCTGCATTATTGGAAGAAAGATTAAAGGCAGAATACAGACAATACTTTGCAAAGGTTACTGTAACAATTCTTTGACTATGGGATGTAACAAAGTGCAGCTTCCTCTGAGGAGTGTTGATGTAAATCACTTGTCTGAAGATTGCTTTTTGGCCACAGCATCTAGAGTTGAAGTCCAGATGTATGTCACATTGTTTCTTATTGTGATGTTATACTTCTATGATATGTTTAATGTCATACATCTTAATTCTTATCCAGTAACAAACTTTCATGGGTAGAGTTTGAATACTGTTGCAAAAACAACTTTGCAAACACAGCCATGCCCATAAGGAAGAATTATTAAACCACCCTTATTCTGCATATGTCATCATCGGTTTTTGCCTGTCCTACAGCTTCCTCATCCCCACAGCCATCACTTACTGATACAGAGTATGACTGATTAACACTGAGGGCACACCATAAAGATGTACATTAATGACCCATAACACTACCCTTTCATATGTGTCTCTATATCTGTCTCTGACTTTGTCCCTTCTCTTTCATCCTTTTTAACTGTTGACTGTTCATAAGACTGATGGATGTAAATGTCACGTTAAGGTACTTTCAATCTGCCATTACTTTGTTCAAGAAGAAAATATGCATTTTCCATTTGCTAAATAGGTTATCACTACCTCTTCAAAAGTATGATTTTGACATATGCAAACTAGGATTTCCTTGGTAGGGGCTAGAAATAATGATCAAGTGTGTAAACTTAATTTTTCATCTTGACAACAGTTTGAATCTACCGTTAGATGAAACTCTTACTGCCTGTTTTTATGTGTCCTTCCTGTGAATGAGTTACCTATGCATCTGTCTAAGCCCCTTCTGTTTGATCAGTTACAGTCCTCAGCATTTGCTCAAGGGTCTATATTAGAACACCGAATAATCTATCGAACTGCCTAAAGGCCGTAAATGCCAGACCTTGAACACGTTATTGTGGAGGGATACACCCCCCCACACTCCCCACTAATTTTATACACTAATTCCGAGATCACACTACAGTGAGGAAAGTGCAAATATTCTGATATTCACGTATTGCAATCTTACTATAACAATTCGCTGAATGGCATTTTCACTGTAAAATGTCATTCGATTAACTGACTCTTTGAGCATGTAATATAGACGCTATGCAGACGGTCAGGCAATGATCAGCTGTAGTTATGTCATGCTAAATGGCATTTCAGATGTTATTGCAGAATGCAGTGTGTGTTTGCTATACACTGTATTGTACACCCATTTAATCTGTGATTTCTCTCAAAGCATGTATCGTATGTAGTAGATATAAAAGATTATTTCAGTAGCTATTACACACATAATCTGGTCAGGCAACATATGTATAATAGTCATTGATAGGTATTCTTAAAATCCTGATAAAAAGGTAGCGCAATAATCATATTCTGGCATTCTTTGTAAAGATCATCTTCATGCCCCTGTAACAAATCTCTCTAACATCTCTACCCCAACCTCTCTAATCCCTTTCTTTCACCCCTCTAACTAGCTCGGATTGCAGCCAAATACATTGCTTGTAAACCTATATCTCATCTGTAATCTTAGCCACTGTTATTCAAGGGTAAAAGCTGCTAGCTCAGCTATTAAAATACTTGTTAGTCTTTATGGATATGTGTTGTACCATTTAACTAAATAATTTCATTTTGAACTATAACTGTTTACTACTATTGTTAAAAAAACCTACCTATACTTCTTGTAACTTGTAATTAATTGTTTTTAATTGTTGTTTTTATTGTGGAGCTTTTCTCCCCGGGCCTCCGCTGAAAAAGGACCTGTGTCCAGTCAGATTTTCCTGGTCAACAAATGTAAATAAATAAATACTAGAGTTGAACCCTGCCTTAATTCTGTTTTCTCCTTTAGTTGTGAGAGTTTACACCATGTGCCACATAGAAAGCGAGATTAACAGGTGGATTTTCTCCACTAAGTACTGTCCAGAGTTTTGATGGCCTCCCATCCCAACTAAACCTGTTTGTGCTGTAGAAGGCACACCAAATTTAAATTTTCACTGTTTACTCCAGCAGAGAACTTTTGTTTCCTTGAAGCATACCACCATGCAAATGTTGAAAGCAAGCTTAACACTTCATTTCTAAACTGAGCTTTGAAGCTAACATTGAAAGCTATAATAAAAATGTGGAGCATATGTCTGCAACATGTTAAGATAAAATAGATCTGTTGTAAATGTAATCAGAATCACAACATTTCCTCTGTGATTGTGCAAAGGTTGATAGGTAGCACTGTTGAACCTCACTAAACACTGATACTTTACAGTTTGAGTTCAACACATCAAAGTCTAATCACGCATTTGCTAACACTTTGACAACATCTGTGCAAATATGTTTCTCAGTATTGTGCTTTTAGGAAGAGATTTGGAAGAAAAATAACCATTGCTGCAGGGTTATATTACTTTTTTACATGGCAATTGTTTGATATACTCTTGTGAAATACAACAAACTGTTTGGTTAAATGACCACTTCATTCTGGACAGTTGGGTCTGCACTGCAGCACTGACACTTACAAATGATATACAGCCACATACAGCCTTGACACACATAAATCATCACTATTTTATATCTCCTGCATTAAAACATTAAGTACTGCTTTGCACTGACAATCCACATTGTCCATGCATGAGCACAAGCCATTGCTATTATTATGTACCATCATTGTAACCTGAAGATCCATGAATTATTCATTGTCCATCCTATGTTTCACAAGTGTGTGTGTGTGTGTGTGTGTGTGTGTGTGTGTGTGTGTGTGTGTGTGTGTGTGTGTGTGTGTGTGTGTGTGTGTGTGTGTGTGTGTGTGTGTGTGTGTGTGTGCGTGTGCATCTCATATACATAAGACAGGTAGGTATATGTCATTCCCATTTCGGCAGTATACATCAATGGCAGCATAGCTGACATAAGCCAGCAGTATGTTACTGATCATAACTTTGCCTTTACTCCATCATTTCAACAAATATGGATTTGCAAAAAAGCTTCAAAATGATAACATCTTCTCTGACACAGAATGAGATACTAATCCTAGCTACACTGTACTGTCACAATGCAAAAGTCAGATTTCTGCAGTGGTGGATACATCAAGTACTTTGTCCTCTATATTGTGCCAATAGATAGGTAGGGTATTCTACTGTCACAGCAGTCAACTTGTGTGAGTATGTGTATATATGGAGTTTTGTAAATATGACCTTAATTACTGCTGTCCACAATAAAATAGTAGCCTGGAGTTAATTGTGTGTACTGACACTGACACTAACTATTTGTGGTGAATTCATGTCCACGTGTACTGAGTCGTAGGTCTGAGGATCGTATTATTTTGTTCTTACTCCCGTTAATGTGGCTAAGTACTTGGCGTTAAACTACGCGTGTAGCCAAATGTTTTAAGCGCCCCAGCAGACATGCAATGTTGGCGCCAAATATCTGTTTGAACTACATGTTTCTTTCTAACACAAAAGTTACTGTGTGTATATGTACTTAGTTATAGCTTGTGTGAGCCTAGTTATTCATCCTTTCTTCTGTTAAAACACGCGACTAGTAGATAACCTCACATTGATTAAAGCAGATTCTAGTGTTTAAGGTTTTCCTAGTCTGGTAAAAATAATACCACCACATTAAATCTCTGTCTGTTCCTCTCCTTCATCATAGGTAGCCTCCCTCAATCAACTTACCGCGTGGCTCCCAGACTTTAAGTGGCGACGCTGAAGGACCACTATCTCGGTGCGAATGCACAGACTGGTTCCTGCTACCAATATAATTTTAAACTATCCCCAAGGAAATTAGGGTAAAAATATACCCTTATTATAGTTTTATAATTCTAGAAAGCATCTCGCAGGCAGGTAACATAACAGTGCCCCTCATCTAACCTGGCAGCCTTTCCCAAAACACCATACTAAAACATTATAGTCTAATGTCCCTGTACTTTCTCTTGTAATCTAGCCAGTGTGTTAATAAGAAGCTGGTCATAAACTTTACCTGACTTGCCAACTACCACTTGTACTGGGTTTTAAGCATAAAGAAAAGAAACTGCCACTCAAAAGCAGTCTCTATACTTACATGCAGCAGGCTTTAAGACCTGGCAAACTCCTGACTGGTGTATCCCCGCTCCGCTTCACCCTCGCTTCGCTCAGGCTCGCTCCGCACCTCCCCCTGCCCCCATATCCCACCCGCCCCCACTATCTCTATATTTATCAGGTCATCAAACCCATCCCACTTAACTCTGAACCAATTACAGCTCCCCTGTAACTGAATACATCTCTTCCCACAATCCCGGCTATCTACCAATACCTTAACAGGCTTTTCCAACTCCCCCCCTTTGTTAGCCATCCTTTTTTACATAATCATGTGTAAAGTAATGAACTTTATTGTCCCACTTTTAGCTCTACTCTTATTTATCCCTTACTTCTCATCGAGGTATGAAAACCAAACTCTATTGGGTATTCATTTCCCCAATGGTCACACCTGCAACTATACAAATCTTCCCTCTTATCTGATTTCTACTACCATCTACCCCACTACAACATCATACTTTAAAAATGAGTACCTAACTCAACGATACCCCAAAGTAACCACTACTAAATTTGGTCTAAAGATACTTTACAAACTACTTAGACTCATAGTCCATCTGAAAAAATGTATGACCAAAGATGGGGATATACACCCCAACCCAGGCCCAACCATTAACCTAGACTCTCCCACCCCAAAATTAGCTTCAAGATCTTCCAGCTCTCTCCTTATTTTCCATCTTAATCTAAGAAGTATAAATAACAAGGTTCATAATCTACATGCTATATTAGCCATGCATCTCCCAGACATTATGTGTCTATCTGAAACATGGCTTAAACCATCCACAAAGGATGAAGAGATTCTACCACCTGGGTATAATATACTGAGGGTTGATCAGATAAAAAAAAAGGTGGTGGAATAGCTGTAATGTTTAGAAACACACTGAATATCATTTTGAATCCATTACAACCTCCCAAGGTCTCTAATATGGAGATAATTGCCCTAAAATATGCCTAAATAACCATAAAACCATCAATCTCATTGTAGTTTACATTCCTCCCAGGAAAAATTTAGAAACCTTGGAACTAACCCTAAGTTGGTTAGCCACGAACTACCCCCAAGAAACCATCATATTGGGTGACTTCAACATTGGTTGGTCTCAGTTCTCTGACCAGATGAATCCCCTACCCATCAACCTACATGGCTACTCCCAAAACATTACATCTCCCACAAGAATTGGAAATACTAAGCAAAAAGAAAGCACCATCGACTGGATTCTTACCAATAAAGATACACATAATTATACCACTGGGACCCTCCCCATTGATCTTAGCGACCACCTTGTCACTTTCATAATGAAACATAAATTGATGGTCACAAGCCTTCCTATATATAGCCTTGTTAGAAATAAGAAGAAATTTCTCCCAGCACAATTCCTAGATGAACTCAAATCCTGTAACTGGTCCATGTTAAAAACACTTCCCCTAGATGAGAGTGTGGGTTACTTCAACGACACATTCCTAAAGATACTGGACTCTCATGCACCAGACCGTCTTATTAGATCAAAGATCCGCACAGCACCTTGGCTAACCAAGGAAACTAAATCAAAAATTAAGCTTAGAGACCAGGCATGGGACAAGTGGCGATCCACGAAAGCGCCCCTAGATCGCATTAAATTTCAACAGCTTAGAAATTCTACAAAATCAGATATCACCCAGGATAAAAAGAACTATTACTGTCACCTCCAGGACAAACATCAGAATAACCCAAAGAAGTTTTGGGCAGGTTTTAACAACCTTCTTCATTCTGGGAAACCTTCCACCCCTACCCCCGCGAAACTTACTGGTAAAGATCATGAAGAACTAGCTAATACGTTTAACTCATTTTTCACTGAGACCATCCAGTCCCTAACCAGTCAGTTACCTTCCTCTTCATCCTCCATAACTTCTTCTTCCCCCTCCATAACCAATGCTATTGGTAAATCTCCACCTGCCTTTAACCTTCAACCAATATCCACCTCCTACATCAGAACCCTACTGAAGAAACTTAAACCATCCAGCCTATCGGCCGATCGACTCCCAACTGAATACTTACAAATAGCATCAGATGTTATAGCCTACCCTATCTCAATCTTGATAAACAGAACTATAACAGAGTCTAAAATCCACTCTCTGTGGAAAATATCATATGTCATCCCACTTCATAAGGGTGGCTCCTCCACGGAAATTTCAAACTTCAGACCTATAGCAATAATGTCCCCAATAGCAAAAATAATGGAAAGGTGTGTTCACAAGCAACTCCTATACTATCTTACCCTAAACAATCTTTTGTCCAAAACTCAACATGGCTTTCGCCCCCATCACAGTACAACTACCGCCCTCCTCTTCTTTGTTGACTCAGTCAACTGCAACCGTAATAACAAATTAATTACTTCTGCTCTCTTTCTTGACTTGTCAAAAGCCTTTGACATGGTCAATCACCAACTATTGCTCCACACCCTCGAAACCCTTCACCTTGACAACTCAGCCCTAAGCTGGTTTAATGCTTACCTTTCTGGAAGACAACAAGCAGTCCAGTGGCAACTATCTCACTTACTACCTAACACCATAGGAGTTCCCCAAGGCTCTATACTTGGTCCCCTTCTTTTCTCTGTATTCATAAATGATCTCTATTCAGTCATCCCCAAAGCCACCTGCATTAAATATGCAGATGACTCCACACTGATCTGCTCTGATGTTTCTCGCCATAATCTCCAGGTAGTTACCCAAAACTGCTTTGCTGTGGTTGAAACATGGTTCATAGAACGGAAACTTATCCTGAATCCAACAAAAACTAAGTTACTACTAATTTTCCCCACCTCAGCCACTTCCTTAGGACAACACCCTCCACTTATTAATAAAATGACCTTCCACGTTCAGTCCACTAACGGCACCATCATAGAGCCTGTCACCAACACAAAACTACTAGGTGTCACTATTGATCACAAGCTCAAATTTGACTTGCACATCAGTCAAACTATAAAAACAGTAAACAGGAAACTTGGTTCCATGTACAGAATTAAGAACTTTCTAACTCCTAATACCAAACTAACCATTGCACGTACACACCTTCTCTCCACCCTACTGTATGCCTCTCCAGTACTTTCCTTCCTCAATAAAACTGAGCTCAATAAACTCTCTATTGCTTATAACCATATTGCCAAATTCGTAACAGGAGAACCGTACCATACTCATCACTGCCTAAACCTAAAGAAACTTGCCTGGTTAGAACTCCCCAATCTTCTCAAACTTAACCAACTTACTGAAGCATTTAAAATAATTAAGGAACCAGATAAAACCCCCTCACTGAGCAAACTTTTAACCCCCTATACCAATCTCAGCTGCCTCCGATCTTCAAATAGTGTCCTGGTACAAACTACGAAATCTAATAACTTAGGTGGTGATGCTCTTTATGCTAATTCCATTGGAAAACTATGGAATTCCCTTCCCAATAACCTAAGACTAACTACCTCTCTCAGCCAGTTCAAAAGTAACCTTAAATTATTCTTAAAAGCTCACTGGCTATGTCCTTGTACTAAACCGAACTAGTCCTAAAAATCCCCTATCCCCTCCATGCTATTTCCCAATGCCATCTCTCTCTTCTCTTTTTCCACTAGATCCATACAATAATATGTTTATAAGATCTCTAGTTCCTCTCGACTGCCTTCACCTCATAATTCACTATGAGCGATGTATGGGATAAAACTTCACCCTTCTCCTCTGAGCTTAGAATTTAAATCCTCAATATTGTCTAGTGCATCCCTATTTCATTTTCCTACATATCACATGAATACTTAATTTATAGCTATGTTTTAAATTGATGTCTCTTCCTACCATGTTACCAATAATTTGTTCTGTATGTAAATCAAAGTCCTGTTTTTTACGTGGAGATTTTCTCCTTGGATCTATTATGAAAATGGATATGTTCAAGTTGTGTCTCTTCCTACCATGTTATCATGAAATTATTTGTATGTAACTTAAAGTCTTGTTTTTACTGTGGAGCTTTTCTCCCCGGGTCTCTGCTGAAAATGGATATGTATCCAGTTGGACTAACCCGGTAAACAAATGTAAAATAAAATAAAATAAAATAAATAAATAAAATAATTTTACACAGCAGGATAAGTCCACATCAATGTCATACCCTTCTCCCTACATCATCTTTTCTGCAATACCGCACTGATGTCTTCCTCTATAAAATCCACTGTCACAATGTAAAAGTCAGAATTCTCCAGTGGAGTTCGTGTTAAGCACTATGTCCTTTTGACTGCATTACTAGATAGGTAGGGAATTCTAATCTTACAGCAGTCAACTTGTGCGTGTACAGAGTTGTGTAAATATGATCTTAACTACTGTTGTAAACAATACAGTAGTGGCCTGTAGTTAAATTTACACTCCAGGTTGAGGTCACATCAATGTCAGACCTTTCTCCATAATCATATTCTCTGCAACACCACAATAATATCTTCTGTAAAGTGCACTCTTACATTATAAATGTCAGACTTCTACAGTGGTGGTTTTGTTAAGTACTATGTCCTCTAGATTGCATAACTAGATAGTTACAGGCTTCTAATCTCACAGCAGTCAACTTGTGTGTGTATGGAGCTGTGTAAATATGACCTTAATTACTTATGCCCATAATACAGAAGCAACCTGGAATTAGTTTTGCAGTGCATGATGGATCCACATCCATAATAGATGCTTCTCGCAATGTCATCTTCTCTGTAACACCACACTGATGTCATCCTCTATAAAGTGCACTCTCACACTATAAAAGTCTGACTTCTGAATGGCACTTGCATTATGTACTTTGTCCGTTAGACTACAAAGTTACATAGGTAGGGGGTTCTAATCTCACAACAATTAATTTGTCTGTGTGATGTTGAGTCTGTTGCATCACCGAAGTATTAATTCAACAGGTGTGCTCAATTAACTACCTCTTGTGAGAAACATTTATATGGTTAGATTAGTCCCATATCCCCTTTTCAATCTCTCAACAAATGCTTACTGTCTGCAACACACTAATAAGGTCATTATTTCAATAATGCACTCACAACCCTAAAGTTAGACCTCTCCTGTGGCACATGCATATAATACAGCTTTTTGTAGAGTGCATCAGTTGATAGGTATGGAGTTAGAATACAATAATGAGACTATCATGATTGTGTGTGTATGAAAGCTAATGAATGCAGGAGTATCTTACATCTCTTAGTATTGACTACATTTAGAATTGCACATTACTGTAGAACTCATTTTTGCACATATATCTCCTTTGCATGACACAGCTTATGTCATTGTTTCAAATATGCAGTATGGCTCCCATGCACTCTGACTTCTCCTATGGTGCAGCCATATAATACACTTATTTTGTAGATTGTGCCATACATAGGTAGGGAGTTCAAATACAGGAATGACTGTTGTTTATGAGTGTGTGTGTTTCTTGCATTTACTGTGCAAAACAGACCGCAATTACATATATGATTTGTATCTTTATGGTGTGCTTGTGCTGTGACACCAGTTTTTAACAGTAACATGAAGGTAATACACAACAGCAATGTTATACATTGGAATGTACAGTGTCAGAATCATCAAATAAATCAGCATTTACACTTGTGTTTCACAAACCTCAATTAGCTTGTGATGTTAGCTATATAGGTCAAATCCAAATGTCAATGCTTACAGTCAGTGTACATGTTTTTAACAGTGTTGTCACTCACGTGTGCTATGTTCATATGGGTTACCTATAAGAAAATTGAAGTTATGGAACTTCAAATACCATATGGTCGACACCATATGATTGAAGTTCCTTAACTTCAAAATTAAAAAAAAAAAAAAAAAAAAAAAAAACAAAGACACCATACCCTGAAGGGTTAAAGCACATCCCCCGCTTCTTAAATATACCAACTCCGAGATCGCACTTTAACAAACTACAGTGCGGAAAGGGAAGATTTCCCTTTCCTACACTGTAGCATGATCTCGGAATTGGCATATTTAAGTAGCGGGGGGTGGGGGCAGCAGCCCCCCACATGGAGGGTGCAGGGGAGCTTGCCCCCCCTGCCTACACCCTTTAATTTTTCTTTTTTTTTTCTTTATGTTAAGTTTGACAAATTCAGATTTACAATTGTTCGATCATTAAAGGTCGACCTTTAGTGATTCGGACAATTGGAAATTCGTAGGAACCGGTTCATATATAGGTGTTATTTCCTTTTACAAGAGTTTATTCTACATTTCCTTTGGAAAGTCTATATTAATGATTGATACTGTCATTTGAATAGATTGCCATTCCATCACAGTAGTAGTGAGACAACTCCTCCAAACTGAGGACATGAGCCAAAGTAAGGCATGCGTTTCCATATGGGATTAATATCCACATTGTACATAACTGTCATTCTACTGTCACAGTGACACCAAAAGGGGACTACAGGTGTGTTTGGGTTTATCTAGCATCAGGCAATGTTGTCTGACATACAGCAAGACTATTTGTAAGTACAGGGATACATATTCCTTGATTCATAAATGTGATGTAATGCTTACACATAACCACAGACATGACAACTGGCAATGTACTTATACCAGGGCACATTCATTGGTCCCACTATAGTGTTAAATTTATCAACACTTAGAAAAATGTTCTAAACCAGCATTGAGTGACAGTAAACATTTGTGTCCTTAACTATTCTGCAGGAAAGACATCCACCCCAATTATACTTTGTACTATAGAGTAGCAGAGGCCTTCCCCATCAATTTTAGTAAATATAAATTATGGCCAAATAAAGTACAGCCGACTGAATCACTTCACATAGGTGACATTTAACAGCTGCGATAACAGTTCCACTGTGGAGAATGTGATTAATAGCCATATTGGTATTTGGAGGATTTAATTCTAGCAGAAGGATTAATTTTGTGTGAATGCACTGGTATCATACAACCATCACATAAGATCAGTCATATCCCCTGATAAGTTAAACGAACACATGTGACCATAGTTTTAGATTTCATGGCAGTAGACATTTGTTCTGTCAGAGCAATGGTGAGAATGTTACTTTGGCATATGCATTGAGTACTGTGGTGTACATGAGTGTGCACTGGTTCTTGGGTGGTATGTGCTCAGACACACAGAGAAACATTTCTTGACCAAGGAACATTGATATAGGACTGATCACAAGTGTGTACACATGAGCATACTTAGCATACTAATTTAATTGCCATCAATCTGAAATGCTGATATGGCATTCATTCTCAGGTTCCTTTCTTAATTTATGCATTACTTTTATTTGTTTGTCATAACACCCATTGCTATCTCTTGTGGCAGGTGCCAACAATACACATCTCTGGAGAATAACATGCATAATACTGTTTCATCTATTCTTACTTCTCTGCACAATAATTCTGTCAGGCAAGAGTACCTTATGCAAGGGTATCACATATGTTACATTCTGCTCCCACATTTGTAGCACCACACACCTACATATGAGATGTATATCTATTAGAATATTGAGATGTTTAATTCCCATCCAGGGTAATCCTCCATATACATGCATTAGGCCTATTTCTATGATGTACATAGTTAATACACAGATCAGTGTTGACATTGATGGGATGGATTCTACTCTTGCAAAAGGAGATTGTGGCTTCTGAGCCATTCCTATTTTCCAGCATGTTATATTGTGACAATTCATGCTGTGCAAATATCCCATATCATATGTAGTGTCCTTGGCAACTGCCATTTCAACTCAGCAAGTCAATGACATTCATATGTCATTTTATTCCTCTCTGTTACAATGTGAATTTGTGCAACTGTCACATCCTATCATATCTGCTTCTATTTACCTATATTTTTAAAGAAGTGTGACCACCATTAATTATTCTGGCATACATATTGCCAAATTTTATTATTACAATTTTTTTTCTTTGTGACATAAGCACCAGTTATTGTTCTAGAATTTGAACATTTACCCTCCCTCTTACATCTTGCTTTATATGTGTCTGATTTCTGTGCACATTGTCCTCTGTACAGATTTCCTGTCTGGTAACCCATGCATTGTAGTTGCCCTTGCCATTTCATTTCCTCTCTTACTTACTACTGTATTCATGTCATGTGTTACATTTATGTGCACAGTACATTCAGTACACTTTCCTTGCTAGTGTACAACATGCATCATTTGCCTAATGTAGCTCTTCGTGCTGTCCACACAAGCACACTTAACAGGTTTGCCCATAGACAAGTCTGCTTGTTTACTGTGCATGCTCATGCTCAGCATGATTTCCTGGCTACTAGCACCTGTTGCCAGTCACAAAACGTTGCTTGTATTTGTACAGGCACAATGAGCTGCATGCATATGTGATTAGCGCTGCTGCTCATCATGCTGACATGTAAACATTGTGTAGTCTTTGCGCAAAGCCTACAAAATTGTCCATGAATCCCACAGTAAGTAATTATCTATTCAGTGTAGGATAATTATGGAATCTGGGCATGTTCCATGGATTCTAGAATACCGGGTGTGTGCCCAACTTAAATGAGACAAAGTGCTTCCCTAACAACTTCATGACAGTACTTGGCAGAGGTTGTATGTGGGGTATTTATACAACACAATACTAATCAAGTTATTACAGAATCCTGCAGAATCTGCAACATTACTTAAAAAATGCAGCCAGCATTTAATGAATTACAGCAGGCTGAGGCACTGTGAGTCATATAGATATAGTCAGAAGATATGGAAATGTATCCTAGAAGGCAGCCAGCTTGGAACTGACCCAAGCTTCATTTAAGCCTGATAACTTATCAGGAAATAATCAACAGGTATCGATTAGACAGAGATCTAGTGCAGGCTTTGTGTAGGATGTGCATCCCGCTCATGTATGCAGATACTCTGCAAGGTAACCCAATACCTTTAGGCAAAAAGTTTGTCAGAGTCTAGGTATATTGGCCTCTGGAACATTTCAGCAGCATACAGGAAATGTCATAAGGTACCCCAGACAGCTGCTAGTTCCATCCTGTCACATTTCCTGGCAGCAATGTGCACAAAGGTGGATAAGTACAAACACTTTGTAGCTACAATTATGCAGTGAAGAACTGCCATAACCAACTTCCCCATGTCCTCAGTGTATAGACTGTACCCACATTCAAATTAAAAGTCCTGCTGTAACTGATGCAGAACTGTACATAAATAAAAAGGGGTGGTCATCACTCAGTTGCTAGGTTGTATGTTCTGCATATGGCCTCATTACAAATATCAATGAGGCACAGCCTGGTAGTCTCCATAATACTGCAATACAGAGGTAAAGTGGTCTGTGGGTTGCCTTCCAGCATGCTCAAATACATGATGGACTATTACTTGATAAGAAAGGACCACAACTATGATATAATCAGAATCCATGTCCATCGACAGTAATCATGAAGGCAAATATGTGTTTCTTCTTCCCACAAACAAGTGCCTACAGTCATCCACTGGCATTTTGGCTAATGTTACCATACAAAGTCTCATTAAACCCTGCTGAGGAAGCAAACAACAGATCACACACTGTGCCATGAAAACAATTGAGCATATGTTTGCTGAAATCCAGATTCAGGTGCCAGAATACATCATATGGACTATACTACAATACACACCAGAAAAGGAAACACAGATGATTACTATGTGTTCCATACTACACAATATATTAACAGCAAAACATGGTGGCTTTTCAGTTATAGGTGTGGGTGATCTACCCCAAGAACCCCAGATTTCTGAAGATTACATATCACAGATGTCAGAGGATGATCAGGAGGACACAGGGGAGAAAATAAATAGGTGTGGACAATGAAGGGAGTGGTCATATGCCCTAGCTCAGACAACATGGCAACATATAACACACACACATTTGAGTCATGACATGCCACACATACATACGTACAAAGAGTAACACTTGTTACACCACAATAAGCATCACAGATCACAACTCATGGAAATAACCCAATAGTTCTCCACATTAAACAATGCATAGCATAAGCTTAAGGTATACCAGTAAGAATATATACAGAACAGTTTGAGGAAACATTATGTAGGAAGACTGTCTGCAAGGTACATCACCAAAGAGGAACACACAGGCACATGTGTGTGATGCAGGTGTGGACAACAGAAGTTGTCATTGGACGGATAGGATATCATCATATAGATAAACAGTATGGAACTTTACCCATCAAACAGCTACTATCACAAGACATCTTTGTCTATGACATGTATGGGAATGTATAGGTTCATAGGTTCATACTAGGCTTTAAAGTTTAGTTTACTGTGCCTCTGTCTAATAGTGACACGGAAGTAATCCCGGACAAACCACGATCCCCCCCACCACACTCAAAGATTCTTGAAAGAGAGTCAGTCGATGCTCTGCCTAACATGAATTGAATTATATTCTGAGGTGGAGCATGTCCATTAATTCTGGGTTGGACATGCTTTTTATGTCAGGGCATAGATCATCCTCGTAGTAGCGTATGCAAAGTAGTAGAGGAGTTTTTTTTTTTACAGCCATATGGCATCTGTTTGAGTCCTTGATCCTCCTGGTGAGGTACTTTTGGGGTCTTTCTAATTGCTGCAGGTGTTGAGTAGGTACATACCAAAGGGGAGGGAATTATTATGATGATGAGTATGAGATGATGATGAAGGCACGGGGCAACGATACCTCTTGATCTAGATGTGAAGGATTTCTGATGAGGGTGGGCTATGTAGTCTTTCTTTCTGACCACTTTGCTTTGGGTTGTCAAAGTGGGTTCAGTGTATTTTTGTCGCTAGAATCAACTCTCAGACAAAGTCTGGAGTTGCATCATCCCAGGTTCTAACATAGCTGAAAAAGCCTTGATTGTCTCTTTAGTGTCCTGTGCAATTTTTCTCTCAAGCTGGCCTTGATGAGGATCTAATTTTTGCTAGTACTGATCAGAGATGCCTTCCCTTTTAGGGATTTTGCTATCATGTGTAGTAGCTTCCTCTTCTGTTGTACAGTTTATATATGGGGGGGGGTCCACCAGACTGCCCCTTTGGATGATGATGATGGATTTGATTTTTTGTTTGGGATGATCATGATGCATTGAGATCTTCATGTTCTCCAATGGATGCTATAAACTGAAAAGCAGTCTTGCCCACTGTCAGTTGCACATGGATCAGCAAATGTGTATCAAAAAAGGGGCAGAACACTAACAGTGTTGCATCACTTGCACATGTTATGACTGTAATAGGACTCATTTTCAGGTAGTAGCTTTTCTTCCCAAGCCACTGCTGAAAATGGGCTCCCACCCAGTCAGATTTTCTCAGCAATGAAACGTTAGTAATAAATAAATAAATAGTATATGTGCAGAAATGCAGAGCATCAATGGCATTGACCACACAACATACATCAATACTGGGGATGGGGCAACACAAGTGTGTGTGTGTGTGTGTGTGTGTGTGTGTGTGTGTGTGTGTGTGTGTGTGTGTGTGTGTGTGTCTGTGTGTGTGTCTCCGTCTCTCTCTGTCTATATATATATATATATATATATATATATATATATATATATATATATATATATACAGAGAGAGAGAGAGAGAGATACACATTGGTCTACTTTGTATTATCTAAATGTCACTAACCCAAAAATCACATCCATGAGACAACTTCATCAAAAACTTTATTTTAATGAAAACCCAAATCACTGTTGTTGGAATTTTACTCCGGGAAACAAACCACTTGGTCACCACAAAAAAAAAAAATGAATAGACGTTAATCAAACCCACACAAGTGTGGGACTTTGCTCCCAAGAAAAGATACCAACTCTGAGATCGCACTGTAGTCGGCAAAAAGGGCAAAGTTAACCATGGTGGCCAAGTGGCTAGTTTCCCAGAATAAAACTCTGATGATCCTGGTTTTCTTTAAAATAAAGTTTTCAGTAAAGTCGTCTGGTGAATGTGACTTTTGGGAAAGAGAAATTGTGATAATAATAGGTAGACCCATACACACATGCATGTGTGTGTGTGTGTGTGTGTGTGTGTGTGTGTGTGTGTGTGTGTGTGTGTATGCAGATTCAGTTAGACATGGGATGGTACATATAGGAAATACAAGTCAGCATGGTGATTGAAAAATGAAAGAGGTACACAGAGATGCACTGAATGCTGAAGTTGAGGTGTGCTCAGTACCATACTAAAATGTCGCAAATGACACAGAGTGGGACCTGCATAGCTGTACACATGTGAATGGCAGACAACACAGCAAAGTGTAACGTAAACATAAATCCTTTCTATTCACTAGCAACTGATGCAAACATGAAAGCATGACATCACATATTGCATTACTGTCATCAGTATCGGTACTGACATATGCCAATGTCAAAGACATTTGAACAAAGACCTACAGATTAATGTGTCAGTGGTCAGCATAACAGTCATCATTGCCATAGGGTCAGAATGACACAACAGGATATCCATCGGATAAACCATCAGTGTTACTCCAATACAGTTTAGGATGCTCAGACTTGACAGCTCACATCATGATCTTCTCTGTCTTTTGCATGTCCAGAAGCACTTGACCCATGTTACTCTATCAAGGGGGCTGGACGTGATGACGCTAGCATATATAATGAGAGGGGGGTCTGCATGTCCCCCTTGGAGGTAATCTGCTTAGTACAGTTAGGTCACATAACAACTAGGTAGTACTATGGCAGTGCTCTAGCACTGCAGTAACAAGGTTTTCAACAGAGTGTGCAACAGATAACACACTGTCATGCTGTGTAGCTAATGATGCCATGACCTCCCAATGTCTGCAGTCATGACCTTCGTGTAACACACCCAGTGGGTTTGCTGCATGATCAGTGGCACGGGCAAGTGCACACAGGTCAGATCTATGGCATCAGTGAGAATGTTCATTTGACTGCAACAGTAGGTAGACACCCTCTGAAAGTCATTTGTGCTGACCAGCTACATTCGCACATGTAGTCTGATGAGCAGTAGTGTTTTATCATTGGGAGGCATCACCATTATTAACAGACTCTACATGGACAGTGGGTCATGGTCATCATCATGCCTTCTATAAGAAACACAGGCAACACCACCACCTTTAAACAAGTGCTGAAAAATCATCTCAACTTTTCCTGGCTATGTTCCTGCTCTTTAACCTAACTTCTGCACTCTCCTTATATGATAACTAAACTCCTATGTTTTTTGCTACTAGTGACTGATGATATTTTCTCCATATTTATTTTTATCTTCACTTGTTGATACTGGTACAATAATACCGATTTCTGTTTATACAGCTCTGATTGAATTCATTGAATTCTGCTTTCATGTATATTTTCTGTATATATTACTGTAATCAAACAAACTAGATTCCTGCTTTCATGTATATATTCTGTATATGTTACTATATTTACTATCTGTAGCACTGTTTCTGCTTCTGTACTAATTAATGTTTATATTTTTTCTGTATCTCGTTGGAGCTTTTCTCCCCGGGCCTCCACTGAAAATGGGCTCTTTTAGGCCCAGTGGACTTATCCTGGTAAACAAATGCAATAAATAAATAAATAAATAAATGTCCAACATCTGATGTCTCCAAATCATCAGAATGGCTAGCCAGATTATCCTCCATATCTGAGGCTACAGCATGATCCACATGGTTATCCTCTTCCAGGCTGGATTATTTGTTGTAAAAGTAAGGAACATCACATGCCACTCCAGGATCAGTGGATGGGCTACTGGAGGAGGTAGGCAGTGGATGTGCTACAAGAAGAGACAGATGGCACAAGTCACATGTCTATATGCATATCAAATAATGCAGCTTAGTAATGAAATATTGGACATCTGTATGACTACAGTGTTAATGAGGATATGGAATTACCAACAAGCTGTGGCATGGTTCAGGGACACTATATAACAGAGAAATGGCATGCACATTACATATCGAACACATATGACAAATGACACTAATAACAATAATAATAAAACCTATGTGAGATGTACTCATGTTACTCTACTGCTGGAGATGAGGGTTGAAATGCAACTGTCATGTGAAAATATAGATATAAGCATTGTTTGGCATTCCAACAGTGGTATAACACAGAGAAGATAATATGAACACATACTGGATGACCAAGGCTGATGTGCAGATTGCAACTGCTCTAAGCTGGTGAAGAAGAAAACAGTAGTCATGAAGAGACATGTAAACAGATGCACTGTCTTACCATTAACATCTTCCCTGTTTAGGGAGTGCATCATCTGTCATAACGTGCATCCTGTAGCAAGGTACACAGACATCAGCATGTGGGTATGCTCCACAGTCATCACTGCAGGCACAGACACCAAGTATTTATGGCTCCATGTAAAGGGATATGGAGACATTTATGTAACAAACAGTACACGTGTCATCCAGATTTACTGGTGTATGGGTCAAAACAACATGAATCGCATACATCACATGCGTGCTACAAAGTGCTGCATCATATAAACAAGTTCGACAAACATACCTGGTCTGTCTGTATGTGCAGATGGAAGTCCAATGTCTTGCAGTGATGTATCTATAGTTTAAAATGGATGGAAAATTTTAACATATAAGTATACTCCACTATTATGACAGAAGGCAGAGCCGCAGAAAGCTATGGGTCACAATAACAGTATGTAGAGACACTTACGTGACATGTGTTGCTGCAGTGCAGATAGTGATGGAGCTAAGCAACTATAAAACAAAAAAATTGCAAATGTTGCTGGGAGTGTTATGTCTGTCCTTCGCTGGTAACATAACACGAAGTAACACTTATGTTGTACATCCATATCATGCAATTTCAGGTTCACAGTGTAATTCTGCTGCTAGAACACACATATAACAATATGTTAATATTTGTGAATTAATAATCCTTAATGAGGTAGTATGTATGCTGCATTATTTTAGAATGTAGGACATACATATACATCCTGGAGCATCTGCTTCTATATCTCCCCTAGGTATCTGACAGTCAGAACTGGTGGTATGATGTGATGGCTGAAACACTATTATCTCATCTCGGGGAGCAAGAGTCGCCATCCTCCAGTGGCATTTCTTGCCCTCTCATAGCTGCAGCTTCTATTAGCTGCACAGAGTGTTATGTCAGAGCAACATCACTGACAGGCCTTTCTAGATCTATTGTGGCCACCCACAGCATTTATCAGATTTGTCAGGTCTGCCCACACTTCAATCCTCCACACAGTATTTCTCATCCATCCAAGAAGGCTGTGACCATGCAGGCAAAGAGCCTTGATTATAATGTCATTCTCTTTGTGCAAGAAATTGTCTCTCCTACTTTTGATTGACATCTGGGAGACAGTGATATGCACATGTTATACTTCGTGTGGGGGCTCACATACATATTGACACACTGATATTATACGCATATGTCAATTGACTTGCTCATTTTTTCTTTACAATGCAAATCTATGAAAAAAATGCATTTCAAATATATTACTGTTATGTACACAAAAATAGAATGGATATGAATACAATGTCTGAAAATGTAATACATGTAAGCAACATCGCCACATGTAAAAATCCATTAAACATCCATCGGTGGGAGGTTGGCGTAATGGTTAAGGTGCTTACTTTGGAAACACAAGGTGCAGGGTTTGATTCTCACATGGGGTAATTAGCTAGGCTTAAAATGGCCCCCGAGGACAGCTAGCCTAGTACTAATCTATGAAAAAGTCAGATAGGTCACACAGGGGATTTGAACCTATAGTAGTGGATATTATGGGATGTAAAAACGTAACAACACAACCATTGTGCCACACACTCATTACTATAAAAATGTTTTTCCAAAGTTACATGCACATCCAAACATAATGAGCATGTGTACCCAAAGAATGTCGGATGCCTGTCATGCACAACCGCAGTCAGTGACACACATCATAACAAATGTTACTCTCATTATATGGTATGCAACAACATAATGGAACTTATACAGAAACACTGAAGAAAATACTCGTTCATATTGAAATGAACTGTTATACACTCATGGCTACATATTAACACAAACAGTGAATCCTCATGTTGTTTCTATCAGACTGAATGTACTAAAAACTATTAATCTATTACCAAGCAATAGAAGGTAGCTGTAAATTAGCGAGCATGCAACTTACGGAAATTCTCATATTCATGATTTTACACTCGTATCTATCTCAAATAGTATCTCTGACCTCCATACCCTAAACAAACAGGCCTTTCTATCAACTGAAAATGGACAACCTACTTATTCTCAACTAAAAAAAGACAAAACTCTTACTCTTCCTGCCCTGTTCTCTTAATCAGCATAAAACCACCTTTGCTATAAGGTCTTCAAACAACACAATTATCCACCTGATACCCATACAAAACTCCTTGGAGTCATTATTGATGTTAAACTAAAATTTAACCTGCACACACTCCAGTGTATAAAGAAAACACATCAAAAACTGGGCCTACTGTATCGGAATAAAACATTTCTAATGCCCAACTCTAGACTCACTCTTGCACAGGCACTCCTCCTTCCCTTGCTCCTATATGCCGCTCCTGTTCTTACCAATATTTAGGCCACAACACTGAACAAACTCCAACAAACTTACCATAAAATCACTAGATTCATAACTAACTCTCCATACAATGCACATCACTGTATTTCACTAAATTCTCTCCAGTGGCTAGAGCTCCCTCAACTACTGCAGCTATCTCAATTTCAAATATTACACTCTGTTTTCTACAAACTGACACTCTGTTTATCTTTTTCATCCCTGATGTCTACCTATACTCCAACTCGTACCCTCAGTACTTGAAATCAGCAGCTACTGGATACCTATCAACCTAAAAAAACTGTTGGCAAAATACTCTATAAACACTCTGTTGCCCATGCTTGGAATAAGCTTCCCTTACACATATGTTCCATCACCCACTCCTGCCACTTTAAAAATTAACTAAAAATGTACCTATTCAACTCCAAAACCTGCCCTGCTGCCATGACCCAACTTATCCTCCTTACACCCTTTCTCATAGCTAGTTACTTCATTTCCCTTCTTTCTTTCTCTCCCTGTATGGTGGCATATACTGATTTTTTTTTTCAAATGAAGATGAAGCAGAAAATTTTTCTTTGTATATAACTGCTGTCACTGTATATATAATACTTGTGTTCCTTTTTGATTATTTTTACTACTCTGTACTTTACTTTTGCTGTATAACCAATTTAAAAAATTCTCTAGTTGTTTATTATTGCCATATGAACGTTATAAATCATTTTATATTGTGATGTACTTTTACTGTGTATTTATTGGAGCTTTTCTTCTTGGGTCTCCTCTGAAAATGGGCCCCAAGCCCAGCAGGACCAACCCATTTAAGAAATGTCAATAAACAAAATAAAATAAATCATATTCATCAATTTCCGCAAACACACCACATATATTACAGGTTAATCTGAAATGACTGCATATATATTTTCATGTCATATTTATCTATAGTAAATATATTAGTAAGCATCACAGAGTATCTATAAACTACTCAGTGAACATAGAACTTATGGAAATCCTCAGAAGTTGTTTTCCATAAGCATACCACAGACATTACAGGTTAATCAGAAATTACTGCGGATAGATTTTTATTCCATCCTTATTTATTGTTCACCGGGGTTGTTTCCTTGTTATCCGTATAACTGCATATGCGGAAAATGTACTTGTCACTGATGCTCGTATACCCACCAATATGCATATTGTTCAATTAGATACATCTTCTTTATGTCACAGGCAAATTACTGTAATGTAAACAATTTACCAAAAAAGGACCAACAACATATATAAGTTGATTTATACAGATTAATGACAACATTTCATGAAATTATTTGCAGTTCATTGAGCACAGCAATTACTCTCTAAAATCAGAAAGAGGCCTTGTTAAAGCACCCTGTCCACTTTTAAGAACTAGTCTTATGCCAGACCTTTAACAACAGTCAGTGGACACCATAGGAGAGCATTGTTAGTGCAAAAGATAAACTGGAAGCTGGATCCCTGAAGGTGCACAATGAAGCTCGCAGACAGGCGGGTTAACGCACTTTAATATAAATTAAATCCATCAACAAGAAACTATTACTGCTCAAAACAATTACGTTTTCATTTAAAAACTTCATCAGATGTGGGCTGATGTCTCTGAAGTGCTTATTTATAATAGCTTGAATTAAAAAGATCCAATCACAGACCATCTCCATTAACATAATTAATTAACACAAAAGGTTAAAAAAGGTTGAAAATGAAATACCTATTTAGCACATTTGAATAAAATCCTTTTTTAAACACTTTTAAAACCATCAATAAATAAATGTATGCAATAAAATTCAAATAAATAAATACTTGTAATATTTAAAAAAATGTAATACTTATTACATTTCAAATTCCTTCAACAAGAATAAAACTTTTGTTGATGATTCAAAGATGGCTGCCATGCTGTAAACACTGCTAAACTGCAGCTCTTTAATTAACCCAAGAAAAATCTCTGATCTGAGTGGGTTTCAGGAGGTTTAAACATCAAATTGACGATAAAAAGTTGCATTTATACTTATCTAATCTAAAATCAGTTAAAAAAGTGGGAAAAAAAGTATTTATCCATCAGGATTACAAGTGATTACTTTGCTCTGAAGAGAGAAACAAACAAAGGACCGTGTGCTTTCTTTATTCTGCCTTTCTGCTTGGGGAAAGAAAAATCTTGCAACAAGGAAGAACCATGGAAACAACTACTACTAAGACAAAGTTGTCAGAACTACAGTCGCCAGTAAAGGATGGAATTGCGAAAAAACAAAGGATTACTAGACAGCAGGAACAACAGAAACCAGAAACTAGATCCAGGACTGATCAGCCACTAAACATGGAGGATATCAAACACGCTTTACTACCTATACAGGAAGCTCTAAAGGACTTGACCTCACAAATACAAACATTTGGAGTTTTATGCAATCAATTGCTTCAGAGAATGGACAAAACTGAGACCAGAATTTCTGAAATAGAGGACAAAATTGACATGCTGGAGAAAAAATCAAAGGTATGTGATGTGGATGTACAAGCCATGCAAAATAAACTTATTGATTTAGAAGCAAGGTCTAGAAGAAA
Source organism: Protopterus annectens (assembly GCF_019279795.1). NCBI lineage: Eukaryota > Metazoa > Chordata > Ceratodontiformes > Protopteridae > Protopterus > Protopterus annectens. The sequence continues at coordinate 1,159,881,205 of NC_056732.1, read as the reverse complement.
TAATATTATTATAAGAGGAATCCCTGAAAACATCCAGTATGCAGAGCTAATACCAGCCATAACACAAATATTTGAAATCCTGTTAAATGATGCTGATGGGGTGAAACAGATTGTAATAGAAAGGGCACACAGAGCACTGAGAGAGGTACACGCTTCTACTATGCCTAGACCTGTATATGTTAAGATATTGAACTTTCAAGATGTTAGCAAAATACTGTTTACTGCAAAAAAAAAAATGGTGGCTATGTTATGTGGAAAAATGTTGAAATATTTCTGGCTCAAGATTTACAATTATAAGTAAGACAGGCTAGACAGTCTTTATCTGCTTACTGTAAATTTCTGATTGATAAACAAATTAAATTCCAGATGAAATACCCCAATATGCTTACATTTATGGTGGATGGCACTAAATATTCTGTTTCCAATAAAAATCAGGCAAAATAAGTGTTTCTGAAAGTTTTTAAAGTTCTACCTGCATCAGAGGGCTGAAAAGAACTTCCATTGAGACTGGCATGTTCCTGTAGTCAGATCCAGCATGTATTTTACCTCAAGGCTTTTCTAATCCTCTGTTTCTTCACTAAACTGTTCAGGCCTCTGAAAAAGCAATAAAACTGTTTGTTTATGCTAATTTGAGGGTCTGCTGTCTGTTTTCCAGACTTTTATGACCTCCAAGGTCTATTTCCATTGTGTGGTAAACAGGAAATGCCTGGATTACAACTAAGAGTGTCGATTTGGATAACACTTCCTGTGGTCCTGCTGTGAAAGAGGTCCCCCGTCGTGAGTATTTCTGATGGTTTCCTGAGAAGACAAAGAGAACTGAAAATAATATGTTAATGTTCTTTTTATAATGAAATAACATTACAGTATGTACTTAAAGCACATAATAACATGTACTTTTACTATTTTTTTCTTCTTTTATAGGTGTGAACCAAAATCGTTTTTTTTACTCTATGCAGTGAGTGGCAGGCACTGTGTAGGGTACAGATTTAAAATGTAGGATGCATTTTTTTTTCTCTCTCTCTCCTCTCTTCTGTAAAAAGTTTATGTACATAATGATTGCAACAAAACAGATACTTAAGGTAGGATAAAATAAGTACCCAATCTACTAAAACTTTCCTTTACACAGTAATAACCTTAGAAATGAGATTTGTTTAACTAATAGTTAAACCAAAGCTGTAGTTAAGTAGTGGTGTTTGGTAGGGAATGTGTAGTTTGGACTTTGATGTAGATATGCTAGAATATATAGGTTGTAAGTGTAGGAAATGTTTTAAATGTTATTACCTGAAGTTTTTCAATGTGTTGGTGTGTTTAACCTTGTTTATATTTTCTCTTATACAAGACCTATATAAATCCTGGTCCAGGGGTAAAGTGGGTAAGCACTGGTTAGGGACGGGATGTAGGAAATGCTTCCAGATTAGATATAGTGTACAGTCAATACATGTCAATTTGATAATTCCCCTCTTATATTGTTATTTGATACCAAGACCTGCGAATGTGGGAGTTGAACTCATGGAATGTTAAAGGGCTCCAGAACTTGAAGAAGAGAAAGCTGTTGCTACACATATTATTACAGGACAAAGCACTGTTTGTATTTCTACAGGAAACACACTTGATGAATGAACAATGGAATGATATTAGAAAAAAGAACTGGATTAGAGAGCTAGTGACATCAGAAGGTAAGACAAACAGTGCGGGAGTGGCTATAATTATCAAAACCCAATACAAAGATAGGATTTTAGACTCCAAAGTGGATCCACATGGGTGATGGTGTTATGTGATTTTATCGGATAATGCATTTGATAAACCTATCCTACTTTTGAATATATATGCCCCATGTAATGATCAACACAGTTTTATAGCATCATTATATCCAATATTAACATAATATGATGGTTATTATTTTGTTGTGGGTGGGGACTGGAATACCTATCAAAATCCAAAGTTGGATAGGTCTTGTCCACAAAGAGCATTTAATAAGCAGGCCGGGATAGCATTAAATGATTTTAAGGAAGATTTTCAATTATATGACCCCTTTTCTTATTCACAAGATATTAATAATGCAAATAAATACACCTTCTATTCACCATGCCACAAAATGTGGGCTAGAATAGATTACTTTTTGATATCTAAAGCACTAACGAATTTAGAACCAGTGGTGATTATACATACTCGTCATCTATCAGATCACTCAAAAATTTCGTTAACATTTTCTAAAGATTTAAAAGACACAAGAAGGCATAGGGGTTATAATTGGTCACTCAACCCAAATTTTTTAAGTAAAAAAGAGATAGCAGATGGAATTATAAAATATTTGAAAGAATTTACAGATAGCTTGAAGCTCCAAAAACATACTCCTGACATTGAATGGGCGACAGCTAAAGCTCAAATTAGAGAATTTCTTATACAAAAAGCCTCATATTATAAGAAAATTCATAATAGTGATATTCAAAAACTAGAAATAAGAATAAAACAACTTGATAATGAGCTGATTCAGAATTTTAACGCTCAAACTGAGGAGGAAATGTTGAAGCTTCAAAGGGATCTCTTTTTGCTTCATAATAATAAATTAACACTTCAAGAACATAGGTGTTTAGTGAAATATGCTAATAATGTTCAAATACCATCAAAAGCACTGACAAGGATTATAAATCAATGAAAAACAACTGGATATATTTTGGAAATACAGTATAACGACACAATATATTCTAAAACTGAGGATATTGTTGGTGTTTTTGGGAAAATCTATACTAAGGTGTATGAGGGCAAACTGATAGGTCTCTACATAACCAGAATAAAAGTTTTCTGCAAAAAATTAACTTTCCAGAATTAGAAGAGAGCCTGCAAAGTGACCTGATTAAACCTATTTCTAAAGAAGAAATAGTATATACAATTCAACATATGAAAGCACATAAGTCGCCAGGGCCTGATGGTATTACAGCTGAATTTTACAAAGAGTTTGCTGATAGTTTGGGAAATGAATTGTCTCATGTATTTAATTATATAACTAAAAATAAAATTAGTGACCCCCACCTCAATACGTCAAAAACAACTTTCATACATAAAACCAATTCAGATCCCCTTAACCCAGATAATCACAGACCAATAGCACTAATGAATGTGGATATGAAAATTTTAACATCAATTATAGCATCGAGACTAAAGAAGGTTTTGATATATCTAATTTCTAAGGAACAAGCTGGATTTATGGCAACTAGACAAACTAGCGATAACACACTTACACTGCATAATATGATGACGTATGCTAAACAAAACAACTTTAATATCTATGCTCTTATAATAGATGCCCAGAAAGCATTTGATAGAGTAGACATAAAGTTTTTGTTTGATGTGTTACCCTATTTTAACTTGCCCCAAGAATTCATTCAGATACTACAAATATTATATAGTAATCCATACACTACGCTATACATCAATAGGACTTATTCTAACAGAATACCAGTGGCGGCTGGTGACTTCAAATCACAGGGGGGCTGCAGGAGACAGCTGAATGGGTGGGGTCAAGGGGAAGGGGTGTGGTCAACCAGAAAGGGGAGGAGCTATGCTCAAAACCACAAAAACTAACTTTAAATACGCTGCCCTGGGTGGCAAACCATCATTATGAAAGTCCAATCAAGACAAAATAAGTGTAGAAGAAGAAAAATATTTCAATGCATTGGCTGCATGACAGCTTACTTAATATCTAGATGGAAACAAAAGGTTGTGAGGCATGAAAAAATAAATTACTTTTTAAATACATTACTGAAATGCCAGTCAAAATCAAGTATAAGAAAAACCAGAAGCACTCAACTCAAACCACTTCTCCTTGCACTGCAGTTCTAATTATAATTTATATTCAGCTTTATTAAAGTACCAAGTAACATGCTGAAAGTAGAAATCTCTGTGATACCCCACTTGTAAAAATGTTTCTTATCCAAAAAAGACCTGCTGCCTGACAACTTGTTTCATGGGAAAACATGATCAAAGTAAAAATGAAAAGCAAACAAGAAACAAGCTCAAGATACATTGCTTAAAGGATTACTGTACAGGTTATGGACCACACATGATTGGCATTCTGTTTAGTTTACGGGTAAAGTCTGTAGAGATGACTGGAAGTCTCCAACAAGTGTAATGAGCTTTTTAAAATAATGGAATCCTGTCATTTAATACCCAAGGCTTATACATTATCTAGTCAAGTATTCTCTGCATGGCAACAACAGAAATGTTGGCAATTCTTTAACAGTATGCTTATTAAAGCTTACTTGCATGTTACGATTTCAGGCAAGCTTACCTTATGGTCATTAAAGCATTGCTACTTAAACACAGAGCAACAGGCACTTTGAGTAATAAGCATAAATCTGAGTAATAAGCATAAATCAACAGTACAAAAATATGACAGAAACCAGACTATTCTGCAAAATCAAGGACAGATGAAAAGCCAATGTAGTAATGGTGTCTACCTTGGATGGGGGGGGACACACACTGCATAACTACTCCTTGCCTTGCTTGGACACATCCAGAGTCACTGCATGGGGGAGTGGGGTGCAACAAGTATGTCACAATTTGAAATGTCTCTGGCTGACTGTGATGGCCCTGACACATTTGTCATACCTCTCAACCTCAAGAGCAAGACATCTGGACAAAGCCATACACAGAAGTGGGACAAAGGCCCAAAAATAAGGACAATTTTTAAATATTGCTCTAAAACTTAGAAAGATAATAGAATAGGTCTTGCATTAGTATGAATTTTCTGAAGGGTATAAAATCTGAAACTCAAATGTCTGTCATTTTCTAACTTCAGTCTTTAGTGATTTGTCACTAATTTGCCAAAAAACACAATTCTATGAAAAATGGACCAAAAATGTAATGCAAAAATATAAAATAGACACACAATACAGCTGGGAACCTGTCAAAGAAGGGACACTTTAATATTAGTACTGATACCTTGAGCAGCTGACAAAATAAAAGAATCTACATGCATTTCAAGTAATCTATAACTTTGATTATTACAGTTATTTCTTAATTGTAAACCCTCCATGTTTTCTTACAAAATTGCTATTTTCGGAGGGATTATTAGGGGGAAGAGCAACATTTTGAGCCAAAATCGGGGACAGTTGAGAGGTTGGCTATGCCTAATTCTATAAAGCAATTTATTTGCATGTACCTCTCAACCTGTTAATGCAGTAAATCTGAACAAGGCCAAATATATTGGGGCACATATAAACAGTACTAAAATTGCTCTTGTATAAATTGAGACAGTTGATAGAACAGCTCTTACTTTAACATGCATTTTTCTGAAGGTTATGAAGTCTGAAACTCAGTGTATCATTATTTAGTGACTTAATTCCTAAATGATTTGCCAGAAAACTACAAATTTTATGAAGAACAAACCAAAAATAAGAAGCAAAAATCTATTCATTCTTTGAAAATCTGGACAGTTGGGAGGTATAGTTCAGCTGGGCCTGTCTGAGTTTGCTGCCCTTCCCCCCCCTGACAAAATCATGGTTGAATGGAGCCTCTGCAGCCATTCCAATGAACCATTACTTGGCTATTTCACTCCATTTACCATAAACACTAATGTGCATACTGCTTTACTTCTATGATGAGTTGGACTTCATTTGAAAGTTTTATTTTGTATTTTACAGCACAAACACTAAGTCATCTGCTAAATAAAGCAATGCAGTCTCACAATGAAAACTTAGCATTAAAACTTCTCTGCCCTTGAAACTCACATTCATTGAAACAGCATTGAAACCCACATTCAAAGAAAATACATTTTGCCAGTGGCAGCTAAAGATTAATTTTGGGCTGTTTTCAAATCATAGGCCCCTTGCATATGAAACATACATGCGCTCTTTGATACACCTTCCTCATTGTACTAAAATTATATTCCTTGTACAATACAGTACAGTTGTTAGAGGGTGTTTTAAATTTGTTTTGAACATTTTTCCAGTAAGCAATGAAACAAAATGCATGCACCCATAATGGCAAAACTGCCCAGCTCAGAACATTTATCATAAAAAAGTCTACTCAGACTTCCACAGTCCATCATTATTAGTAAATATGCACAATTCTACAGTCCACCATTATCAGTAAATATGCACAATTCTACAGTCCACCTTTATCAGTAAATATGCAAAATTCTACAGTCCATTATCAGTAAATATGCACACTCTCTGAAGTAAAAATCATCTAAACAATTCCACATTAAAGAAATTTGTAACTAATGAAGAGGTTGCTGCTAGCAATTACCTTTATATTTCATGGTTTTATCGAAAAATAAAGTGTCTGTTGCCCCTCAGGAATAAATTGCCTATATTACATTAAAAAATGATAAGCTAGTAATAATATTGCAAGAGGAAATGGATGGCAAACTGATAACAGACTCATAGTTAGTATCTTCACCAAGGTGAACATTCTCAGTACGGCAGCATCCACCCCTTGTGGGAGTAGAACCCACAGCCTTCTGCATCAAAAGCAAGTACACAACCTATTGTGCTATTAACAAGGCAAAACACTAAACTTATGTTCCCCTGCAGCTCTCAGCTCCTTGTAAAATCTACTCAATACTCAACTGCATCTCATCTTCGCAGCACAAGAAAACTGGAAAAAGCCAAAATGTATTGGGGGTCAAAAGGCCCAAAACCAGGGACACATTAAACATTGCTTGTATAATCTTGGAAAGTTGCTAGAATAAAATGCTGTGTTACCACCATACATTTTACTGCCAAGGTCCCTGAGCAAAACAATCAGAGTAACATACCACTACGCCAAATCAGCTGCTTTGTAAAAGAGAGGAAGACTGAAACTTAAATGGCTATCATTTAGTGAATTCAGTTCTCACCATAGCTGTCAACCTCTTAGTACAAAACACCTGGACAAACCCAGTAATGAGGGAATACAGCCCTCAAATATATTTTGCCCATTGTACACATGTATTTGTTAATACACACACATATGTATCTACACACACATATATATATATATATATATATATATATATATACACACACCAACTTTGAGATCATACATCAACACAGAAAGGGAAAGTCCAATCACTGCTATACAGAGATCTTGAAAAAACACATAATGACACAAAGAAAAAGTGGCACCGGTCCCCTCAGCAATAATTACTGCATCCCACACCTGCAGCATAATCTTCAATCTAAACATTTACTATAGACAATACTTCCATGTTTAACTTAATTACATAGACGTAATTAGGTCCCTATGGAGAAATTGCTGAAACTTACACTTTACATTTCAGTTTTCCTACATTTTTCTTTTGCCTTTCATTTCTTTTTTCTTACATTTATAGAGAAAAAGGCACACGTGCTTGATCCAGAAAAATAACATATATTCCACATTAGAAAGTAGTCAAATATATTTTACAAAGGTGGCAACAATCTGAAATAAGAATGAAAAACACATTTTGTATAAGATTTTGTATAAGATTTTCTGCCCTGGCACCACAAACATAACAGAAATTCCATTACAGCAGGTATGTTGCCAGATCTTTGAAAGTATGCCACAGTTATCCATTTTCAAAGTACCTAATTCAGCTACTCTTGATAACTTCTGATACTCATATATCATTCTGGCAGTCTCAAAAAATACTAGAAAAGGTGATTGCCAATCAATTGAGAAGCCACTTTGACCAAAATAACTTACTCTGTACCAACCTTCATGACTTTTGTAAGGGCTACAGCTCCTCCATTTTCATTGTCTAGACTCTGTCACAAGTAATACACAAAATAACATGGAATCTAGTAATGTAACAAGAACCATCATGTGTCATAGCCAAGACTTCTGATAGTATATCTACAAACATCCATATGCAATAAATACCTTATCGTGGCCTTAGTATTACTAACTACAGCTACTTCCATTTGATTACATAGTAGGAATCAGAATCACCCATCACACAGCAGTTTTCCAGTCAAAGAAATTCCTTACTGGAGTTCCACAAGACTCCCTATTAAGAGCAGTTTTAGTCATGTTTCAGTAACTGTCTGTATCCCTGCAGTGTTAACCTTAGTCAACTTTCTTCTCCATGCAGGTGACTTAGTAAACTTTTCTGCCAGTCAATCATTTAAAACAAAACAATATAGAATAAATGACCTAACTTTAAATCCAAATATATATGACACATTGCCTTTTCCATTCAAATATCAACCAACTTTATAACAAATATCACAGACATACAGTACGGATTAATAATAATAAATAATGAAATAAATAGTAAAAAATAGTAAATAACTCACCTGTTGATTAGGAAGGCAAGCAGCAGCAATAATAAATCCACCAGGTCCACCACAGTTGTTGCCTCGCTATTTGTCTCTCTTCTCTTGTGCCAAAAAATAAAAAAAAAATGTTTAAAATTCCAATTTTACTGACAGTACTAATACACTAGAAAAAAAGGTCCCAATAGGTCCAACGCCGAAAACTGACTGACTGATTCTCGCTCTTTTCCCAGGACATAAAGCCGGGAAGAGCGACAAATCAGCAGCATTTGCCCAGCAAGCCGCGTCATGGCGTGCCTGCGGACGTCGCAGTCCGAGCCTTCCATGTCTATGCGGTTTGTGTCTCAACGCATAGACTTCTGGGAAGTTCTGGGCATCAGAATGATGCCTTCTTTGCTCCGGGCTGCAATCAAAACATTGCAGCAAGAATAAAAAAAAACGCTGTTGCGCTAGAAGCGCGCAATAATATCTTGGCGTAATTTCGAGTCGCGGACTCGAAATTTAAAGTTGTAAAAGAACAGATTTAATTTTTTTTTTTTTTTACATTAAAAATAAAATAAACTAAATACTCAGCTGTCTAGCTGAGGGGGCTGCAGTCCGGCAGCCCGATGCCACGAGCCGCCCCTGCAGAATACAGATTAAAAATGGTACTCATCAGGGTTGTCCCATGTCCCCCTTATTGTTTAACCTATATCTAGAACCCCTATTTTTATATATCAAGCAAAATTTGTATCATAATGCACCAAAAATTTATAGGAATAAAATATTAATGTCAGCATTCGCCGATGATCTTATTATTTATTGTACAACCCCAATTTCGGACAGTGAAAAGATATTAAAGCTCATAAATGAATTTTCGGTAGTTTCTAATTATAAAATTAATTTACAGAAAATGAATATCTTCCCGTTAAGAACCCCAAAACCTTTTTCATTAATGGCCCTGATGGGGAAGTTAACATGTAAAGAAAATATTAAATATTTGGGTATCAACTTCTCTACGGATAATAAGGACTTTTATAACAATAATGTTAAACGAGTATGGGAACACATAATAGCTGATTGTGACATATGGAAGAATTTAAAACTACCGGTATTAGCAAAAGTATCAATAGTGAAAATGAATGTACTACCACGAATATTATACATATTTAGGTCTGCCCAGTTATCAATTTCAAAAACAGTTTTTAAACAAATGCATAAAGATCTAGCTAAACTTATCTGGAACCCAAAAAGAACTAGAATATCTTATGAGAAATTAATGACCCCTAAAACAAGAGGGGGACTTGAGCTACCAAACTTTGAAGCATATTATTTGATTGTAAACGCTAATAAAATTTTAAGAATTGCTAATTACGATGTAACGAATACAAAATGGATACCAACTTGGGTGGTCTTGAATCATAAGCATATTTTGGATAGGAAAATAAATCCTAAAGCATTACCCTTTATGGACAAAATTAGTCTGATAAAATATGGGGTCATGGACCACATAATAACCTGTGTCTCATCTTTGCAAACTTTATTTCAGTCCGTAGATTTATTGCAATATATGATGGTTCTTCAACCTTTCCACAGGAATCCTAATTTTAAACTAAATAATCAGCTGATCAATCTCAGCAAATTTCCATTAATAGTTAATCTGACTCTATTTGATGTTTTTAATAAACTTGACTTGTCGGCTTTACAAATTAGACAGGAAATGAATTTACCTAGAAGTTACATTGTTATAATGAGACAAGTTAAAGAACTTGCCTTGAGCTATTTTAGGAACTTTAAACCTGCAGCCGGCTTTGTGGATAAGTGCTCTGAATTGTGGCAAGCTATCCAACAAGACACTAAATTTATAGCAACTGCATACAAATTAATTAAGGATTTGAAATTTCAGGACAAAATTTTGCTTTCAGAGTATTGGGTAAACAAAGTAACAGTAACAGACAATCAGATATTAAAAGCAATTGATATAACTTGGAAATCAGTTTCTTTTCAAAAACTGATGTACGCAATTGATGATTTGGAACAATGCATATTACACACATCTTAGATTACATAAATTTAACCCTAGGAATTCTCCAATTTGTCCATACTGTGCAGATCAAACAGTGGATCTTCTTCATATGTTCTGGAGTTGTAAATGCGTATATAAACTTTGGAACTCTCTTAAAGTACAACTGCAAAAGATGGGTTATCAAAGTTCTACACTGTCATGGGAATTTATGATTCTACACATTCCTCCAAGAGAGCTTTCCAGATCGCAAACTATTATTTGTATGAATATTTTTGCTGATGAAACTCTATATAGCCACAAATTGGCTAGAACCACATAAGACATCATGGAATAATTTTAAGCTTGTGGCTATAAAACATATACTAGCACATAAATTACTTCTGAAACAAACTAACAAAAATATTAATAACCCGAAAATATGGGAAAAGGTCTTCAATATTATATTAGCATGATACTGATTTTAGGAATATATTAAATATAGGAAGCATTTCATGTAGATATTGTATAAATGGTTTGTAGCAGTTATAGTGTATTATGTGTGTGATGTTTATTGTATTTTTGTAATGTTTTTGGAAAATATATTTCAATAAAAATTTATTATGGAAAAAAAAAACTTTTGTTGATATGGATTATGGCACCACCTTGTGGTCATTTTCTGAACTACATCAAACCAGTGAATAATATTATTTCACAAAATCACATTTAAAAGTTATGAAAAAATTAACTGTGTTAATAAATAACTTATGTTAAAAAATGAATACTTAACACCATGTTGTAGGACAAAAAGACCTTGTGTAGACAAGGAAGAATAATAAAAAAAAATGTATGCCATTATTACATTGTCCCTATAGTTTTGCAGCCCTGAGTTTGAGAAGGGGGGCAATGGAAATGCAATTGTTCAGCCCTGGCCATTTGTTAGCCTGCAAGGTTACTTGCCACCAAAGCTCCCTATATTCAGTTCTCTCCTCCCATAAACCACCCCTTTCATCACTTTTCACCCTTTCTAGCACAAAAAATAGAAAGTGTGCCTTCTTACAATCCTGCTTGTGTTTATATAGGGCATTGGTTTCTTTTTTGTTTTGTACTTCATAAATGTGTTCATAAATTCTTCTTTTTAATTTACGCTCAGTCTTTCCTACATAGAGTTCTTGGCAAAATTCACATTTTGCCAAGTACACTGCACCCATGTCATCACAGTTGTTGTATTCTTTCCCTTCTATTACAGTATTCGTACTTTCTAGAAATATTGTCTCTTTGTTAGCAGTATAGGGACATTGTGAGTAATGCCCACATTTAAAAGTTCCATTTTTTCTTTTGTATTACTTCCAGAACTGGCCCTATAATTCTTTTCTAATAAATTCTTTAAATTATGGGAATTTTTGTATATGACTTTCAATTTTTCTTTTGCTATTTTGTCTAGATCTGTAATAGTAATAAATCTATTCCATTCCTTATCTATGATATCCTTAACAAAAGTCGAACTTGCATTAAATTCTAAAACTAAAGCCCTATTAAAGTTCTCCTCTGCTTTATTCTGTCCAATGCTTCCTTCACTACACCCTAAAATGGGTTGAAATGTCCCTGTTCTTCCCCAAAAAAGTCTTTCTCTACTTGCTCAGTTAATAAGTTGGATAATCTCTTTTTTTGAACATTTGATTCAGAACTTTCATTTCCTCAATATAGTCATCCATATTTGATGTCATTCTAGAGGACCTTATATAAGAAGGGGGAGGGGAAGGTACTAGGAGATGTGAGTACCACCCGCCCCAACGGTGAAAAAGAAGATTTTATTCAGGACACTTCCAACACTTTTAGGTTTATTAAAGGGGACTTTAGTATATACAATTTTACCTCTATAGAACTACATAATGAACATTTTAGTTTATTATCTAGATGTACGAAGTTTATACCCCTTAAAAAAGGGGACATCACAAGGACCTTATTTGACTTTAAAACTTTTCTAAGAAAAATCAACCTTCAAATTTTTTTTAGTCAGGAAACCACTATGAGGTCAACTGACTTTGTAAGGAAGAGTACATTTAATCCCCCCACCCTACACCCACATATAGAAACCTTTGAATGTCTGGTTGAAAATGAAATTAGAAATCATTTTGATAAATTAAGGTATAAAGGAAATTTAAATACAAGAGAAAATATTGTTTTAAATGAATTAAGAAAAGATATAAACATAAGAGTTATGAAACCAGACAAAGGGGGAGGAATAGTTTTTATGGATGCCCTTGTGTATGAAGGTAAGATGAACAAGATTTTAAGGGACTCCAATAGATATACTGGTACTTCAAGAAATTAAATTAATATAGCCTATTGAAGAATCAATATGGTTTTGGAGGATCTTTTACTAGAAGGGTTAATAGATACCCAAATATTTAAGTACTTAAAGGTGGAGAAACCAAGAATACCAACAATATTTGGGATACCCAAAATACATAAAGATGGGATGGACCCACCTTTAAGGCCTATTGTTTCAGTAGAAGGTTCCAAAACATTACATCTGGCCAAATATATAGATCTGAAGTTAAACAAACTATGGTTAAAACGAAATAATATCCTCAAAGATTCATGGGATTTTCTTAGGTGTGTTAAACAAGAATTGTATAAAGAGGATATGTGCTTCCTCACTATTGATGTAATTGATCTTTTTTCTAGTATTCCCATGAGGAAGGTCTGGGTTGTTGGAAGAAATAGTATTTGAGAACGGGAGTCTAACGCACAATGAATGCACAGTGATCTTGCAATTAGTAGATTTAGTCCTAAAGTACAACTTCCTTTACTTTAAGGGGGAATATTTTCACCAAATAAAGGGTGTAGCCATGGGTGCAGCCTGTGCACCAACGTATGCAAACTTGGTCTTAGCAAAATGGGAGGAAAAGTTGGTGCAAAATTCAATATACAACCAAAAATGGTTGTTATATAAAAGATTTTTGGATGATATTTGCATTTTTTGGAATGCTCCCTAAGAACAAATTCCAGATTTCATTTACTTCTTAAATAACAGTTCAAACTTCTTGAAATTCACATATAATGTAGAACAGGAAAAATTTAATTATTTGGATATAGCAATTTATAAGAAAGACAGTAAATTTAACTCTAAGGTATATAGGAAGAGTACATATTCAAATTCTTATCTACATGTCAATAGTGCCCATCCTGTTCATCAAAAAAGAAATTTGGTAAGGGGTCAATATATAAGGTCCTCTAGAATGACATCGAATACAGACAACTATATTGAGGAATTGAAAGTTCTGAATCAAATGTTCAAAAAGAAAGATTATCCAAACTCATTAATTGAGCAAGTAGAGAAAGAAGTTTTTGGGGAAGAACAGGGAAATTTCAACCCATTTTAGGGTGTAGTGAAGGAAGCATTGGACAGAATAAAGCAGAGGAGAACTTTAATAGGGCTTTAGTTTTAGAATTTAATGCAAGTTCGACTTTGGTTAAGGATATCATAGATAAGGAATGGAATAGATTTATTACTATTACAGATCTAGACAAAATAGCAAAAGAAAAATTGAAAGTAGTATACAGAAATTCCCATAGTTTAAAGAATTTATTAGAAAAGAATTATAGGGCCAGTTCTGGAAGTAATACAAAAAGAAAAAAATGGAACTTTTAAATGTGGGCATTGCTCACAGTGTCCCTATACTGCTAACAATGAGACAATATTTCTAGAAAGTACGAATACTGTAATAGAAGACAAGGAATACAACTGTGATGACATGGGCATAGTGTACTTGGCAAAATGTGAATTTTACCAAGTATTCTATGTAGGAAAGACTGAGCTTAAATTAAAAAGAAGAATTTATGAACGCATTTATGAAGTACAAAACAAAAAAGAAACCAAAGCCCTATATAAACACAAGCAGGATTGTAAGAATGCACACTTTCTATTTTTTTGTGCTACAAAGGGTGAAAAGTGATGAAAGGGGTGGGTTATGGGAGGAAAGAATCGAAGAATAGGGAGCTTTGGTGACAAGTAACCTTGCAGGCTAACAAATGGCCAGGGCTGAACAATTGCATTTCCATTGCCCCCCCCCCCCTTTTCAAACTCAGAGCTGCAAAACTAAAGGGACTATGTAATAATGGCATACATTTTTTTATTATTCTTCCTTGTCTACACAAGGTCTTTTTGTCCTACAACATGGTTTTAAGTATTAATTTTTAACATAAGTTATGTATTAACAGTTATTTTTTTCATAACTTTTAAATGTGATTTTGTGAAATAATATTATTCACTGGTTTGATGTAGTTCAGAAAATGACCACAAGATGGTGCCATAATCGATATCAACAAAAGTTATTCTTGTTGAAGGAATTTGAAATGTAATAAGCATTACATTTTTTTTAAATATTACAAGTATTTATTTATTTAAATTTTATTGCATACTTATTTATTTAATGATGGTTTTAAAAGTGTTTTTAAAAAAGGGGTTTTATTCAAATGTGTCTATTTAACACATTTGAATAAAGGTTGAAAATGAAATACCTATTTAGTATTTCATTTTCAACCTTTTTTAACCTTTTGTGTTAATTAATTATGTTAATGGAGATGGTCTGTGATTGAATCTTTTTAATTCAAGCTATTATAAATAAGCACTTCAGAGACATCAGCCCACATCTGATGAAGTTTAAATGGAAACATTATTGTTTTCAGTGTTAATGGTTTCTTGTTGATGGATTTGATTTATATTAAAGTAAGTTAATCGGCCCGTCTGCGAGCTTCACTGTGCAACTTCAGGGATCCAGCTTCCAGTTTATCAGTCGTATTTTTGGACCTTATGGCACTTTTTGTTGGATTTATTAGTGCAAAAGATACTTAAAAGCGTTTAAAACTTAAATGCTTCCGCCAGCTTTTTTTTGCCTCTTTTTAAAGGTCAATGTTTATTCTTCTGTGGTGATTGCTTTCTGTGTTGCAGTGGCAACCATAGTACAGCTTTCAAATCTGCAGCACAGTTAATCCTCCAACACTTCTTCTTCTTTTCATTGTCTCTCCCTCTCTAACTGTTGTAGTGAATGGGGAGTAGTAACATCTATGGTAGTATCTGACCAGACACATTCAACAACTGGAAGATGCAGAGTGATACCTTGCTCGAGGGATATGGGGTCTGGATGGCATGTCCTGGATGGATTTATTCAAGGCTCTGTCACTGTTCTCAGTATCTTGCTGACTACCGAGAGGTGACCTGTGTCTGGCATACAGGGCAACCTCTGACCCACTGCTGACTGATTTGCTGCACATCAGCAAGTCACGTGGCAACAGAGGTACATGGTCTTGGGATCTGGACCTCTTTTCTGACATTGGCAGAGTAGCTTGGAGGGACAGGTATATCTCACAGAAGATACTGCTACTCTGGAGCAGACTCCCCATCCACATCAAACAAAGTTTATTCCTGTCCATGCTCAAACACAACTTAGATCTACGAATGGGAAACAGAAAATTTACCCCAGGACTGCCCTCTATACTGCTTGATGGATAGAGACAGCTGCTGGGTCTTTTGTCCCAGCCATCTGTTCCCTCAAACTATCTATGGTATGATCTTAGTTCTCCTCATTGGGAGTAATATGGGATTGCCAACCATGGGATGTTTAAGACCAATCTATAACGAAATGGGATAGGTTATTTTGAGCACAAAAAGGGAAAATGGCTATGCTTAAAATGGTCTGCAAGCACTGCTAGCTTAGTACTTACCTCTTAACCTATGAACTTAGGAACAAGGGTATGTGATGATTACAATCTATTCCACAACAGCAATGCTAGCTGGTAACGCTTACTTTTGAAGGTAGCTGTACATCAGCTTTCCTTAATGTGAGAGCCATAAAGATGATAGAGTGGACTACTGAGGATAAGAAAAAATGATGTATTGTTATTATTATGCAAAAAGCCCAGATTTTCCAGAGAGAAGATATACAAAATGATTAAGAAAGAAATTAGAAGAATGAAAAATACTTCCACAACAAAAACTGTCAGAAGCTTCAAATAAAAAAATGTGTTCATTACTACAACAGATTTATAAAAACATACAGGCCAAGAAACCTTGGTCTGTTTGGAAAAAGAAGCAACCGAGGAAGTACAAAAATATAAAGAACAACATCTAGAGACTTTTGAAAGGCCATAAAAAAGAAACATGGACATAGGGGAAAGAAAGAGACATGTGATATGGTGCAATATTTAAGCAAAGGATAAAGCCAAATTAATCAACTCAAAAAAGACAGCCCTATAGATATTCAAAGAGAAATACAGGCAAAGACATCCAAATATGGACAATTTCACAATAAAAAAATAAGATCACAAGAAGAGAACATAGAACAGAAGATTAGTAAACTAGAAGTTAAAAAAATAGAAGAGGAAGTTATGAAATACTTGTGGAATGAAGGATTTAATGTAGAAAGTCTAACACAGATTACATCACAGCATGATGGAACAATGAGTCCCCAATGTAAGGAGAAACAGGAGGATCAGGAGACATTTGAAGAAGAAATATTGATATGGGGAAGAAAAGGAGATTTAACATGGTGTAATAATTGTGCAAAGGAGAAAGCAAAACTAATCAGTCCAAAAAGAGCAGCACCAAAGATATTTGAAGAAAAATATAAGCAAAGGCATCTGGACATGGACAATTTTACAATACAAAAAATAAGAAAACAAAGAGGAAAAGCAGAAAAGATGATTAATAATGGAGAAATTAAAGAAATAGAAACTGAGAGTATGGGTTACTTGCAAAGTGAAAGATTTAGTGGAGAAAATCTAATTCAGAAAACAACACAACACAATAGAGCAACGGATCCCCAAATTAAGGCAAAGCCAGTGGAATGGGAAACATCTGATCAGCTTCCAGAGGGTCTTCCATAGGAAACCAATATAAACTTTCAGATGGAGTTGCACAGAAAGGGGAGGAACAGGAAACTGCGGCAACTCTGATACAGTCAATGTTGTCAGGTGATAGGCTGGTGAGTTCCCATATGAAAGCACAATAGACAAAACAGGAAGAAACCAAAGAGAATCTGGTACAGGAAGATGCTGTGGAACTATCTATAGAATGCTCACAGGAAATGGGGAACAAAGAATATACCCTCAATGGAGAAGAAAATGATCTAAGAGAAGAGTTTCTTTATTAAATAGAGATGGACAGACATATTAAGATCAAGGAAAGAAATAGACTACAGAAAGTCAATAAAACCCAAAAAGTTAGACATTTGATGAAACAAATGAACACAGTAGTTAGGACTGTCCACAGAGACTCATCTGCTGTACAGAAGTAAATAGGATATATTACTGGGCAGCTAAATTAATTACCACAAAAAAAAATGGTAGTAAGGGAAAGGAAGAGGAGAAATCAAATGTCATCATGGAAGTATAAACTATACACTGGAATTGATGCCAACAGAGTTCATAGACATTTAGAAGAAAACTCAATCATGGCAATATAGCAAAACGGTAATAAAAGAAAGTCATATGGGACAAAGAATCATTTTATGTTAAATAAAGTCATAATGGAGAACTGTAAAAAGGGGAAGAATCTTAGTATGGTGTGAATAGACTACAAAAAAGCATTCAATAGTATCCTACATTCATGGATAAAAGAGTGCATAAAATGTATAAGATACACTCTACACTGATGGATTATATTACAGCAGCCATGAAACAGTGGCAAACCACTTTACAGTTAAGCCATGATAAAGGACAAATTAATCCAGGGATAACATTTCAAAGGGGGATATTCCAGGTTGACTCTGTCACTGCTGTTCTTTTGTCTTGCCCTTAACCCATTAAGCTGTCTACTTAACAGATTAGGTCTTGGCCATAATTTGGATCCCAGAAGACAACAAAGTGTAAAAATTTATTGTCTTCTTTTTGTAGATGATTTAAAACTGTATAGTTCATCAGATGAGGAACTGAAAGCACAACTGCAAGTGAGTAAAACATTTTCAGAAAATATAAGAATGTCATTTGGTCTTGACAAATGAACAAAAGCAACCTTTAAAGCAGGAAAGCTACAGCACCAAGAAAACCTCAGTTTGTGGCAGGAATGTGATAAAAAAGCACTTGAACAAGTGGGAGTGTATAAATATTTGGGAATTGATGAAGGATCAACTATAAAATATGAACAAATGTGAATAAAACTCAGTAAGGGATATTTCAGAAGTCTTACATTAGTAATAAAACAGCACTGACATCTAGAAACAAAGTCCAAGCTATAAACCAGTTTGCTTTTCCTGTCCTAACTTACAGTTTTGGAGTGATTGACTGGCCTCAAAAGGTGTTGGATAGCTTGGACTGGAAAACAAGAAGAATGCTTCATGCTTATCAAATGATTTTAAAGATAGGTGAATTTAAACTAAAAGACAAAAGGTTAATATTGGCAGCCCAATATAGTAGACTACATACATGCTGGTTTACATTGTATATTGAACATGTGGGAGAAAAAGACAAATGTAGGTTTTGTAAAATAGAATTGGAAACAGTTGCACACTTGTTGCTGGTCGTGATATGCTGATGTGGCAAGACTGTTGCATTGGGGACTGTACAAACATTATAATACTGAAGTAGCTAAAAAGCACTGGAAACATGAGCCACAAAGCATCATAGAAAATGATGATGTAACTCCATATGAATTACAGAAGGAGTTATTCTTGGTGCAATGTGTGTGCTGTGGAGACCACTTCTGGCTGACATTAAAGATTGAAATGAATACTAGTTCCATGAATTTTAATCTTACATTGACTTAGGAATGGGTTCTATTTCCATCATGGTATTAGAAACCCAAAAGATGTGGATAAATAAAAAAAATGAAAGTACTGTTGCATTGAGGATTGTGAAAGCATTGCAATAGTGAAGTAGATGAGAAGCATTGGAAACAAGAGCCATAAAGCATTATAGACAATAATATTGTTTATGACAAGGGATTACCCGTTACCTACAGCTAAAAAATATAAGTGAGAAAACCAGATATAGTAGTCCATGAAAAGAAGACAAAAATAACATGATCATTGAAATTGCTACACCCCAGTGATTACAGTGTCTTGTGTACAGAGAGACACAAAGTCATAAAATACCAGGATTTTCAGGCAGAAATGAGGGAAGTGTGGAAGAAGGATACCGGGACATTTCCAAGGAGCAATGGATCTCATAAAAAAGAATTTACATTCTTACTTAGATATGCTACCAATACACGTAACTCCATATGAACTGCAGAAGGCGTCAATTCTGAGCACATTGAGGGTGCTGCAAAGAGAACTTTTGGTTAACATCAAAGATACAAACAATACTAATTTATGAGCTTATCACACTTTGACTAAGGAATAGGTCCATTCCTTTTATGACATTAGAAACCCAAAAGACTTAGAGAATTAAAAAAAAATATGTTATAGTAATCAAGACTATTAACAGACATTCATGTTGTATAACGTACTAAATAGGATATATTACTTTGCAACTAAACTAATAACAGCTAAAGTCTTACCACAAAAAAAAATACAGGGCAGGAAGGGAAAAGAAGGGAAGAAATAAAATGCATAATGAAAACAGTGAATTTAGAAAACTATAACACAATTAAGAAATTAAGTGTCACTGTGAGAAGAACATAGAAGAGGAAACAGAGCAAAATACTTAGAAAGTTAGTTGTGATAAAAGCAGTGTGTAGTATTAAAGCAGACCAGGCTCTATCATACACTATTACAAGTAATGAATTAATGATATCATTACAGGCAGAAAAACTTAGAAGATATGCAGATAAATAAAAAGGAAAACTATAAAATAAGCAAATCAATGATGACCCCAAAAAGCTTTATAGAGAACCTGAAAACAAAGCAAAATTAATAGAAACATGACCAAAATGAAAAAAAAAAATATGAAGACCCAGTGGAACATAACAAAGATGCTGAATGGCTATAACATTTAAAAATAAATAGTAAGGAGTTCATATGTACAGGATATGAAATGGGTTGAAAGAACAGCCAGAGAAATTGAAAGAGAAAGCTCTTGTCTAGAAAACCATAGGCCCATATACAGAAATGAACTTTTAGGTAAAAGTAATAACATTATTACACACAGATTTAGCCCTGAGTAAGTTTACTTACTTGCACATCCTGAACATTCACCAACCTGGTTAACAGCAGGAAAAAATGAGACTCCTTAAGAGTGAACCTGTAAGCCATCCTAAAAACTAAAGACCAATAACTTGCCTTTTGATGATGTACAACCTATATACAGGAATTGATGGAGACAGAGTTTATAATCATTTAGAAGAGAACTCTATCATGAAAATAGAATAAAGGGTACAAAAAACAAGTCATATGAGCAAAGGATAATTTACTGCTAAAATGCCATAATGGAGAATTGTAAAAAGGGAAGAATTTAAATATGGCATGGATATATTACAAAAAGCATTTGACAGCATCCCACAATCACATGTAAAGGAGTGTTTACAGATGTACTGTATAAGATACATTCTACATTGATCAAATTACATTACAGTGACCAGGAAACAGCGGTAAACCAGTCCGCAATTAAGCCATGACAAAGGGCTAATTATTATTCAAGGAATACAAATTCATAGGGGGTTTCTATGGTGATTCCGTCACAGTTGTTTTTTTTTTTTTTTCTTTTTGCCTTGCCTTGCCCTTAGTCCATTAAGCTATTTACTTAACAGATTAGGTCATGGTTACAATTTGACTCCCAGAAGACAAACTTGCATAATGATTTCTCATAGAAAGTTTGTGGATGATTTAACATGGTATAGTTCATGAGATGAAGAGTTGAAAGCATAATTGTAAGTGTTTAAAACTTTCTCAGATGATACAAGAACAACAGCTGGTCTTGATAAATGTGCAAAAGCAATGTTTAAAGCAAGAAACTTATGGTACCAAGAAAATATCAATCTAGGACAGGAATGTGATACATTGGAACTTGAGCAGAAAGGAGTGCATAAGTATTTGAAAAATGATAAAGGTTCAGCAATAAAACATGAGCAAATGCCAATAAAACTCAGCAAGGAATACTTCAGACAACTAAAACTAATAATGAGAATAGTCTTGATATTGAGGAATTAAGTCCAAGCTATAAACCAGTTTGCTTTCCCTATTTTAACTTACAGTTTTGATGTGATTGATTGGCCCCAAATGTTACTGGATCAGATGGTCAGAAATATAAGAAAAATGATTCATGCTTATCAAATGATATATAAAAATCACTGTATACCAAGATTACATATTCAATGTTGAAAAAGAGGTATGGGTCTTTCGAAATTGATTACTTGTATAGATCTGCAGTCATGGGACTGCATGCATATCTGGTGACCTCAACAGATCCGAACATAGTGAAAGTTTTACTGCTTGTGAAGAGGAAGTCAAAGATGACCTCTCTGCTTAGTTTAGCAGAAGTATTCAGGTGGCAAGCAGGAATGGAAATCAAACCAGAAGCAGACAAAAGTCAGACAGCAACTGAAGGTGACAAAAAAAAAGAAGGAATATAAGGAAAAAGATGAGATGAGAAGGAAAAAAATGTTGAAAAACATAGTGACAAGTATAGAGATCTCCTGGAACAACTTAATGTTTATCAGGATTTGATGCAGGAATTGTTAAGAAGAGGTGAATTGAAGTCAAAGGTTGAAAGGTTAATAATGGTAGCTCAAAACAGTGGACTATGTACATGTTGATTTACAAAGGTTCACTGAACATATGGGAGAAACAGACAAATGTAGCTTTTGCAAAAAATAATTGGAAACTGAGGCACAACTTTTGCTGGCTGTGATATAATTATGGCAGAGAGCATGTATACTAAAAGGCACAATAACGTGACAAAACAGTTGCATCAGAGAGTGTGAAAACACTGCAATATCAAAGTAGCTGGGAAGCATTCGAAACATGATCCACAAAGCATTATAGAGAATGATGAAATGTACATTACATGGGAGCACCCATTACCAACTATTGAAAAAAAAAATAGATGCGTGAAAACCAGATATAGTAGTTCAGGAAAAAAGACAAAGTAGCATTGATCATTGAAATTACTACACCTTACAGTGTCTCCCTTACAGAGAGATGTAAAGACATAAAATATCAAGCTATACAGGTAGAAACAAGTGCAATATCGAAGAAAGATACCCAGGTAGTGCCAGTAATAGTAGTATTGGTGTCATGGGTCTCAATGGGTCTCATAAAAAAGGAATTTACAGTTGTAGTTAGACATGCTACCAATACATGTAATGCTGCTTGAACCTGCAGGAGTAAGTTCTGGGCATGTTGCAGGTGCTGAGAAGAGTACTTTTGGACAACATCAAAGACTGAAACAATACTAATTTCATGAACTTTAATCATACTTTGACTTAGGAATGGTATCCATTAACATCATGGTATTAGAACCCCAAAAGTCATGGAGAAATTGAAGGAAGGTGAGTTTAGCAATGTTCACACAGCTCTTATGTGCCATTTGCACTATCCATAATTACAGAGGTTCATTAACATTCAATGTTTTAGAATCCCATTTGCACAAGTCCACATAAGTTCTTAACATTTGGCATATTAGCCAATAGCTCAATGTAACTGGAAGGTGCTCAGTGTAACTACCCTTAGTCATCAGTAAGTGAGACTCTCTGTAACACATACCCAATGCCCTCCAATAGTCAAATACTATCCCATATGTGCCAATTTTAAATTGTGATATTGATACATTTACTACGTATTTCATTGCAACCTACGAAATGAGTGGGACCTCAGCATTTTTGTGAAGTTGCCTTTTGTACCATTTACAACTGCAATAGAAAGGATATCAGCTGAGAGGAGACTTTAGTGTGTCCAGGTGCCAGACTGGACCATAGAGAAGATCACCCAGATGTTCAGTGTTTATGTTGAACATGAACAGAGGATGAGAACATGCCCCAGGAACTTTGCAATGATTGACATCTGGAAATGGATTGTGAGGGAGAACCACAGACAGACTAGGATCTACTAGACTGTCTTTCAAGTCCATCACCACTATAATGACCTGTATCTAAAAGATGCTGAGGATCTTTACTGGAGGATTGCAGATGTCCAGCACCAACCAGCTAATGCATACAATAAGTTGTATAATCCACACCTTAACACATATGTTAGAATAAATGTATTTGGTATGCATATCTGTTTCTGAGACTGTTTCAGTTGTACTTTATTCATATCTGCAATAATAATATTAATGCAAATGCAGTTAACATTATCATTTTGATGCTTTCTGAAGTTATCCGCAACTATACAGGGCCAATGTACACATTATTAATGGACTTTGATTTTTTTTTTCTCAAATTTTTTTTTAATTTTTCAAATACAGTTGAATAAATTCCATAGTATTTGTATATAACATCTTAAATAACTATGTACACTGTTTACATCAGTCTGACACTATAACATAGCTCAATATATACAATTACTTTACAGGTATAACAATCCAGTTATCAGAGTGCATCTGTTCAGTTATTGTAAAGGGTCAATCAATGATAAAACTTTTTGCCATGGATTGTTAATAAATGGCTTAGGATGAATCCTTAATTCTTTAATTTTAATTTACAACAATGCTGTGGTCTTCAGTAGGCTGTAGAAGTCTTCCAAAATTGGTATTGTGTTTGCATTCCATCTTCTTGTTATAGGCTTCCATGAGATTGCAAGTATTGTCCATATTAGATACATATTTGATTCATTTAAATGAGGACCTTCGTACACATTTAATACTAGAGCTTTAGATAAGTTAAATGATTCATTAAATAAAGCTTCTAAAAAGTGTTTAATACCATTCCAAAATGTCTTAATTTTAACACGGTCGGAAAAAATGTGATTCCAATCTGCATTGTGTATTTGCTCACACCCCCAACATATTCCCATTTGTGGAAGAATTAATTTTAGTAATTCTATCTGGAGTTAAGAATGCTCTGTGCAAGCATTTCCAATTAAAAACGTTCCAGTATTGTGAAAATGATGTATGTTTTATTGATAATAAACTATTTGATTTAATTTCTTCAGTTATCTGTAATGAGTGTCCTTTTGTTATATAATTCCAATATGAGGATTTGGGTGTTGTTTTATAATTTAGCAATATCTTGCAAATTTCGAAATACTATTTCCCATGTCATAATAATTTTATATGATTTCATATAGGTATTTCATAAGTTTAGGTATTTATTTAAATGAAGAATTACTAATTATGCATAAAGCTTGTGAATACATCAGAATGCTTTGCTTAGTTAGCCAATCTTGTTGTGGAATTTTGTGTGTTTCAATTGTTTGCATATTCAGAACTTTTAGTTCTTTGATACATTGAAACATTGAAATCAAGAAACAAATCCTTTCTGTTCCCAGGAATTAATTATTTCTCTGTATATTTTACGTGGATAGCTCTTTGTAACTATGAATGGTGTTAAATGATCAAACCAGATTTTTAAATTTTAAATCTATATTTGCATTAATAGTTTTCCTAAATGAGTCAATGTAATAATTAAACGTACAAGTTTTAGTGAGCTTAGTTATGTTATATTGGGTCACCTTCATTTCATCGACAGTTCATTTCACTGACAGTCAAGTCAGCAGACCCAATTCACTCAAAGTTCATTTCACTGACACTTCATTTCACCGACACTCATTTTGTTGACAGTGATGTATGGCCTATTCCCCACTGTAGAGCGATCCTGGAGTCAGAATAGTTAGTAAGGGGGGTGTGGGAGGCACCTCCCCCCCACAATGGGGGGTGTGGGGGGTGAAGCCCCCCACATATCATAAATGTTTTACACTATACAGCTGTATACTTACAAGTGCAATGAATAACTGTTTCCAGAAAACAATATAGAACCCATTGTGGGGGGCTGTGCCCCCATACCCCCTTGCTATCTATTCTAACTCCAAAATTGCTCTACAGTGGAGAATAGGTCATACATCACTGTCGATGAAATGAGAGTCTGTGAAATGAAGTGTCAGTGAAATGATCTTTCAGTGAACTGAGCCTGCTGACTTGACTGTCAGTGAAATGAACTGTTGACGAAATGAAGGTGATCCATTATATTGCATACTAATACATAATATGTGCCATGGCAAATTGTTTTTATCTGTTATTTGAATTTCTTTTAGTAAATCAAATTCATTTATTGATATTACAGTTAGTAATTCTTTCCAATTTGCAGAATAATTTGGATTTATCCACTCTGAGATTGTTTTAGATATTAATGCTTTTACATATGTTTCTGTATTAGGAAAGTTTAATCCTCCCTGTTTCCCTGGTCTGATATGATGTATTAAAGCTATTCTGTTTCTTTTGGGAAACCATTAAAGTTTTATTAGGCATAAATTTATTTCTTTAAGTATATTCCTTTCTGGTAACAGTTGAATTCCCAAGGCTATATAAAGGATCTTGGGCAGGAAAACCATTTTTATTAACTGTAGTCTAGCTTCAAAAGTTAATGTTATTTTGTTCCATTTTTCCACAAATATTTTAATTTTATTGATGATATTATTGTAGTTTTTGAGACTAATTCATTATTATCCTTCCATAACTCAATTCCTAGATATTTTAAGGTCGATTCTTGTTTCCCTATGATGTGAGTCCCCTTAGTCTGCCATTCTTTTTTTATTTAAAAATAAAAAAATGATTTTAAGTTATTGAAATGGAGTCCTGAAGTCATGTGAAATTTGTCAATTGATATATGTAATTCTTCTCTCTTTTGTATTAGATAATGTTAGTGATATGTCATCAGCAAATAGCATTACTTTAGAATTGTATTGTTCATAAACATCTATTCCTTAGATTTTTATATTGTTACAGATTGAGTCTGCCAATATTTCAATAGCCAGAGCAAATAGAATCGGTGACATGGGACATCCTTGTTTAGTGCCTTTTGTTATATGTATAGATTCAGAGGTAAAAGGACCTAATGTGACATATGCCAAGTTATTTGTATATATATCCTTTAGGAGATGAACAAAGGATGCAGGAAATTCAAATAGTCCCAATTTAGGGAATCAAAGGCTTTCACTATATATAAGCCAATTATGAGTGTTTTTTTATTTTCTTTATTGACATAATATATGAGAAATTATCCTTTTGATATTGTCAAGTGTGTGTGTCTATGATATCTAAATCCAGTTTGATCATTCTTTATTATTTTAGACAGTGGTATTTTCATTCTGTTAATTAATTTTCTCATAAATATCTTATAGTCATTATT
Organism: Protopterus annectens; assembly: GCF_019279795.1. Lineage (NCBI taxonomy): Eukaryota > Metazoa > Chordata > Ceratodontiformes > Protopteridae > Protopterus > Protopterus annectens. The sequence goes on along the minus strand of NC_056732.1, from coordinate 1,159,854,762 downwards.
TAATAATGATATAGGTCTATATGAGGTACAGAGGCTTGGGGATTTGTTTTCCTTTAGGATTGGTGTGATTAAGGAATATCTCCAAGAGGGTGGTATTAAAGCTTGTGACTGAATTTCTAATAGAGTTTTATGGAAGAGGGATAGTATCTTTGAAGGAAAAAGTTTATATATTTTTATAATTAGGCCATTTATACCTGGACCTTTATTATTTTACTCTCTTTATTGTATCTGTAATTTCTTTGTAGGATATGGGTGTTTGCAGATCTAGTTTTAATTTTTTCTGTTTTTTTTTATATAGAACATTTAATTCATCTAGATTTCATTGATCAATATGTATATTTTCTTTTTGGCAATGTTCCATATGGTGATTTCTATAGGCATCAAGAATGTCACCTATATCGAAGACATTTTTCATTTTCTTTTCATGGAAGATACTTTCAATGTTATTAGCTTTTGATTGTATTTTGATTCTTGTGGATAAATCATGTAGATAGTTGGGAGAAGTGGCCAAGCTATTACTTTTTACTTTTTTTAAAGCTAAACTAGTTTTATGTGTTAGAATTTCATTGTATTTATTATTTAATACTTCTACTTTCTTTTTCATCTCCAAATGATTTTGATTTTTTCAGCTTTTACTGACAAAAGTTTGGATTGTAGATCTAATAATTCAGAATCCCATTTTCTGATTTTTTTATACCAAGTTAAGGTTTTACCATATATGTAAACATTTAATGAGTCCCATATCATTATTTTATTTATTTGTGTGGTGTAATTAATATCTAAGAAGAACTGTAATTCAGATAATAACCAGGATTTGAACTCTTTAATTTTAATTATATATGCTGGAATTCTGGAGTTAAAGATTAATGGTTTGTACCCATTTTGAAGTTTTAGTATCAATGAATTATGGTCTGAAAAGGGGCAGGGAGTGATTGAGAAATTAATGATTTTAGAGTATAAGTCTTGGGCAGCAAATATTGTATCTATTCTAGTTTGGGTACCAAATCTGTGATCTTGATAAGAAAACAACAAAGATTTATCTTCTTTAAATTTGAAAGTATCTATAAGATTAAATGATTCTACCCACTTGTTTAAAGCTTTTGCTACAGCAGATATACACAGTGGTCTTTTATTTGTAGTTTTAGAAATATCAAATATAGAGTTAAAATCTCCTCCTAATATGAAGTTGCCTTTATAATTATTGGAAATGAAATCTAAGTGTTTTAACAGTTCCTGTTCCAATGCCTGGAAACCAGTATAGATTGGCTAGGGTCCATATTCTGTTATTATATTTAACTATTACTAATGCCATAAGGCCTTCTTTATCTTCATACTTATAAATGATTTCTGGGTTAATCACATTTGTTTTCCATAAAATTGTTACCCCTTTTATCTTTGTCTTATAAGTGGATTGCGCCAATATCATATATTCCTTAGGAATCCGTTTGTAATTGTCATTTGTTTTGAAATGAGTTTCTTGAAGGAAGACAATTTGTGCTTTGTTCAATTTTAAATATTTCAGTAGATTTGATTTCTTGCCAGAATTGTTTAAGACATTGATATTTAAAGATAATAAAGTTAAATCCATATTAGGTTATTTAGACTATGTATTTTTTGTTTTATTGTGACTATTAAACATTTTCCTCTGATAACCAACTGGCTTACTGACAGAACACATACTGTAAAAGTAGCCAACTCCAAATCCAGCTCCAGACAAGGGACAAGTGGAGTACCTCAGGGTTAAGTCCTGGGACCGTTCTTGTTTGGCATCTACTTCACTGAAGAACATGTCAACACTAAGGGACTCTGGCTAATAAAGTTTGAGGATGACTGCAAACTGGGAGCCATTATTGAATCCCCAAATGATGTGGATATTCTACAAAAGGGCCTTACAGAAACAGATGCTTGGTGCCAGAGCCATGGGCTCAAGCTCAATTCCAGGAAGCGTATAGTTATTCCCTTTGGGAAAAAACATGTGCCCGTAAGTTACCACATAGGTGGCAGTACACAAAACAACAAAAGTGTGATAAGAGACTTAGGGACACAGGTGGACAGTGGTCTCTCCTTCAATAAACACATCACCACAACAGTCAGGAAATCCTTCTTTGTGGCACACCTCATCACTAAGAGCTTTTCATCTAGAAAAAAGGAGATCATTGTCCCACTGTACTCATCCCTCATTAGACCCATCATAGAATACAACGCCCTGTTTGGTATGTACTTCTCAAGACATCTGCAACAACTGGAAAGGCCACAGAAATACCTCAATAAAAGAATCACAGGCCTAAAGCAGATGTCCTATGCTGACCATCTAACAAAACTCCAGCTATACTCTGTCACATATCGTCTACTCAGAGGTGATCTCTGCTTAACATACAAGGCCATGTCAAACCCAGAGCTGTTGTACATGCTACACTTAAAGAAATCCCAATCCCTGAGAGCCACACGCTCCAGGGATCTTAACCTGTCATCACAATGAACAAAACATGCTGGAGGGATAGGTTCCTGACCCAGAGACTCCCCAGACTCTGGAATAGACTGCCCATACATGTCAAGCAGAGCGCCTCTTTGGCCCTCTTCAAAAGGAACAATTGGATGGGAGATAGGAAATTCACCCCGGGAATCATGTCAGTCATCCTGCTAGACAGTGGTCCAGGGAAGTAAATATTGTGGGAAGAAAATGCAAGGGAATTGTTATGGCTAGGCTTGTATAGGCCCTAGGGCCAGTAGCCTAGTACCAGCCTATGAACCTATGAACCTATAACTATAAAGTATATGTTTGAGCTTTTAAAGGAAATTATCAGTTTTATACTTTGAGTGTTTATCAGTAAAGTAATGTTTTGGTCAGGCATACTAAAAATGTTTTTGTGAAATAAATTTAAATTAATAAATGTTAACAAAACTAAGATCCTCACTAGCCATGGAATGAAAATCATTCCTAATCTGATGGATAAACCCAAGTTCATCAGATTATCACTCATACTTTGACAATCCAGAACATTTGAGCTCTATAAATTGAATTATCATATGGAAAATATTTGTAATAGGAATAAGCAATATGTATATTATTTTGAACAGATATAGTACTATTGTAGATTAAACAGACTTCTAATACAATATAAATCTCTACTTATTGTATAAGCAATTAATATTTATATGAAAGATAGATGACAAACAATTCAATCATAGTAAAGTAGGATGTATCATATATAAAACCTCAGTAAAAGATTATAGCACACAGTTATTTAACATATTCACCCTTATTGATGAAGTCTTTCAAAACTTATTACTTAATATAAATAGATGGCAATAATATTTATACCTAATGTTTATAATGCAATGTTGGACTTTGATTTTGACTGCACATATGTATGGACTTACCACATGTAACAATGAATTATGGTCCATAAATTGTCCTTTTATAATCAATAATTAGCTGTTATATTATTTAGCTCAAATGGTTAAGCAATGAGTAACAGTGACTTCTTATCTCCTACATATATGTCCGAATCCCATTATAGATTATTTTTTCAATAGTAGCAATTATGTAGATAGTATTGAACATAACATATAGAAGACCAATGTTTGTTTGGCAGTTATACAGTACAGCCTTTTACACATCTGACATGGCTATGGCTCAGTGATGCCTATAGCAGTTTAGCCATGGATGACTTTGCATTTCTCCATTATCTGTAATGCTTCTAGAACCATTACACTAATGCTTCTATATGTGTGAAAGGTTTGCAATACATACATAAATACATTATTAAGCTGTACATTATAGAAAGTACATTGTCATAATATCCATGTTTGTAGTAATCACATTCATGAATGTAATACCACTGCAGGTCATGGATAAAATAGGTTGGAGTTTGTAAAACAATGAAATGATAAGACAGTTAAACACAGGCATATACTAATGTTATAAGGTGGATTCCATTGTTATTCAACATAGTTTTCCAACATTAAAGGAACTGTGCTGTCCATGATCTCAAAATGTTAAGCGATATACCACTGTGAATGTTATATGTGTGGGTATGAATCTCAGTGTACATTTATGATGTCATTTTGCCACTTCTGTATTCCCTATTTCATAATAGAGTTGTGAGATGTATACTTGTTTGCTAAATTATGCAGTAGAGATTTTTACACATCTAGAACTTATGTGGTGCATTACTGCCTAAAGCATTTGGGTCTCGGATGACTGCAAATATATGTGGCATCTGCAAAGTTCCTGGAAGCATTGAACCTGTGTCAATATGGCTGTATGTGTAAATGCTAGGTAATACATAGGTTACCTGTACATTTTGAATGTCACAATATTGTGTTATAATGGATTATTAACATATTCTTCCCTTTTAACTAACATATATGTTGATGTATTAATTACCACTGATTTACAATAATTCCTTTAATGTGTAGTTATGTCCTTCAAGTGCATTCACACATTCCATTGCAAAGTAAATGCGTTGTGTTTAAGCTGCTTGTTATTGCTGTGAGCAATGTGCTGACAGCCACTTAAGACTGAATACTTTTGTGGTTCAAATGCAACGTGCATGGTGGCAGTTGTATGTTTTGTTTACTGATCCTGTAATTTAGAAGCACAAATTAATATGTTTAATTCTTCCCTGCATAGCCATACAGTTGTTTCATGCAACCACTGCCAAGATGGATTAGCTATACAGGCAGGTGTTAGGATTGTATTGTAAACATAGATGAGAGGTGTAGGTCTGAATTTTGGATTTTCTAATTTGTATACATTACTCCTCATGTGTGCAGTGTTGAGAGTGGCAGAGCAGTAACTAAATGTGTGATATATCAAACTGGATTTCTGAAAAGGCTACCTGACATTGGATGCTCACTGTTTTCATGTACATCGCAATCATAATATATTGACCTGACACACTCCTTCCATGACAGTAATGCAACATCCTTTTTTGCTGTTTTCAGGTGATAAGGACCCAGCACATAACCAGTCTCTATACATTGAGAACGTGCACAGGCTGGAGGAGTAGTGAAGGGAAAGATTTGTGTGTTATAACTGTAAACATTTATTTCACCAGAAAGAATCATAACATAGTTAAAAATTTTTTTTTATTGCAGATTTAGGATGTAAATATTAATGCCATACTACCCACAATGTCTCTGCAAGGTAAGTGCAATAGTCATTGATTTATTGTGAATAACAGTATACATTTTATTTAAACATTGTTCTTGAGTTATAAGCAGGGTATATTTTAATGCAGTTTATGTCTGGTCAACAACATGTAATTAAACAAGTAATATTAGCATATTCTCTGATAAATTGTGTATTTTATGCCATGTAAAGTATGGGCATAACATACTAACAATGTAAAATGGACAGAGTGACCCACACCTGACCTTCTGTTCATATCATCAATATATATGGACAAAAGCACACTGGGATTCTTGCATGATCTTGAATGTACACCTGCTACCCTCATTCTGTTGTTATACAAAATCTAAATTCACATTACAAGACATATCGCCTAGAATTTAAGTTTCAGTGACAATTGTACTGTACTGTGATATACTTTAGGCAAATATGTCAAATGTACAGTCTAACATGTTTGATCATGTTAATGGTATACTATATATTGTGTTTAACAATATTTAGATGCACATCTGATTTTATTTTATGACATACCTGTTTTGCACATAACTGTGATATATGTAACACACCATTTTATACATTGTTATGGATTGAATTCATGCCTTTCATCACATATGGTGTTACAGTTGCCTAAGGTCATACAGTACTGTAATATCACATCCAGAAAATTTACCACATGTAGATTGTGTCAGTTTGTATATGACAGGTTATGTACTCATAGCTTCTCTGGCATATGTATTATGCTCTTTAATAACATACATGCCAGTCTAAAATCCAAGCTAAATACTTGCTATAATAAAATTGTGAAATTTGTCACAAAAAAAAAAAAAAAAAAAATCATCCCACCACTGTGCCTCACTCCACATATTAAACTGGCTAGAACTTCCCCATCATCTCACATACATACAACTAACAACAGCCCATAAACTAATATTCAACCCTACCAGCTGCCCTGCCCTTTCATCTCTATTTAAACTCTACCACCCTAACAGACCCCTCTGCTCAGAGAATCAAATGCTCTTACAAATTAGCAAACCAACCCTTTCTGCTGGCCAAAGGCTCCACTCCTTCTCCTCTGCCAAATTATAAAACTCTAAGATCCACCAGCAGCACATCTCTCTTCAAAAAATCCTTAAAACAACACCTGTCCTCACAGTGGCTATGCTCATGTGCCGGTTCCTCACACTCCATAACTTGAACTCTTTCTTTCTCCCACTCCTCAATTTGACCTCTTTCTCTTCTCCCACTACCGCCTCCACTTCACTCCTTCTCCATCCTACATACCTCCTTAATCCTTCCTATTTCCTGAGTAATAATCTTTTGCTACGATTACTCATACTGGTAGTATATGTAGGGAGTCTTATTTATGGCTGTATTGCCTATGTTTGTTGTACATGATATATTTGTTGTTGTTTGTATAAATCACCGTGGAACTTTTCTCCCTTGTCCTCCAGTGAAAATGGGCACTTTTTGGCCCAGTGGACCATCCCGGTAAACAAATGGAAATAAATAAATGTATGTATGACTTTTTTGTACTGTGTGAAATCTTGACAAAGCAAGGGAACCTTTGTGCTTCACCTATCAGATGCAGAAGACAACAACATGTCATACTACTGCCAGGCAACTTGGATTCTGAGGAACAGGATGATGACCATGACATGGTCGATGATGATGACAGACTGGGTCCAGTACTTGCCATATTTACTGCTGCTCACTGTAGAAGACATACTTCACCACAACAAGTAGATCACATTTAGGGCCAGATCTGGGATGTGAAGACAGATGTCTTCAGAACACAAATGATGGACCTGATGGAGAACTTCTTCCAGGTCATGGTGTGGGCCATGTATGACTCCTTCTGGAAGATCACTAGAGGGATCATTTGTGATCTTCAACCCCATGATGGTGGCCCTTCAGAACTGTTAGTATAGTCTATATGATCCACTTATGTGATGCTGTTACCATGGTGTTTCGCCATATCCAGCTATGTACTTTATAAGCACAATTGTGCAGGCATTGTATATTTCTGTCATATTCCAATTGTCCAAGCTGCACTTGAATTGGGATAGGGAGGAACTCTGCTTCAAATGGATGGGACCCTGTTTCATGGATACAGTAGTTTCTGGGATACATACCTATCTCTCCAGCAGGACCTATTTATATCACAGGCAAGGTTTAAGTCTTTAGAATGGGTAATTCTGTTACTGTTTGTTTTGTGGATATGCTGGAGGTCCATCAGAGTGGAGTATGACAATGCCCTGAATGTCAGGCATAGATCTCTCCTCAAAAGCCTATAGTAGACAGAATACAGGGATAGAGCCTTGAGGCAGTCTGCATAGGACATGTTGCTTATGCCCTGTATTCTTTTAGTGGGGAACCTCTGTCGATGTTCCAGTTGTTGGATATGCCTGGTTAAGTACATACCAAAGGGGGCATTGCACTCAATGATAGGTCTGATGAATGCCAAATACAGTGGAACAATGATTTCCTTGGACTTAGATGCCATACCTTTGTTTATAAGTTTTGCAATATAGAATGATTTCCTCATCACTGTAGACACATGATGGTCAAAGGCTAGATTACTATCTATGTGTGTCCCTAAGTCCCTGACTACTGGGTCAACTAAGGGGTGTGTTGTCAATATGATAGCTTCCAGGGATAGATGACTTCCCAAAGGATACTATTATCTATTTCTTGGCATTTAGGTTTAGTCCATGGCTCTGATACCAGCTACTTGTCTGTGTCAGCCCCTCCTGGAGAACATTTGACAATGACAGCTGCTAATTTGCAATCATCTGCAAATTTAGTCAGCAGAGACCACTCACATTGACCTTAACTTCTAAGAAATGAATGTCAAAAAGGAGCAGTCGAAGGACTGATACCCAAGGGACTTCACTTGTGACTGGCCTGTTTGTAGAGATGTACTCCCCAGTTCTAACTTCCTGGGCCCTATCTGTGAACCAGTTGGCTATACACTGGGTGACATACAGGTTTGTACATAACCTCTTGAATTTGTCAGCAATGCCCAAGTGGGGTATTGTGTCAAAGTCCTTGGGCAGGTCAAGGTAGGCAGTGTGAACAATTTTTCCCTCATCTATTGCTTTAGTAACCTTCTCAAAGAAGTCCACCAGGTTGAGTAGGCATGATCTGCCCTTGAAAAAACCAAACTGGGCTGGGTCCAGTGTCTGAAGGTTTACTATATCTCTACTGATCATCACCATGATAATTCTTTCCATGGTTTAACATATAAGACTAGTAAGACTTATGGGTCTGTAGTTTCCAGGGTCTGTAGATGGCCTACCTTTGTGCAGAGGGATGACTGTTGCCTTTCTCCATTCATGAGGCATGAATCCTGGTTGGAGGCTACAGTTAAATAGTAATTCCAGAGACCCTGATAGGTCATGTTTCATGCTATTTAGAAAGTATCCTGGTATATTGTCTGGGCCCATTGATGCAGTGTTCTTGGTCTTAGAGGGAGCATTAAGGACCTGTTCCCTAGTAATAGTAGGTGGAGTTATATTTGATTCTATTTCCTGAGGGAAGGTTGAGTGGGAGACAGTGGTAAAGTTGGAGCTGAATTTATCAGCCAGGAGGATGCTATGTCTTCTGGCTCAGTATATGTGGCTCTATTTACAATGAGCTCTGCACCCAATTGTGTGCAATCTTTCAGGTTGCGGGCATAGAAAAGAAAGCTTTGTGATTGTCCTTGGCCTGGGAGGCCAAACCTACCTCAAATTTGGCTTTGACAGACTTTATTTGTCCTCTGAGTTATTTGTTTAGTTTGATGCGAGTGCTTTTATCCTGCTGGGTACTGTGCCTCCTAATGTTTGCAATGATTTTCTTCCTGCTGTTATGCAGCCTATTGATTTTGTGATTCCACCAGGGTGGATTGTTTTTTGAGTTAGCTCAGTACTTCTTCCTAGTGGGTACAGCTGCCTCTATGCAGCTATTAACATGCTTGTACAGGGTTTCTGTGAACAGTTCTGCATAGGCAGCAGTATTCTCAGGGTTTATGGGGGCTTGAAATGTTGTCAGGTTCTCACTTAATAGCAGGGGGTTAGCCTTAGAATAGTTCCTGAATATTTCAGGTTCAGTTGGAGGTCCATAACCACTTAATGATTCTGCTGCATAAAAATTAGACAAAGCAGAAAGATATAACATAGTAACCTAAGATATAGTGGTATTCATTATTGAATTCACTTAGTTATACCTTTTGATGATTGGGTTAGTCCCACTAAACCAATGGCCTCTTTTCAGAGGATACCCAATGTAGCATTTGTACTGAGTAGGAGAAATTTGGCCAGGACACTGTGGAACTTCTCTACTCTTTTTGATATGTGCAGTGGGATCGTTTACGTCTTCCTGAGCTACCAGTGGCTCAGGCAGATGGTCCTTCTTTAGTCTCATCTGAAAGATGGCACAACAAAGAGTGCAGTACACCCCCACCACCACCCCATGCCCCACTACAGTGTCAGTACTAGAAAAGTAATCCTAGTACCTGGCATAGGAATAAAATCCACAGCCTTCTGCATGATAGGTGAGTGGGCTACCTGTTGAGCTGCTGAGACTGCAAATAAACACATTCTAATTTAATTTCCCAGCCCTCTCCAAGGAAAACAGCACTGATAAAGACAAAAAAACTGTACCATACAATGTTGCTACATAAATGGTGCAGAACTCCTTTTCTGGTTTGCTAAAATAACACAAACAGAAATAATTTAGATATGAATGTTTGGAGCAGCACCCTACCTATCAACTTATTTGGTCAAGAATTCTGGACAAGGCCAATAACTATGAGGAAATAAAATCAGAAGCAATGTTTAAGTATTACTCTAATTCAATATACATTGAATGATGAGTTTTACATAAATATGCATTTTTGAACAATAATAAGAATAAAACTTTAAAGATTGGTGTTACTGACTGTAATCATGACAGATTTATGAGAAAATCAAAAATTTTATGAGTGACAGGACAAACATTTGAGGCAAAACCAGAGATATATTGCAAAAAAGGGACAGTTGAGAGGTACCGGAAGCATTCAAAGGGGAACATCTGGTCACAATAACCCGCTCCACAATTTGAATACTATTTTGGCTGTGTGAGATTTTAAATGATGCAGTTATGATTTTCTGAATGTTATTATAACTACCTATGAACAAGTCTCAACAAAAAAACTTCAAAAAGTTTAGTTTTAATGGCTGAATTCATTCAAACTATAAGTCTTCAAATTCTACAGCTGAGGCTTCTTTATTTTCAAAAAGTTTTTATGGCAAGACATTACCATCATATCCATTGTAGTGACAAGCAAAAGAATTAAAGAAACTGCAGCCATAATCAGCTTTCTATCTTCAAAACTATGGAGGGAGCTCACAGCATGGTTTACCACAACCCAGTTCTTCAACCATTAGAGACACTTGAGAGAAATAAAACTCAAGTTGCAAATGTCCAAGACCCTAGATTGACTGATCAAGCAACTCCTCCCCCACCCAAAAAAATAAAAATAAAAAAAACAAGCAACTTCATTTAACATCAAGCAGTCAGGTAGTTCAAGTAAAAGCAGGCTTACAAAATCATGAATACCATACCATCCATCACATCAGCAAGCAACTGAATTAAAGAAACTACAGCTATAGTCAACCTTTCATCTTCAAAATGCAGAATACTTCACTGTCTTGCACAATGTGGAACAGGTAGGTAATACATGACATATTTATTAACAATTAGGATGGAAGCTCACACTATGGTTAAACTGTGAATTTTCAGTTCTTTGATATCCTCAGTCTCTCTTTGATTGCCAAAACAGTCATATGGTTACAACCTGATATATTCTTTTTATATTATTTCTAAGACAAAAAAGTTATACAGTAGTTGTAATATATTGTTTTACCAAACACCCATCTCCTCAGGCATTATAGACTTGAGAGTAGCTTGAAAAGAGTCCAGGACGCTCCCACTACACACATAAGCAAATTATTCTCATATTCTGTCTCTTGGCATTTCTAGTGACAAATTCTTGGAAACAAACTAGCCTTTCTCTGCATCTCTGTTATTATTTCTTCATTCTCTTCACTGCATTGCTAGTAATGTGATCATTGACCCACGCATGTGCGTGGGGCATGCAGACACGCACACTCGCATACACCCACACACACACACCCACATACACACACACACACACACACACACACACACACACACACACACACACACACACACACACACACACTTCTGTCAGTTAAAGCTTCTTGTATGAATGTACACACCAAATATTTGCTTGCAGAATGAATGAATGAATTCATAAATAATGGCCAAGAAATATATCCCGGGTCACTGATGTCATGTGTCAGAACCATATAGTGCAACTCTGCCCTTTTACCTTCTTAGTTGGAGATCAAATGAATGAATATATTCATATACATTGGCCCAGGAATGTATCTCAGCTAACTATATCAGAACCATACATTGCAACGCTCTTCTGTTTTTTTTCAACTTCTTAGTTCAAGAATCAGAAGCAAGGAATGAAATCAGTAACAGATTTTAAGTATTTCTCTTATACATTAAGAAAGTTAATAGAATAACAAGCTTTACAGTATCAAGCATTTTCTGAAGGATACAAAATATGAAACTCACATGCTTGACATTTAGTGACTGTAATCCACAACAGTTTGTCAGAAGCCACAAATTTTACATGAAACAGACTGATATACTTATCAAGTCCTTTGCTTAGAAATTCTGGTCAAAGACAAAAATAATAGTGGAGAAATTTTAAATATCATTTTATGTATTTGTTGACCTAGTAAATCCAATGGGAAAAGAGTTCCTTATCAGGGGTAATGGGAAAGCACAAGTGACTTGCTCAAAGTCACAAAGTAGGCAAATGGAGGTAAAAGGATTCAAATGCTTTCCTTTGACTAAAGGAAAGCTCATTCACATAAGTGACAGACAACTCCAAGTCACTTAAAATGTTTATTTTTATTTGTTTATGAGGATAGTCTGACTGGGATGGCAGGCGTGCCACTTTTCAGACAAGGCCCAGTGAGAAAAGCATCAACATTCAGTAACAATTGGGCAGGGAACTAATAAATAAAAAAGGTTAAGTTATAGAAGAGAAAAAAAAAAGAAACAAAATAACATTATGGCAAGACAAGCTTATAAAAAAACAACATTACATTTATGGAATAACTTTAAGTTGATATGGAACACTTAAGTACTTACATAATACCCAATAAGTGTTGCATGCACAAGCATTCTCTGAGCAATATAAACTAGGAAACTGTTATAACTAACATTACTGACTGACAGTAATTCCCCATGGTTCACCAGAAAAAAAACAAAAAACTTTTATTTATTTATTTTTTTACTTTGTTGACTATATTATTCCTACTAGGCCGATGACATTTTTTCAGGGGAGAACCAAGGTGGTACTTGTACTGTTAGGAGAAATTTCATCAGGGCATCTGAGAACTTCCATTACTCTTTTTGATAGATGCCATGGGATCTCTTACACCCCCATGAGCGATTACTAACTGTTTAACATCTCATCCAAAGGACAACACACTCAGAAGAGAAACACCCCACTTGTGCTGCACTGCAGTGTCAGCAGTTCATCTAACTTGTGTGGGAATATTACCCAGAGCCTTCTGCACTAAAGTCGAGGGTACTATTTGTTGAGCCACTGGCACTGACTATGATAATGTGGGTCAGGGCATAAGTATGAGGGAAAAATAGTGATGTTCTATAAAATCATAGGTGGATAATAGGCAAACTACTCTAATTCACTTAAAAAAGTTAACAGAACAGGTTTTCATGCAACATGCATTTTCTGAATATTTTAACAACATAAACGATTGTAATCTAGTAATTCACATAAATGACTGATTATAAATCTTAATGATTTTTAACCCTCAGTGATTTATCAGAAAATGAAGACACCACTGAAGTCTAGCAGATCCTGCACAGGATTAAGGCTTTGTACTCTTGGTGAACTGTTTCCTGTAGTCAAAGGGACAGGGTGCTCCTGGGTTACCCCTTTACTGGGTTTAAATATAGAAAAACAAAAAGAAAGGGCATACATTTAAGGCTAAATACTCACATGCAATTTCTGAACAATAGGAGAAAAGCCAGATAGATCACAGTCAAATGAGACCCTAGGCAGAGTAAAGGATCAGACCCTTCCCACCCATACCAGTATCTCATTACTTGCATGTCTCTCCCTAGTTACCATAAAGCACAGTTGTCAGTGTGCATGCGCTGTTTTCTTCTTTATTTTAAAAATGACCACAGAGACCTGGATTTAATTTAAAACTCTAATTAAAATGTTTTATAACAAAAACACTGACTGCAATTTAATGAACAGAACAAAATATATTCACAATCACATTAAAAACAGCTAGCATGAGCAGCAATAAACTTCTTTTCCTTTGAAACTCACACTTATTGATAATGCATCTGGGAATTAATTGAAATGCAGGATTTATAGTAAAGATGTGCAGCAGGTAAGGGTGATAAAAAATAATGAGGGAAATGTACTCACAAGCGAGGAGAGTGTGTTGATCAGATGGAAAGAGTACTTTGAGGGATTGATGAATGAAGAGAATGAGAGGGAGAGAAGGTTGGATGATGTGCAGTTAGTGAATCATGAAGTGCAGTGGATTAGCAAGGAGGAAGTAAGGATAGCTATGAAGAGGATGAAGAATGGAAAGGCTGTTGGCCCTGATGACATACCTGTAGAAGCATGGAGGTGTTTAGGTGAAATGGCAATGGAGTTTTTAACTAGATTGTTTAATGAAATCTTGAAAAGTGAGAGGATGCCTGAGGAATGGAGAAAAAGTGTTTTGGTACCGATTTTTAAGAATAAGGGTGATGTGCAGAGTTGTAGTAACTATAGAGGGATTAAACTGATCAGTCACAGCATGAAGTTATGGGAAAGAGTAGTGGAAGCTAGGTTAAGAAAGGAAGTGATGATTAGTGATCAGCAGTATGGTTTTATGCCAGGAAAGAGCACTACAGATGAGATGTTTGCTTTGAGAGTGTTGCTGGAGAAGTACAGAGAAGGTCAGAAGGAGTTGCATTGTGTCTTTGTGGGTTTAGAGAAAGCATATGACAGGGTGCCTAGAGAGGAGTTGTGGTACTGTATGAGGAAGTCGGAAGTGTCAGAGAAATATGTAAGTGTGGTACAGGATATGTACGAGGGTAGTGTGACTGCGGTGATGTCTGTGGTGGGAGTCACGGATGCATTTAAGGTGGAGGTGGGATTACATCAAGGATCAGCTCTGAGCCCTTTCTTAATTGCAATGGTGATGGACAGGTTAACAGATGAGTTCAGACAGGAGTCCCCGTGGACTATGATGTTTGCAGATGACATTGTGATTTGTAGTGAGAGTAGGGAACAGGTGGAGGAGACCCTGGAGAGGTGGAGATAGGCTCTAGAGAGAAGAGGAATGAAGGTCAGCAGGACTAAGACAGAATATATGTGTGTGAATGAGAGGGAGGATAGAGGAATGGTGAGGATGCAGGGAGTAGAGGTGGTGAAGGTGGATGAGTTTAAGTACATGGGATCAACAGTTCAGAGTAATGGTGAGTCTGGAAGAGAGGTGAAGAAGAGAGTACAGGCAGGATGGAGTGTGTGGAGAAGAGTGTCAGGAGTGATTTGTGAGAGACGAGTACCAGTAAGAGTGAAAGGTAAGGTCTACAAGATGGTAGTGAGACCAGCTATGTTATATGGGTTGGAGACAGTGGCACTGACAAAAAGGCAGGAGTCAGAGCTTGACGTGGCAGAGGTGAAGATGTTAAGATTTGCACTGAGTGTGACGAGGATGGACAGGATTAGGAATAAGTATATTAGAGGGTCATCTCAGGTTGGAAGGTTCGGAGACAAAGCCAGAGAGGCAAGATTACGTTGGTTTGGACATGTGCTGAAGATGGATGCCGAGTATATTGGGAAAAAGATGCTAAGGATGAAGCTGCCAGGTAACAGGAAAAGAGGAAGGCCTAAGATAAGGTTTATGGATGTGGTGAGAGAGGACATGCAGGTGGTTGGTGTGACAGAGCAAGATGCAGAGGGCAGGAAAAAATGGAAACAGTTGATCTGCTGTGGTGACCCCTAATGGGAGCAGCCAAAAGAAGAAGAAGATGGTTAAATAGCATGTAGTGAAGCACTCATTGGGGCTATCTGAAGGGTCGGGAATTCAAGAGACAAATGTGTAATGAATTTGCTAACAGCATGGGACAGCCTACTATACACAAATGATTTTTTTCCAAAACAGCCCAGGAGCACTTTCTGGTGAAATAACTTGGTCTGACTCACACTAGACAAACAGAGGCTGATGGAATTAAAAATCGCAATGCAGGAAACATCTCATTAAAAACTCATAGCCTTAACTCAGCTTCATGAAATACCAAACATAGTGCATTTCACATCCTTGTGCCAGAAAAAAAAGCTAAATTAAAAATGCATTTCATAGTTAGTATTTTAGCGTTAATCTCATAGCCTTCATGATGCACAAAGTCAAAGTTGTTTCAGCAGGCAACAAAACAAGGAAGCCATGGACTGTGCACAGAAAACTTTGCTCATATGATGAATCCCCTACTCACTACAATGGATATTTTCCTTTGCACCATAACTATTCTAGGATGCAGGAAATACACATGCATACACACAAACATGACTGTCAATTACAGCTCCTTGTATAACTGTGTACATTCTTATGTTTGTTTGTGATAAAATGAATGAACAAATGAATAATTACCAAGACGTGTATTACAGCTCACCACTGTGAGAACCCTAAAGTGTATCCGGACACACATCTCCCATGCTCTCCAAAAATTCTACTTCAAGAATCAGAGACAAAGACTCAACGATCAGAAATATATTTTAAATCTTTCTCTTAAATATTTACAAGTTACATTAGCAAGCATTTTCTGAATGATAAAGTTTGAAACACACGTGTCTGACATGTTTGAGCTTTACATCATCTGGGACAAGACTGTAGATCACGAAATAGGCTGTGGCCTGCTTCTCATCTTGGGATTGGTACTAATGTCTTGCTTCTGGTGAGAGAAGCAAAGGAGCATTGTATCCCAGCAGAGTGAAGCTGTGGTGAGACCAGCACTAGTTGTAGCCAGGTAGTAGCCATTCACCCGACGTCCCTCTTTCCATCATTGCCTTGACAAGGTAATTCTTTGTTTTCAGTAAGTATTGCTTGATTTGTTTCTAACTTCAGAATATCTGCCCAAATATTTCATCCTTACATTTTCAGGGTCTACGTATTAGTTTGCCCTCAAGTGTTTGGCAGTGCCCTGTACACACATAGACATCCTGAGTGACATTTTCCTGTAAAAGCACGGTTGAAATTTTAGCAATACCTAGCTGCACACAGGAAAATTAGTTTGCAGTGACAAGCACTGTCCCCATAGTTGCAAAATGGATGCTCCTGACATTGCTGTATATTCACACTCCAACTGTCTAATCAATAAAAAAGGCTCCGTTGCCATGGATATGAACTTTCCCACTATTTCCATTACAAGCTTGATGGATATGGGCATCCTGAGGCAATGTAGAAATTGCCCCATGTTTACTGACAACCAGTTAATTCTCAAACAAACGAATATGATATGTGAGAGATGTATTTACACAATGTAATGGAAGGCAAAGCTCTCACGTAAAAGTACTTCTAATGTCAATATTTGTCAGTAGTACACACTATGCACCCATCACACACAATTCAAAGCAGACATATAGACCCATATATGCTGAAGCACTTAAATATAACATTCCTAAGACCTCATAGATGAAGTACACAAAATAAACACCCTCAGCAGCCCAAAATGTACTCTTTCAAAACAACACCAACATCAACACATACAACCGCATCTCATGGATCCCCTTCTTCTAAGCCCATAAGGCAAGCAATGCAACAATTCAACATTCTTGTCATTCGAGACTCCATTGTGAGACACACTGATGTCCCTCTCACCAGGCTGAGTAAGGAGAAAGTCACAGTCAGTTGCTTATCAGGGGCTAGAATCGCCCACATTATGCATGCATTCAGGTCAGTGGACCACAAGTACCAGTATCACTTATTCATAGTCTATATGGGACCAAATGACCTGAGACATACCTCCCTACACTATATGAACAGGGACATCATGGAGCTCTCAGAATATATGTCTCAGTCTGGTATGAGTCTAGCACTAAGCAGCATTTTACCTATTCCAAGGATGATGCCACAATACGAACAAAAAATGACTGACTTTAATAATTGGCTTAGTTTCTGGTGTCATTCTAAGGGGGTGCATTTCTTGTCAGCATGGAAGGAGATGGTCAACAGACCACACTGTTTTGCCAGGGATGGTCTTCACCTCTCCCCTCTGGGCTTTTGAATATTAGCTAAAACATTGTCTTCCCCCATAGTGCCTTTTTAGGCAATGCCAAACTGAAAGTACTTCTGACATAGCAAATCAAAACCAAGAAAATCTAAAGGTATTAGTGCTCAGTGCTAGGAAGCTAAGCAAAAGAACGCCACTCTCTAGAAGCTCTCCTCACTCTAGAGAATGCCAATGCCTATGCAGTCAAAGGTTTAAAGTCGCAGACAGTACACCGACAGTGCAAGGTTATATAATGCCTTCCACATATTTAGACCAGCTACTACACATACATGGACTAAAGGTGGAGGTGTCTCAATTTACATCAAAAATAAATATACCTCAAGGCTGGTCATACAGGACAATGCATGGGAGCTGCTCCATGTTCAAATCACCATAGCCAAAATCCAATACCACTTCCTTGCAAGTTATAGGTCCCCCACTATGACCCAGAAAACCCATACCATGTATATAAACTTATTGGAAATACAAACACATCATCCAACCTGATACCATTATCATGGGCAACTTTAATTACCCCACCATTAACTTTTTTTTGTAAACACAAACTCCTAGGATGAGATTGTCAGTACACCAACCAGAAGTGCAAGCATACTGGATCTGATCCTCACTAATATGGGAGAGTTCTGCACACCTCCTACTCTAATGTTGTCCCTGGTAAGGTCAGACCACAAAATGGTTTCCTTGTAAAAATAAAATCTGAACCCCCAGCTAAACCTGGAATATACAGGAGCAACTCTAAGGCTAGCTTTCTGCTATTAAGTTAAAAGCTAGCAAACTTTCAAGCCCCATAAACCCTGAAAACACTACTGCCCATGTAGAACTGTTCACAAAATCCTTGTACAAGAATGTTAATAACTGTATAGTGGCCACCAGGAAGAAATACAGAACTAACTCAAAAAACAAGCCACCCTGGTGGAATCACAAAATCACTAGGTTGTATAACAGAAGGAAGAAAATCATGGCAAAAATTAGGAGGTGCAGCACCCAGCAGGATAAAAGCACTTTCATCAAACTAAACAAACAACTCAGTGGACAAATAAAGTCTACCAAAGCCAAATTTGGGGTAAATTTGGCCTCCCATGCCAAAGACAACCACAAGGCATTCTTTATTTATGTCCGCAATCTCAAAGGCAATACACAATTGTGTGCAGAGCTCATTGTAAATGGAGCCACCTATACTGAGTCAGAAGATATAGAAAACCTACTGGCTGATAATTTCAGCTCCAGCTTTACCCCTCTCTCCACCTCAAACTTCCTCCAGGAAATACCATCAGATATAATTCCCCTGCTATCACTGGGGAACAGGTCTTTAATGCTCTCTCTAGGGTCAAGAACACTGCATCAATGGGCCCAGACAATATTGCAGAATGCTGTTTAAGTAACATGAAACTTGATCTATCAGGTCCTCTGGAATTTCATTTTAACTGTAGCCTTCAAACAAGCTTCGTGCCTTATGAATGGAGAACAGCAGCAGTCATCTCTCTGTAGAAGGTTAAGCCATCTATGGACCCTGGAAACTACAGACCCATAAGTCTCACTAGTGTTATATGCAAAGCCATGAAAAGCATTATCATGGAAATTATCAATAGTGACATAGTAAACCTCCAGACACTGGACCCAACCCATTCTGGTTTTGTCAAGGGCATGTCATACCTACTCAACCTGGTAAACTTCTTTGAGAAGGTTACCAAAGCAATGGATGAGGGCAAAATGGTTCACACTGCCTACCTTGACCTGGCCAAGGCATTTGATGCAATACTCCACTCAGGCATTGCTGAAAAAAACAAGAGGTTAGGTACAAACCCGTATGGCATCTGGTAGATAGCCAACTGACTCACAGATAGCACCCAGAAAGTTAGAATTGGGGAATCCACCTCCACAAAAATGCAAGTTACAAGTGGAGGACCACAGGGATCAGTCCTTGGACTTCTCCTTTTTGGCATTTACTTTTCTGAAGTCAAGGCCAATGTCAAGGGTTTCTGGCTGACTAAATTTGCAGATGACTGCAAATTAGGTGCTGTCACTGAATCCCATGCTGGCACAAATGTTCTCCAGGAAGGGCTGACAAAAACTAACAACTGGTATTAGAGCCATGGACTAAAACTAAATGCCAAAAAATGCATAACAGTATCTTTTGGGAAGACATTCACCCCTGGTAACTATCATATTGACAACACACCTCTTAGTTGACCCAGTAGTCAGGGATTTAGATACACACAGTTCACCGAGAGTTTTGGCCAGAGGGCTGGAGTGCCTGTAAATGAGAATTCATCAATTGCTGCTCAGTCCTGCTAATATAAGCATTATTTAACATTGTACTGCATGTTGTGATTGTTTTTTTCTGCTGTATTACCACTGTGCTTTATCTGATTCTAGCTTTGCTTGTTACCACTTGAGTTTCCTTAACCAGCCAGCTTACATAAAGAGGACCCCCCCCCTGCACATTGGGGTCTATATCACGCTGTTGAACTTTTAAAAGTTCGAGCATGATATGGTCGATACCATATGATCGAACTTTTAAAAGTTTGAACATTTCAATGGAGATCTCTGTACAGTGCAGAATGGAAAGACTTCCCTTTTCCTGCACTGTAGTGCAATCTCGTAGTTGGTATATTTATAGAGCAGGGTGTGTGGGGGGTGCAGGGGGGCTTGCCCCCCTTGCTTAAACCATTCAGATAAGTTTTTTTTTATTACATTTTAAACTTTTAAAAGTTCGATTATGTAATACAGATGCACACTTTGTGGCAGAAGCATGTAGCAGGGATAGTTCTAAGTTGGAGTTTGCTGGGAAAAGGCTCTGTGTGGCCTTCTCTGTTTGGTACTTGAGCTACTTTTATTTTAACTCACCAGTACTTAAGCCTTGGATTTGTGCAGGCTTGGGGTCAGTTCACCAGAGCAACTGAGAGATTTGACAAGAGGCTGGAGTGCCTGTAAATGAGAATTCATCAGTCGCTGCTCTCTCCTGCTAGTATACATATTATTTAACACCGTGCTGACTTTGTAATTGTTCCTGCTGCTGTATTACTACTGTACTTTATCTACTGTATTTTGTGAGATGTGTTTGCTGCTGACCATTGCTGCCTTAGCTTCTGTACCTTGCTCACACTGTTTTCCAGGATTTATAGCATAGGCTAGATTCAGATCTGCTGACTCTAGCTTTGCTTGTTACCACTCGAGTTTCCTTAACCAGACAGCATACATTAAGAGGGCCCCCCCCCGCACTTTGTGGGAGAAGCATGTAGCAGGGACCGTTCTGAGTTGGAGTTTGCTGGGAGAAGGCTGTGTGTGGGATTGGTACTTGGGTTACTTTTATTTTAACTCGCTGGTATATAAGCCTTGTGTTTGTGCAGGCTTGCACCCCACCCAGCACCATGCAGCTGGGGTTACTATTGGCAGATACAGACGCAAAAACTAAAGTAGATATATTTTCCCTTGGTAGCTGCCCATTTTCCAACTGAGGAACCCACCCAAATTGAGCTTAGCTGCTCAGAAAGCACTTCAGTTGTTCTTTTTTGGAGCTTTTCCCACCTACCTACAAATTTGCATTAGTCTCAAACCCCTTTTCAAGCCCAGTCAAACCACACCCCTACACTACTTTCCCCACTGAGTAAAGCAATGTTTAAAGTTATCATTATGGATGGCCAGTTTCCCTCCATCTCTCATACCAGCCTGATTAACATGGGTATCATGAGGCAGTGTAACAATTGCCTAATGTACGCTGACAACCCACTACTCTTAAATCACTCAAGTTCAATTTGTTTGAAATGCATTTACACCAAGAACTTGGAATCCTTGCTGTCTTGTACACAGAACGGTTACACTGAACAGGTTGTCAGCCCACATATGACACCTTCTGCACAAACCATGCACTCCACATAAACCATCTTACATGGAGGTACTCACCAGAAATTTACCTAAACACAGGAAACCTCCAAATCACAAACATACCTCAGCTAATACAGTACTTACTACATCCATTACACATAAAACCAAATGCACAAGTGTCTCACCAAATAAGCCCCTAAGGCAAAACACATCTAAATCAAAGTTTTTAGTTATAGTTGACTCCATATTGAGACAAACAGATGTCCCACTCATCAGCCTGGAGAAGGAGATGGTTATAAGCTGTCTGTCAGGTGCCAAGATCCACCAAATCCTACACGCACTCAAGTCTCTCAACAACAAGTACCATCATGACTCCATCATAGTTCATGTTGGTGTGTATGAATTAAGACGTACCTCAGTGGAATATATGAACTTGAACACGACTGAGCTCTCCATATATGTATACCAGGCAGGTATGTCCCTAGCCTTGAGCAGCATATTACCCTCACCTAGGATGATACCACAATACAAACAAAAAAATGATTAACTTCAACAATTGGCTTAGCTTCTGGTGTCTTTCTAAGGGGATCCAGTACCTGTCAGCCTGGAATGAAATGGTAGATCGACCATGCTGCTTTGCCAGAGATGGCCTACACCTGTCAACTATGGGCTTTTGGTTACTGGGTAAAGAACTTGCCTCCCCCATAGTGCCTTTTTTAGGCAATGTCACAAGGACAAAATTACCAATGTAAAAGTATCTACAAAAAACAATCTTAGGGTTATGCTGCTATATATCAGGAGTCTAAACTTGAAACTACACTCGCTGGAGGAAGGCCTCACCTTAGAAGATGTTGACATCTGTGCAGTCAGAGAGACTTGGTTTAAGGCTGTGGAAAGCACCCTGGCCATACCAGGTTGTAATGCATTCCACACATTCAGACCACAAACTGAATGTGAGAGACCTAAAGGAGGTGGAGTATCAATAATCATCAAAGATAAATACACCTCTAGATTGGTCAAACAGAATAATTCCCTTGAATTACTCTAGGTCCAAGTGACTGTAATTAAGACACCTCTCCAAGTTATTACCAGCTATAAGACCCCCTCCATGAACTGGGTCACCTACACTTCCTACTTGGATCTACTCGAATTGCTCAAGATACAACCAAACACCCTGCTTCTGGGTGACTTTATCTACCTGTCCATAGATTGGATAAATTATATGTGTGCTAACATAAATACCCAAAGATTCTTGGACTTCATCAGCTCAAATGCCCTGGATCATTTGGTTGACATCCCCCACAAGTGGCCCAAACATTCTGGACCTAGTGCTCACTAAATGAGTGATCATTGCTCTTCCCCATGTGTTCAGCCCTCCCTGATGAGATTTGAACATAAATAAGTTTCTTTGGAAATAACAATAATATCAGACCAATAAACTAAACAAACCTCTCTAAAGCTCAAACTTCATAAACCCTGCCCTCACTGATAACAAAGACACCCATACTGAGATCTGCACCAACGCCTTGTATAAACATCTACACAAAAGCATTGACTTAGCCAAGCCTGACAGGACCAAAGCAAGATCTTCAAAAAAGAACAAACCTGCCTCTTGGATATCTGTCATAAACAGGTTATTTAATGAGAGAAAGAAATTGCTGTCCAAAAAAGGAGTGCTATCTGAATTGGAAGCATTCCCTCCTCAGCCTAAACAAGCAAATAATTTATTTATTTATTTATTATTTATTTTACATTTGTTGACCGGGCTAGTCTAGCTGGAGACATGTCCATTTTCAGTAGATGCTCGGGGAGAAAAGCTCCAAGAATCATACAGATTTTTTACAAAGTTAAAAACAGGAGTTATACAGATAATAGAGATAGCAATATTACAAAAAATGTTTTTTTTTTCTTCTTCTTCTTCCTCTTAAAATAGTACAAATTGGTGTTACCATGGTCATTTTGTAAGATACAGAGTAGAAGTAACATGGTCATTTTGTAAGAGACTGAGGTATGATGTAGATATATACTTGTAAGATATATACAATAATGTAGTTTATTGATACATAAAAGGTAGCTAGTAAGGGATGAGGTGGGATAAGTGAATGTGAGAAGATTTAGTCAGGGTTAGTACAGGTACATAGCCAGTGATTGTTAAGGTAGAGTTTCAAATTCCTTTTGAAAAGTGAGAGAAGTTTGAGATGTGATTTCAGAGGGAAGTTTATTCCAAAGTTTTCCTACAGAGTTAGAGAACAAAGACTCACCTGCTGTGTTGTTGGGTTTAGTAGTATTGATCAGTAGTTTGTTAGAGGAGCGTAAAGATGTGAGGTTTTTATAAGGTGTAATGAGGTTAGAGAGTACTGGAATATTGTTAGGTAGATATAGAGTCTTATGGGCTATTATAAGCTGGTGATATTGAAGCTGATTAAGAAATTCAAGCCAGTTTAATTGTTTAAGATTTAGACAGTGATGGGTTCTGTAAGGAGAGCCTGCAGCAAATCTAGCAATATTATTATAGGAAGTAGTTAGTTTCTTGATGTTGTTCTTTGAGAGATTAGTATAAATGGGAGAGGCGTAAAGCAGGGTGGATATTAGGTGGGTTCTGGCTATAGCAGTCTTAGCTGCTGGTGTAAGATAAGGTTTAATTCTATAGAGGGATCCCAGTTTTTTGTTGACTGACTTTATTGTAGTGTTTATGTGAGTATCAAAGTTTAGATTGTTGTCTATTGTTATTCCAAGAAGTTTAGTGGTAGGGTCAGGAGAGATAAGAGTACCATTGTTAGAAGTGAGACTGAAAGGTAAAGATGTGGACTTTTGGGTTGGTGAGAAGAGTAGCAGTTTAGTTTTTTGGGATTCAGAAGGAGGCAGCATTGAGAAAATCATAATTCAACAGTGTTGAATGTTTTTTGGGTAAGAGACTGTAGCTCAATTTGAGAAGTGGCTGAGCAGGTTATGGTAGAATCATCTGCATATTGAATGCAGGTGGAGTAAGGAATGGCTGTTTGCAGGTCATTAATGAAGATGGAAAATAAGAGTGGGCCTAATATGGATCCTTGAGGGACACTGAGAGAGATAGGAAGGTGATTGGATAGTTTATTTTTCCAGAGTACAGCCTGGTGACGATTATCAAGGTAAGATGTAAACCAGTTCAAGGCAAGAGGATCAAGTGAGAGAGTATTCAGTGTATGGAGTAGTAGTTGGTGGTTAACCATGTCAAAAGCTTTGGATAGGTCAATGAAGACTGCAGATGAAAGACAATTATTGTTACGATTATTGTTGATGCTGTTTGCGAATGATAGCAGTGCAGTGGTGATACTATGGAAAGGTCTGAAGCCATGTTGACAGTTAGTGAGTAGGTTCATAGGTTCATAGGTTTATACTAGGCTATCTGCCCTAAGGCATTTATAAGCCTAGCCCAAATTTTTGTGGCTTACGCCACCCCTTATATGAAAAAATACTGTGCCCATTAGTTTGTTGTGCCTCTGTCCAGCAGTGACACAGAGATGATTCCCCGGGTAAACCTACGATCTCCCATCCACAGGTCTAGATTTCTCTTGAACAGAGTCAGCGAGGTGCTCTGCCTCACATGGACCGGGATTTTATTCCACAGCATAGGGAGTCTCTGAGTGATAAATCTATCCCTCCAGCACGTCCTATTTATATCCGTGCTAAGGTTTAAGTCGCTTGCTCTAGTGGTTTTGGTGGATTTGGATTTTTTGAGGTGGAGCATGTCCATTAATTCCGGGTTGGACATGGCCTTGCATGTCAGGCACATGTCACCTCTGAGCAGATGGTATGCGACTGAACAGAGCTGGAGTTTCTTCAATCTGGCAGCATATGACAGATTTTGGAGTCCCTTTATCCTTTTGGTGAGGAACTTTTGGGGTCTCTCCAATTGCTGCAGATGTCGGGTGAGATACATCCCGAATGGGGCATTGTACTCGATCATTGGTCTGATAAGTGAAGAGTACAGGGGAACAATGACCTCACTAGATCTGGATGTGAATCCCTTCATGATCAGGTGGGCAATGTAGAAGGTCTTTCTAACCACTTTAGCAATGTGAGTGTCAAAAGAAAGGCCACTGTCAACCTGGGTCCCCAGGTCCCTGATAACCTCTTCTGTGCTTAGTGGATTGCCACCTATATGGTAGCTTGGGGTTACCTTGTTTTTCCCGAAGGGTATGACTATACATTTTTTGGCGTTTAACTTCAGGCCATGGCTCTGGCACCAGCTATCTGTTTCCGTGAGTCCCTTCTGAAGGATATCCGTGTCCAATGCACTTTCCACTATGGCGCCCAGTTTGCAGTCGTCTGCAAACTTTGTCAGCCAAAGTCCTCCCATGCTGGCCTGTACTTCTGAGAAGTAGATGCCAAACAATAGGGGGCCAAGGACCGAGCCCTGTGGGACACCACTTGTGACCGGCTTGGAGTCTGACACAGCGCCAGCAACTCTAACCCTGTGGGTTCTGTCCTTAAGCCAGTTTGCAACCCATCTTGTGACATATGGGTTTACATTTAAGCTGGTAGGTTTTTCTACAATACCCGAGTGGGGTATTGTGTCGAAAGCCATTGCAAGGTCAAGGTAGGCTGTATGGACTGCCTTTCCCTCATCAATGGCCTTGGTGACTGTTTTGAAGAAGTCGACCAAGTTCAAAAGGCATGATCTTCCCTTGACAAAGCCAAACTGGGTCGGGTCCAATGTCTGCAAGTCCCCTATATCTTTGTTTATGAGCTCCATTATGATCCTCTCCATAGCTTTGCAGACTAGACTTGTTAAGCTTATGGGGCGGTAATTACCAGGGTCCGTAGAGGCACCACCTTTGTGGAGTGGGACCACAGTTGCCGTACGCCACTCCTTGGGCACGTATCCTGTGGTAAGGCTGAGATTAAACAGCTGCCTTATGTGCGGGGTTAATTCCTCATTTAGCTCATGTAGCACACAGCCGGGGACACCATCCGGTCCCATTGATGCTGCGTTTTTAGCTTTAGAGAGAGCAGCTTTCACCTGCGCATTTGAGATGTCCGGGAGGCTACACTCGGCTGGGATAGTTATCTCTCCTTTAGGGGGGGAGAGGGGGGTGAAGTTTGCACTGAACCTGTCTGCCAGTATGTTGGCAATGTCTGTGGGTTCAGTGATTTTTGTATCATTTTGGACTAATTCTGAGCATATCTGGGAGTTTCCACCCAGGTTCCTAACATAGCTGAAAAGGGCCTTATGATTGTCCTTTGAATCCATGGCAATTTTTCTCTCAAAATTGGCCTTAGTTGATTTTATGAGTGCTCATATTTTTTTACTAATAATGATCAGGGGTGACTTCCCTTTTATGGATTTTGTTCTATCATGTAATAGCTTTCTCCTCTTATTGTAAAGTTTGTTAATGCTGGGGTCCACCAGACTGGACGTTTGCCCTTTGTGGAAAGAGTCTTGGTTTTATTTGGGATTGCCTGATCCATGCAGTCCTGGAGGTGTTCATAGAAGGCATTTGTAAGGGCTTCCGCAGTTCTCCAGTTGTTCTGAAGAAGGTGGTAGAGTAGTTGTTTATGGATGCATCTTTCCATAATTTTTGCGATAGGGGAAAGTAAAGCTATGGGGCGAAAGTTAGAAAAGTCATTGGAGCTCCCACCTTTGTGTAGTGGGATGATGTGTGAAATTTTCCATATTGAAGGGACAGTTCCTTCACTTATTGTTCTATTTATCAGAATAGAAATAGGGTAGGCAATGGCTTTAACTCCTTTTTGCAAGAATTCTGCTGGGAGTTTGTCAGCTGAGGGGGTGGTAGGTTTTAACTTATGTAGAAGACAGGAAATGTAGGAGGTAGATACTGGTTGGAGGTGAAATAGAGGAGGTGGATTTGTAGAGGAAGTGGTCAGATTAGATGTGTCAGGAGATAGGTGGCTAGCTAGAGTTTGGATGGTATCAGTGAAGAAGGAGTTAAAGGCATTTGCTGTTTGTGTGGGATTCTCAGGGTTAGAGCCTAGTGGGTTAGGTGTTATTAGTTGGCCTGGTTAAAGAAGATTATTAATAGAAGTCCAACATTTTTTGAGTTTTTTGAGAGAGGTTTGTTGTAGCTGAAGATAATAATTCTTTTTGTCTAGAAGTATGGCTTTTTTTGTATTGTTTCTATGTTCTCTAAAGGTTTGGCGGTCTGTTGCATTCTTAGTTGTACGCCATTTTGCCAGGATTTGTTTCTAAGTTGGATTTTTTGTTTAGTATTGTTAGTGAGACAAGGGGCTGGTTTAGCTTTAATTCTAATAGAGCGAATTGGAGCGTGGTGATGCAGGGTGGCTAAGAATGTGGAGTTAAAGTATTCCACTGCTTTATTTAGAGGGAGATATTTTAATTGTATCCAATTACATTGTTTTAGTTCTGTTTGGAAAAGTTCTGGGTTAAATTCATTTTTAGAGCATATTGTTCTGAGAGTGTTAGGGAATATTATGTTGGTTTTATGCCTGATAATATATGTAAGTGAGTGGTCACTTATATCATCTGGAAGGGCTCCTGTTGTGTAGGATTGCTGATGATTATTAGTAAGTATCCAATCCAAGGTACTTTCTTTGTTATTGAGTCTATTAGTTCTGGTAGGGGAGTTTATAAGTTGTGAGAAGCCATACAGGTTAATGTGGGTAGAGGGATTAGTATTAGTACAGGAATTCCAATCTCTATTAAAGTCGCTGAGAACCATGGTTTCTTGCAGGAGATTAATAGAAAGCCAGTTGAGGATATGCTCTAGTGTATTGCTGTTATTTCCTAGGGGAAGATAAACACAGATAATATTTATGTCTTTACTTGTGTTTACCTGAAGTTTACAGATAATTATTTCTGCAGAAGAGTCTATAGGTAAGTTAAGATGTAAGGTGCTGACTTGTAGGCATCACATGCACTCTAAAGCCAACTATGAATCCAAATTAGCTTTCTTCACCTAGGATAACCATAAGGCCTTCTTTAGCTATGTCCAAAACCTTAAGGGAAAAACCCAGATCTGCACAAAGTTGTTTGTTAATGGCACCACATACACCGAACCCATGGACATAGCAAACCTGCTAGCTGACAGATTCAGTGGAAAGTTCTTCCTCTTGTCCCCACCACGTATCCCCCAAAGCATTCATACCACCTGCCTTCCACCTAGCATGTCCAAAGAGCAGGTCTTAAAGCTCTCGTCAAAGCCAAAAGCACAGCTTCTATGGGACTTAATAATATCACAGGCTGCATTCTAAATGGATTAAGACAGGAATTAGCTGAACTGCTAGGAAGTGTTTTCAACCACAGCCTAAGCACTGCTTTTGTTCCTGCTGAATGGAAAACAGCAACTGTCATTCCTTTACATAAAGGAGGCATCTCCACTGACCCTAGGAACTATAGACCCATAAGCCTG
Source organism: Protopterus annectens (assembly GCF_019279795.1). Taxonomy (NCBI): domain Eukaryota; kingdom Metazoa; phylum Chordata; order Ceratodontiformes; family Protopteridae; genus Protopterus; species Protopterus annectens. The sequence continues at coordinate 1,159,826,043 of NC_056732.1, read as the reverse complement.
ACCAGCCTTATGGGCAAGGCTATGGAAAGAATCATCATGGACCTTATCAACATAGATATAGGTAACCTCCAAACACTCAATCCAACCAAGTTTGGCATTGTCAAAGGGAGATCCTGCCTATTGAACTAGGTTGACATCTTTGAGACAGTCACCAAAGCCCTGGACAAAGGCAAATCAGTGCACATGGTCTGCCTGGACTTGGCTAAGGCATTTAACACTATTCTCCACTCAGGCATCAATTATAAACTCTCAGAGTGGGAATCAACCCGTACATTGTCAGGTGGTTTGGAAACTAGCTCACCAATAGAATGAACACAGTCAAAATACAGGGCACAACGTCCACCAGCAGACCCATAATCAATGGTGTTCCACATGGATTGGTGCTGGAACTCCTACTGTTTGGAATCTACATCTTGGATGTACAGGCAAAAACAAAAGGTCCGTGGCTGACAAAGTTTGCTGATGACTGCAAGCTTGGAGCACTCATTCAGTCCCCAAATGATGTAAACATCCTGCAAAAGGGACTCACACAAACAAATGACTGGTGCCAAATTCATGGGCTGAAACTAAATGCAAAAAAATGCATCATCATCCCCTTTAGCAAGGGTGACATCCCTGTAGATTACCACATTAATGACAACATTCTAAACAAGGAATCAGTGGTGATAGATTTGGGCACAAAGTTAACAGCAACATTTCTTTTGATCACCATGTCTCCACAAGGTAAGAAGGGCTTTCTACATTGCCCATCTCATAAGTAATGTCATCTCTTCCAGTACAAGATAAGTAATAACCCCCCAGTACTCTTCACATATCAGGCCAGTAATATAGTACAAAGCTCCCTTTAGTATGCACCTTCCCAGACACCTGCAGCAACTAGAGAGACCTGAAAGGTTGCTTACAAAGAAAATTCAGAGTTTAGAGACCTCAAAGGTTTCTTACAAAGAAAATTCAGAGTTTTCAGCATACGTCATACATTGCCAGACTGAAATAATTGTCACTATACTCTGCCTTGTACAGACTGCTCAGAGGAGACCTGTGCCTTGCACATAAAGCAATCACAGATCCTGCACTAATGGAAAATTCTACACATTCGTAAGTCAAATTGTACATGATGCACTCACTCTAGGGACATCAACCTAGTATGTGACATCAACAGGACTTGCTGGAGGGACAGATATGTCTCATAGAGTTTATAACTCCTCTGGAATAAACTTCCAGTTCAGGTGAAACAGAGCCCCTCGTTGACCCTGTTTAAGTCTAATTTGGATGACTGGATGGGAAACCAAAAGTTCACCCTGGGAGTTTCACCTGTGTCCCTCTTGAATAGGAGGAGCTGCTATTGATTTAATTCTATTTGATACATTGATATTCTAGGGAACAAGGGTTAGTTGTACTTGGCTAGGCTTGTAAAGGCCCTAGGGCCAGTAGCCTAGTAACTTCCTATGATCTTATGATCCTATGACAGTAATCTAACCTTTGACCATCACATGTCTACTGTAGTGAGGAAATTATTCGATGTTGTGCAACTTATAAGCAGAGGTAAGGCATCTAAGTGCAAGGAAGTCATTGTTCCACTGTATTCAGCATTCATCAGACTATCATTGAGAACAATGCCCCCTTTGGTATGTACATAAACAGGCATATCCAACAACTGGAACGTTCACAGTGGTTCCTCACTAAAAGAATACAGGGCATAAGTAAAATGTCTATGCAGACTGCCTCAAGGCCCTATCCCTGTATTTTGTCACCTACAGACTTTTGAAGAGAGATCTATGGCTGGCATACAGTGCATTGTCAGACCCCAGACTGACGGACCTCCTGCATATCCACAAAACAAACAGCACCAGAATTACCCATTCTGGGAGACAAAGATGGCCGCCTTTCTGTAGACACTGTACATCTACAGCTCTCCAGTTACTCGCAAGAATAAGTAACCCTGAGGATATACTACAAGTCTTTTTGCATTAATTACCGGATATAACTATTCTACTACAACCAAACTACGACTGAGAATCAAAAGAACGAAGGAAAAACTAATTAATTTCACAGGATTAAAGCTGATTGTCTGCCTGACTCTGAATAGAGCTATAAACAAAGGATCTATCTGATTTCTGTTTCAAGATGTCAAAACTGGACAAAAATATGGACACAACAACAACTAAAACTAAATTATCAATGCTGATGTCACCAGAGAAAGACTCTACATTTAAAAGACAGAAAACTGTAAAACCACAAGATCTTTTAAAAACAGGAGGAACAAACCAACCGGATCAGCTAGCTAACATGGAGGACATTAAAACAGCACTGTTACCCATACAAGAATCTTTAAATGCACTTTCAAACCAGATACTTGCTTTTAATGCCACATGCAGTCAAATTCTCGACAGAATAGATAAATCTGAGGCTAGAATATCTGATAATGAGGACAGAATAACATTTCTTAAAAAAAAACAGATATTCATGACCTGGACATTCAAACTATGCAGACCAAGATCCTGGATTTAGAGGCAAGATCCAGAAGAAACAACATAATTATTAGAGGAATCCCGGAAAATATTCAATATAATGATCTAATGCCTACCATTACACAGATACTGGAAATATTGTTCGAGGACTCGGGTATGGCTAAGCAAATAGTCTTAGAAAGAGCACACAGAGCTCTCAGGGAATCACAAGCATCAAATATTCCTAGACCGGTTTATGTCAAAATTCTGAATTACCAGGATGTAAATAAAATAATTCTAACTATGAAAAAGAAAGGAGGTTTTGTAATGTGGCAAAATAACAGAGTTTCTATGGGTCAAGATCTACCAATGCAAATCAGACAAGCCAGACAAGCATTAGCCCCTTACTGCAAATTTCTTATTGATAAAATATAAAATTCCAGATGAAGTATCCAAGTACATTAATCTTTACATTTGATGGAGCCAAATATTCTGTTTCTACAAAAAGGAAGCAAAACTCACCTTTTGAAGACTTTTAAATCCCTTCCAACTTCAGAAGCTTAACTGGAACATTCAGTCTGTGTACAGCAATACAGATTCTGGGATTCCATGGCTACTATACCTCAAGGCTTCAAAATCCTTTGTTTGCTTCTTTTTCTCACCAGGCCCCTGTTTAATCATTAACCAGTATTTTCTTACAGGTCCAGCTTAAATCTAAAGATTTCATGAACTCCTGCAGCCTTGATGAACTGTGTGTGTCTGTGAGTCAACAGGAAGTCCTAGAAATGCTCCAGAGGGTCAGCTTTTGTTGTGGCACTTCCGAAATCTGTCCACATAATGGGTCCCCTTCGAGAACTCAAAATCAAGATTTTTATACCAGGAAGTAGCCAGAGCTCTGTGGAGCCAGGGAAGCTTTTAGAATGGCAAAACGAGGCTCCTGGACTATTTTAGAGAGGTTTGACTTTTATTTTGTATAAAGAAATGTCAGCTTATTCAGGTAAGGATTTAAACTGGGCTGTAACATATGGTTAAATAGAGTAATTTAACTACAATGTTAGAAACAATATAAAGTTACTACAGTTATTCTATTTTGGATCTAGATAGTGTGCCTGAAGATAGAAATGCAGTTATAATTATATACTATTGATATTTTTGCTTTTCTGCCTTTGAAATGACTGTTATATTGTTTATGTTACTACAAAAAAAAAAAAAAAAAAAAAAAACTTTCTCCTTATTAATGCTATGATAATCTATATGTGTTAACATGTATAATTCACTCTCCTATTCCTAAGGGAATGGAAGGATATATATTTTATGTGGTTCTAGAGATTCTGTGCATTATGTTAGCTATATATTTCTTACAGTATTAATACATTAATGGTGAAAAAAAATGTTACTGATGTTGTTTTTATCAATGCTGCTGTTAACATGTTATACTTACCTAGGCAAAGTTAGATAAGACAGTTAGTTATTCTAGGATAATATAACCAATTATTTAATTAATAATGTATGTAAATCATTACAGGGTAGAATAAGAAATTGGTATGTAAGACATAACAGTGTGTTAACTAACTAATATGTTCAAGAGCTGTAGATAGGTACTAGTGTTTAATGGGGAATGTGTAGGTTAGTTTTTGTAGGGTTAGTTGTAGTTATCATAGGTTTTGTATATCTTGTTAGGGTGTTATTATATAATAGTCATTTAGGATTGATGTATACCAATAGAAGTATAAACAGTGTTAAAAACCTATGTTTGTCCTGGTCCAGGAGAATAGTGGATAGGCACTGGTTAGGGATGGGGCATTTAGTTTGCTTCCAGATATTTCAAAATCTGATATTATACCGAATCTAGTATCGTTTTCAAATTCAACATATACACTAACATTTTAAAAGTATTTTTATGTGGATAATAGACTCATGGAATGTTAAAGGTTTCCAGAATCTGAAAAAGGAAACAATTTTTCATTTACTTCTTCAGTCAAAAGCACAATTTATATTGTTACAAGAAACCCACTTGGCTAATGATCAATGGACTGCCATTAAAAATAAAAAATGGATCAGGGGGGTAATAGCTTCGGAAGGGACAACTAATAGTGCAGGTGTAGCAATAATCATCAAAACTCAGTTCCAAGAGAGAATTTTAGATTTTAAAATGGATAAAGAAGGAAGATGGTGTTATGTAATTTTTATAACAAAATTTTACGATAAACCGGTGATTCTTCTTAATATATATGCCCCATGTACCAATCAGCAAACCTTCATAACATCACTTTACTTTATTTTAAACCAATAGGGTTGGGAGGGTGGCCTAATGGTTAAGGTGTTTGCCTTGCAAGCACAAGGTACAGGGTTTGAGTCTCACAAGGGACAGGCTAGGCTTAAAAAAATGCAAGCAAGGGCAGTTAGCTTAGTACTAATCTATGAACCTATGAACCTATAAAATAACAATTATTATATAATAATAGGAGGTGACTGGAATACATACCAAGACCCTAAACTAGATAAAACAAGTCCCCATAGATCTTATAATAATCAGGCAGTGATAGCACTGCAGGAACTTAAAGCAGATTTTAAACTTTATGATCCATTTAAATATAATAAGGACCAAATGAATCCAAATAACTTCACATTTTATTCGAGCTGTCATAAAATGTGGTCCAGGATCGATTTCTTTTTAATATCAGATACACTAATGTGTTTTGATCCCTATATATACATACAAGCTCGTTATTTGTCGGATCACTCCAGGATCACATTAACCTTTAAGAAAGATACTTGTCATAAATTGCATGCTAGGGGTTATAATTGGACATTAAATCCATATCTATTGCATAAAGAGGATGTATTAAAAGAAGCTCAGGAGTTTTTAATCAATTATTAAATAAGCTTTTAGAAAACCGACATCCATCAGACATAGAATGGGCAACTATCAAAGTGCAAATTAGAGGAATGTTTATCCAAAAGCTACTTTCTACAAGAAATTACAAGTGAAAGATATGCATGACTTGGAATCAAAAATTGAATTATTAGATCAGGAATTAATTAGAAATTATAGTAAACAAACCGAAACGGAATTATTAAATTGTCAGAAGAAACTTTTTTTATTACAAAACAGTAAATTATCATTCCATGAACAGAAAATGCTGGTAAAATACGATAATCACATACAGACCCCATCAAAAGCACTAGCACGTATTATTAATCAATCAAGTCACCTTCCCAAATCCCTGAAATATACTTCAACAATAAAACATACACCAATACGGAAGATATCATAAAGGTTTTGAACTAATATTTTCAGAACTATATGGTGAACAACAGGATGTAAATCCAAATAAGAATAATAATGATTTTCTTCAGAAAATTATATTTCCAAAGATTAATGATGAGCTTCATATGAACCTGATTAAACCTATTTCTTCAGAGGAAATAACTGATGTTATCAAGAAATTGAAGCCATACAAAGCTCCGGGACCGGATGGTTTGACTACAGAATTTTATAAAACTTTTAGTGATACTCTGGGGAAAATACTGTCAGTGGTCTTTAACTATATTATTAACAATAAAATTACTGACCCACACTTTAATGCATCGAAAACTATTCTCATACCAAAAGAAAATACTGATCGACAAAACCCGGATAATTATAGACCCATCTCACTTTTAAACATAGATATGAAAATTATGACATCGATTTTGGCTAACAGGTTGAAAATGGTAATTAACCCTATAATATCTGATGAACAAGCCGGTTTTATAAATAGCAGACAAACTATAGATAATACATTAACACTGCATACAATGATTTCTCATGCCACCCATAAAAACCATAATCTTTACGCACTTATAATTGATGCACAAAAAGCATTTGATAGAGTGAACTTAGAATATTTATTTGACATTTTAACATGTTTTAACATACCGCAAGAATTCACTTCAACTTTAAAAAAATTATATACCAATCCTTATACAAATCTAGTCATTAACAGGAATCTTTCAAAAGAATTCAAATTAAAAATGGTACACGTCAAGGCTGTCCTTTATCTCCCTTGTTATTCAATTTGTATTTGGAACCTCTATTTTTGCACATTAAACAAAATATCTATCATAATGCTCCAAGGATCTATGGTACGAAGATCACAATGGCTGCTTTTGCAGATGATTTGAGTATTTATTGCACAACACCTGTTTCGGATACTAATAAAATATTAAAGGCAGTAGAAGAATTTGCAAAAATTTCCAATTATAAATTAAATTTAAAAAAAACTAAGATATTCCCATTAAAGACACCTACACCTTTTTCACTATTACCATTAGTAGGGCAGGTAAAATCAGAAGAAAAAATAAAATACTTAGGAGTGGTTTTCTCAACTGACAACAGAGATTTTTATCTCAATAATGTTAAGGTTATTTGGGAGCAGATAGTATCTGACTTGAAAAGATGGGATAATCTGAAATTACCAATAATGGCGAAGACTTCAATTATTAAAATGAATATACTTCCTAGATTACTATATATTTTTAGAGCATCACAAGTTCAAATCTCCAAAAATTCTTCAAACAGCTTCATACAGAACTAGCTAGATTTCTATGGGAACCTAGAAAAGTTAGGATATCGTATGATAAATTGATGGCTCCAAAAATAGGGAGGGTTGGATCTACCTAATTTGAAACATATTATTTAATAATAAACACCAATAGACTTTTAAGAATAATTAACTTTGATGGGTGTAACTCGAAATGGGTTCCCAAATGGCTGGTTCTTAATCATAAACATGTCAAGGAATTGGATATTAACTGCAAGGCATTACCTTTTTAAACAAAAATACTCTTAAAGTGTACTTCGTGTTGGAACATATCAAAACATATATAGTTTCAGTACAAAATCTCTTTAACTCATTAAATCTTTTGCAAAGTATGATAATTCTTCAACCATTTCACAAAAATCCAAATCTGAAAATTGGTAACCAGCTGATAGACCTTAAGAAATTCCCACTTATAATTAATTTAACCCTACTTGATTTATATCCTTTTTTAGGTATCCCGATTCACAATATTTTAGAAGTGTTGAATCTCCCCAAATCGTATCTAATTATAATAAGACAATTAAAAGACCTATCAATAAGTTACCTTAGTAAAGGGAATGACATAATTAAAGAAGAAGATTTAAACATGTGTCTGAACTTATGGCAAACCCTTACACAGGAATGTAAATATATAACTGCAGCATATGGTTTGATTAAAGAAATAAAATATAATAATCAAATATTAATTTCCAAATACTGAGAGAGAAATTGTTGACAATTGAAGAAAGTAAAATACTAAAAGCAATTCACTTAACCATAAAATCTGTGTCCCTTCAGAAGCTATTATTTACCCAATTGATGATATTTAATAACGCCATTATACTGCCTCACTCTACACAAATTTAACTCAAAGAACTCACCAAAATGCCCATATTGTATAGATCAAACAGCCAACCTCCTACATATGTTTTGGAGTTGTAAATGTATTTTCAAACTCTGGAATTCCTTGAAACTTCAACTACAAAAAATGGGATATCAACATTCCACACTCTCCTGGGAATTTACGATTTTACATATTCCACCACCCAACTTGGAAAGAACCCAAAGAATTATACTAGTCAATATTTTTTGTTGATGAAGTTATATATAGCTTCCAATTGGTTGAACCCTTTACAGACATCATGGCAAAATTTCAAGATAGTAGCCACCAAACATATTCTAGCACATAAATTTCTAATTAGTGATCATAAGAAAAATGTAAACAATACAAAAATATGGGAACAAATCTTTAACATTGTATTAGCTTAAAGTTCCATTCCACTATTCGCTGGGAAAAACTGAATAACTGTTGAATTTTATTGAGATAAGTCTTATATGGTTACTAGTTCTTTTTTCTTCATTATTTTTTTTTTTAGAAGTGTATAGGTATGTATAATGATTCTATGTAACTGTTGGAAGCATTCATGTACATATTGCAAGTAGTTGGTAGTACTGTATTAGTTGTTTGGAAAAAATAAAATAAAGAATTATTATTGAAAAAAAGAATTACCCATTCTAAGGAGTTAAACATTGCTTGTGATATAAATAGGACCTGCTGGAGAGACAGGTATGCATCCCAGAGACTACCTCATCTGTGGAACAGGATCCCCATCCTTGTGAAGCAGACTTCCTCCCTAACCCAATTCAAGTGCAACTTGGAAAATTGGATGGGGAACAGGAAATTCATTCCTGGTTTGGCACCTATGTCTCAAAGGGACACAGGCAATCTGTAAATGGTTCATCTCCCATGCCCCTGCTTGTAAATGTTTCATCTCTCAAGCCACTGCTTACACTTACCAAGGGTATCAGGACTTGTCAGAGATTTGGGTTGCAAAGCTAGGCTTAAAAACGCCCTTGTAGTTATTACCCTAGTAAACACATATGAACCTATGAAACTATGAATATATGAACTTGACATTTAGTGACTGTCTCAGAACAATTTGCCAAAATCTACAAATTTGTAAATAATTGGGTTGAGAGGCCCAAAAGGGACACATTTTAAATGCTATTTTTATTTATTGGTTAACCAAGTAAATCCCCGGAGAAAGTTTCCTTGTTCAGGGTGCTCCAGGAGTACAAAGGTACTTGCTCACAGTCACAACATAAGCAAATGGAGGTCAAAGGATTCAGAACCTTTAGTACTGACAATAGGAAACTATTAATTAATACCTCAGAGACCGTTGCAAGATTTAAGGGAGGTCTAGCAATTGTTATAGAGAATTAAGGCTATTGCTGAAGGGTACATTGTTTGACTGTCTCACTGTGTGAGCAAGTCCCTCAATCAGGAAAAACATCATTACACACACACACACACACACACACACACACACACACACACACACACACACACACACACACACACACACACACACACACACACACACACACACACACACACACACACACACACACACACACACACACACACACACACACACACACACACACACACACACACACACACACACACACACACACACACACACACACACACACACACACACACACACACACACACACACACACACACACACACACACACACACACACACACACACACACACACACACTCCTCTAAACATGCCTGGCTGTGTGCTTCTATTCTGCTCAGCTTGTGCCTTGATTCCTTCTTGTTCACTCTTTCCTGTTCTCCTTTACTCCTTATATAAAACGCCCAAGAAAACCCAGAACTCAGGTGTGCAAGTGGGTGATACAAGAAATGTTAATGAGTTACAGCTTGCAAAACCCAAACTGCTTAAGGATGTTTAAACAGTTTGCAAAACTGGAACT